>NC_091464.1:7344166-7663666 GCF_027789765.1 Dendropsophus ebraccatus | reverse complement strand
CCCTCTCCCCTCATTGATAGCCCCCTCTCCCCTCATAGATAGCCCCCTCTCCCCCCTCTCTATAGATGGCCCCCTCTCCCCTCATAGCCTCCTCTCTATAGATGGCCCCCTCTCCCCTTATAGCCCCCTCTCTATAGATGGCCCTCTCTCCCACTCTCTATAGATGGCCCTCTTTCCCCTCAAAAAATGAAACACACACACACAAAACTCACCTTACAACCCGCTCCCCCATCGATCCTCGCTCCTCCTGCAGCCGCCATCTTCCCCCCGGCTGATGTGAGGCTGCCGGGGATGTCCCATCCTATCCCCGGCAGCGCGTGCATCTGAATTCCCTGTACGCTGGGGCTGGGACTTCCGGCACAGGAAGCAAGACACTCTCTGTACCGGAAGTCAGGGCCCCAGGCGGCACAGGAAGTTCAGATGCGCGCGCTGCCGGGGATAGGAAGGGACATCCCCGGCAGCCCCACATCAGCCGGGGGGAAGACGGAGTCAGCCTCTTGTGACCGCAAGCAAAACAATGCTTGCGGTCACAAGAGTGATTGACTGGGGGGGGGCTCGAGGGCCCTACAGAGATACAGCCAGGGAGGGGATAGAGAGATGCAGAGATACAGTCAGGGAGTGAATAGTAAGATACAGAGACATAGCCAGGGAGGGGATAGAGAGAGATACAGAGGTACTGCCAGGGAGGGGATAGAGAGATACAGAGGTACAGCCAAGGAGGGGATAGAGAGATAAACAGATACAGCCAGGGAGGGGATAGAGAGATACAGAGATACAGCCAGGGAGGGGATAGAGAGATACAGAGATACAGCCAGGGAGGGGATAGAGAGATACAGCAATACAGCCAGGGAGGGGATAGAGAGCCAGGGAGTGGGTAGTGCTGGTGCTATGCTCTCTTTTCGGCTATATCCTGTGGCGGATTATAATATAGGTGGTTTGGGCGGCCGCGCGGGGCCCCAGGCTCCGGGGGGGCAGATGCCACGCCGCCCACATTATAATCCGCCACTGACTCTCTTGTACTGTCCGCCAGCTGATGCGCGGCTGCCAGGGGTGTCCCGTCCTATGCCCGGCAGCGCGCGCATCAGAGAGCTCCCCGTGCGCCTGTGGCTGTGACTTCCGGCACAAGGGGAGCTCTCTGATGCGCGCGCTGCTGGGGTAGGACGGGACACCCCCGGCATCCGCGCATCAGCCGAGGGACAGACCAGGAGGCGAAAGGCTCAACGGGGGAACAGATGGCAGGTGAGTTGTGTTCTGTTTTTTTTTTTTTTGTGTTATCTGCTATGCACAGGGGGGGGGGGGCAGAGGGGGACCATCTATAAGCGGGGGCAGAGGGAGACCATCTATAAGGGGGGGAGGGGGACCATCTATGAGGGGGGGAGAGGGGGACCACCTATGAGGGGGTGGAGAGGTGGACCATCTATAAGGGGGGCAAAGGGGGACCATCTATAAGGGAGAGCAGAGGGGGACAATCTATAAGGGGGGGGAGAGGGGGACCATCTATAAGCGGGGGCAGAGGGAGACCATCTATAAGGGGGGAGGGGGACCATGTATGAGGGGGGGAGAGGGGGACCACCTATGAGGGGGGGGAGAGAAGGACCATCTATAAGGGGGGCAGAGGGGGACCATCTATAAGGGAAGGGGGAGAAGGAAGAGGGGGACCATCTATAAGGGGGGCAGAGGGGGACCATCTATAAGGGGGGAGGGGGCCCATCTATAAGGGAGGGGGGAGGGGGGCCATCTCCTATAGGATTAGCACCCTCCTCTTCTGACAAACTATGTGCTGCTGTGACCTCCCCTATAGATCAGCACCCTCCTCTCCTGACATCCTCTGTGCTGCTGTGACCTCTCCTATAGATCAGCACCCTCCTCTCCTGACATCCTCTGTGCAGCAAGGGACCAAACATTATGTTTATTGGGGACAGCAGGTGGGGGGGGGGCAGTAGTGGATTGACCGGGGGCGGATTGACCAGGGGGAGGGCCCAGGTTGGGTGGACAGCCTGGGGCCCAGGGTACATTCAATCCGCCACTGGCTATATCTCCCGTTTACAGCAGAACTGCAATCAATAACTGCAGTCAGCAGTGAGACCCGCCTTTGCTCCACTGCAATCATAACCCCTGAACTCTGTTCTCGGCTGCCTTCTGCAATCAATCAGGAAAATGTGAGGAGCTCCATGCAGAGGTCAGGGGTTCTGATTTTCAGGTCACTTACACACTGCAGTACATAAAGGGTTAAGCAGAGGGTAGTCTGTCCTGCACCTATGTATGTAACAATAAGGGCTCTTATAGTTAAAAACAGACTGACAGAGAAAGCAGCCATTGGCTCTCTGCTCTGTCAGTCACTGTTGTGGCTGCAGGGCACATCACAGAGTATATATATATATATATATATATATATATATATATATGGACCAACAAAACACAACAATCACTGAACTCAGGGAGAATAGTGAAAAATTCCAATGGAGTACTCATTTACGAGTCTCCATTGATTGTCCCATACAAAATTTGAATATGCAAAAAAAGGGGTCCGTGCAGCCCCAGTTACGAGTCTTAAAACACGGGAATAGCCAGATATCCATCTCTCCAGAGAAGGAAGCCCATTGCCAAGGGGTACCTCCTAGTGGGGAGAGCACCAAACCACCCTGATACGTAGTCCCTCAGGTCCTCACTCTGTTGCAAGCTTTGGGACCTAAATAGGGAAAAACCAGGGTGGCCCCTGTAAGTCAAAGTCTAACTCTGTGGCGAGTATAACGACATAAGACAAGAGTTACCAAGGCTAGGCATCCATCCACAGACTGCAGTTTCAGGGTATTTGCCCCTCATCAGTGTGGAGCAGGATTCTGGCTACTGGGGCAATGATAAATAGACCAACAAAACACAACAATCACTGAACTCAGGGAGAACAGTGAAAAATTCCAATGGAGTACTCATTTACGAGTCTCCATTGATTGTCCCATACAAAATTTGAATATGCAAAAAAAGGGGTCCGTGGAGCTTCAGTTACGAGTCTCAAAACACGGGAATAGCCAGATATCCGTCTCTCCAGAGAAGGAAGCCCATTGCCAAGGGGTGCCTCCTAGTGGAGAGAGCACCAAACCACCCTGATACGTAGTGCCTCAGGTCCTCACTCTGCTGCGAGCTTTGGGACCTAAATAGGAAAACACCAGGGTGGCCCCTGTAAGTCAAAGTGTAAGGGTGGTATTACACGGGCCGAGCAGGGCCCGATAATACCTGTAAACGAGCAGCGATCTGCTAGATCGTTGCTCGTTTACTGGACCTATTACACGGCCCGATAATCGTTTGACAAGAGCTGCAAGGACATCGTTACCGATGTCCTTGCAGCCCTTGCTAAACTGGCATACATTACCCATCCACGTTCCAGGGCTGCTTCTGCGTCAGCTTCTCCCGGGGGTCCCGCGCGCTCTCTAGTGTCACAGCAGCCTGTCAGCTGGTAGGCCGCTCAGCCAATCATAGGCCGGGACCGCCGCGGCCTGTGATTGGCTGAGCGGCCTATCAGCTGACAGGCCGCTGTGACGCTAGAGCGCGCGCGGGACGCAAGGAGAAGCGGACGGCAGGAGCAGCCCTGGAAAGTGGATGGGTAATGTATATCGTTAGTCGCCGGCCACGCACCGCTATTACACGCAGCGGTGCGCGGTCGGCGCCCGACGAAAATAGGTTCTAAATTATATCAACGATCAGCCGATGATCGTTGTCATCGGCTGATCGTTGCATTTATTACACGGAGCGATAATCGGCCGAATCGAGCCAATTCGGCCGATTATCGTTCCGTGTAATACCACCCTAAGTAAAAGTCTAACTCTGTGGCGAGTATAACGACATAAGACAAGGTGCTCTAGGCCACTAGGAGGCAGCCCTTGGCAATGGGCTTCCTTCTCTGGAGAGAGGGATATCTGGCTATTCCCGTGTTTTGAGACTCGTAACTGAGGCTCCACGGACCAGTCTGTGGATGGATGCCTAGCCTTGGTAACTCTTGTCTTATGTCGTTATACTCGCCACAGAGTTAGACTTTGACTTACAGGGGCCACCCTGGTTTTTCCCTATTTAGGTCCCAAAGCTCGCAACAGAGTGAGGACCTGAGGGACTACGTATCAGGGTGGTTTGGTGCTCTCCCCACTAGGAGGCACCCCTTGGCAATGGGCTTCCTTCTCTGGAGAGACGGATATCTGGCTATTCCCGTGTTTTAAGACTCGTAACTGGGGCTGCACGGACCACTTTTTTTGCATATTCAAATTTTGTATGGGATAATCAATGGAGACTCGTAAATGAGTACTCCATTGGAATTTTTTACTGTTCTCCCTGAGTTCAGTGATTGTTGTGTTTTGTTGGTCTATTTATCATTGCCCCAGTAGCCAGAATCCTGCTCCCCACTGATGAGGGGCAAATACCCTGAAACTGCAGTCTGTGGATGGATGCCTAGCCTTGGTAACTCTTGTCTTATGTCGTTATACTCGCCACAGAGTTAGACTTTGACTTACAGGGGCCACCCTGGTTTTTCCCTATTTAGGTCCCAAAGCTCGCAACAGAGTGAGGACCTGAGGGACTACGTATCAGGGTGGTTTGGTGCTCTCCCCACTAGGAGGCACCCCTTGGCAATGGGCTTCCTTCTCTGGAGAGACGGATATCTGGCTATTCCCGTGTTTTAAGACTCGTAACTGGGGCTGCACGGACCACTTTTTTTGCATATTCAAATTTTGTATGGGATAATCAATGGAGACTCGTAAATGAGTACTCCATTGGAATTTTTTACTGTTCTCCCTGAGTTCAGTGATTGTTGTGTTTTGTTGGTCTATTTATCATTGCCCCAGTAGCCAGAATCCTGCTCCCCACTGATGAGGGGCAAATACCCTGAAACTGCAGTCTGTGGAAGGATGCCTAGCCTTGGTAACCTTTGTCTTATGTCGTTATACTCACCACAGAGTTAGACTTTGACTTACAGGGGCCACCCTGGTGTTTCCCTATTTAGGTCCCAAAGCTCGCAACAGAGTGAGGACCTGAGGGACTACGTATCAGGGTGGTTTGGTGCTCTCCCCACTAGGAGGCACCCCTTGGCAATGGGCTTCCTTCTCTAGAAAGACGGATATCTGGCTATTACCGTGTTTTGGAACTCGTAACTGAGGCTCCACGGACCCCTTTTTTTGCATATTCAAATTTTGTATGGGACAATCAATGGAGACTCGTAAATGAGTACTCCATTGGAATTTTTCACTGTTCTCCCTTAGTTCAGTGATTGTTGTGTTTTGTTGGTCTATTTATCATTGCCCCAGTAGCCAGAATCCTGCTCCCCACTGACGAGGGGCAAATACCCTGAAACTGCAGTCTGTGGATGGATGCCTAGCCTTGGTAACCCTTGTCTTATGTCGTTATACTCGCCACAGAGTTAGACTTTGACTTACAGGGGCCACCCTGGTGTTTCCCTATTTAGGATCCAAAGCTCGCAACAGAGTGAGGACCTGAGGGACTACGTATCAGGGTGGTTTGGTGCTCTCCCCACTAGGAGGCACCCCTTGGCAATGGGCTTCCTTCTCTGGAGAGACAGATATCTGGCTATTCCCGTGTTTTGGAACTCGTAACTGAGGCTCCACGGACCCCTTTTTTGCATATATATATATATATATATATATATATATATATATATATGCA
Source organism: Dendropsophus ebraccatus (assembly GCF_027789765.1). Classification (NCBI taxonomy): domain Eukaryota; kingdom Metazoa; phylum Chordata; class Amphibia; order Anura; family Hylidae; genus Dendropsophus; species Dendropsophus ebraccatus. The sequence continues at coordinate 7,658,005 of NC_091464.1, read as the reverse complement.
GTGTTTTGTGTTGTTCATAGTGTACTGACAACCTGTGACAACACTACAATTCCCAGCATGTACTGACAACCTTTGACAACACTACAACTATCAGCATGCACTGTCAGTACATGCTGGGAGTTGTAGTGTTGTCAAAGGCTGTCAGCACATGCTGGGATTTGTAGTGTTGTCATAGGCTGTCAATACATGCTGGGATTTGTAGGGTTGTCATAGGCTGACAGCTAACCTGCGACAACACTTCAACTCCCAGCATGCACTGGAATACACATACATATATTCATACATACATACATACACACACATTCATTCACTCTCACACACACACACATACATACACACACACACACACACACACACATTCATTCACTCTTACACACACTCTCCCAAGCAGACACTTACATTTCATAAGGGATCTTCTTACATCTTCCCAGCACCTGCAGCTCCTCTGTCCTCCTCCTTCTCACGGACACCACACTCTCCTTCCCCTCCCCCTCCTTTGTACGGACAGGAGACAGAAAGCCATGAGGTGAGGGGAGAGAGGTGAGACCTCCAGACAGCACAGGGGAAAGAGCAGGACCCCAGACTGCAGCTTAAAGCGTAACTGTCATATTTTTTTTTATTGTAAGTAGTATAAGCGATTTTAAGAACCTCTGTAATAGGTTTTATCAGCCAAAAAAGCCTCCTTCTGTACTCAAGAAGCAATCTCCCAGCCCCCCCCCCCCCCTCCCCCCCTGACTTCTTATCTGAGCATTATCAGGCAAACACGTCTTCATTACAGAGAAGCCAGTGAAGACGGGCTCTGCTCTCTCCATTCTATCCTTATGGAGGGGCCGAGGGAGCAGGAAGAGGTGACATGAAGGTCAGCTGTTTGTAGACTGTCTGGGCACCTAAACCGCAGGATTCTGGGATCAGAAAGGTCGGTGCTTATCTATGAACTTACTGAGAGAAGATTGCAGGGTGTTGTGCTGTGCAGGACTGCTCTGTGCTCACTCACTCCAAACAGCCCCTCCCCTCTCCATAGCCACATAATGGAGACAGAAATCCTGCTTCATTTGATGTGAGGGGGGAGGCTGGGAGATTGCTTTTTCAGTACAGAAGGAAACTCTTTTGGTTTATAAAACCTATTACAAAGTTTCTTAAAATCGCTTGAACTGTTGATATTTAATGGTTAAAAAAAATGACCCTGAAATGACAGTTACGCTTTAAGAACAGGTCTGTAAAAGTCAGTTCTTCTCACTAAGCTTTGCAGTGTACTCACAGCAGTACCAGCCCCTCTCTGTCAGTCACCTGGCGGGCGAGCAGGGGACAGGATGGATGGGTAAATTAATTACTTACCAATCCAGACTGTGCCCCCTGTCGTTTTGCGCCCTAGGCCATCGCCTACCCCCGCCTATACGTTGTCCTGGCCCTGCAGTGTACACAAAGATACACTATGTACTGCTTTTTTACATTTAAAAAAAAAACAAAAAAAAATTGAACTCGCTTATAGAAAGAGGATCTTTGTTGCCCCTGACTTCTGAACATGGCTCCCAAATAGAGGTAAACAAAGCTAATCCAGCAAATAATTTGCTAAATTTGTTTAAAAAATTAGCAAAAAAAAGTTTACTTGCCTGGTGACACTCCCCTGGTGTCCTTTTCCGTGTCTTCAGCTGCACACCCAGGCAATCACACAGTTATTGGCTGAGCAGGCTGTCACTCTCGAGACAGAAGAGGGACAGCCTGTTCAGCCAATCACTGGCCACAGTGATGTCCGTCAGTAAGTGGCTCAGTGGGCTGTCACTCTCCACTCCAGCCAAACACTGACTAATTGAGAATGGATATCACTGTGCCCAGTGATTGGCAGGGCTGGACTGGTCATCTGGCATTTTGGGAAAATGCCAGATGGGCTGGTCCCCTCCCTGGGTCGGTCTTGTCTGCCTCCTGGTCAGGGCTGCATCTCACCTAAGTCAGCAGATAGTAGTAAGGAGGCGGTACAGGGGCCCAAAGCATGAGCAACTAGCTCCTGATTCCAGTCTCCTGCCATTCCTAGACTGTACAGGTAGGAGGGCTGTGCAGGCACTAACACTGCTGAAACAAGAAGTAGAAACGGCCACCTCCTGAGTTCCTTCCATCCTGCTGCTACAGAATTGCACATTACAGAGGTTAGGACTAGTGATGAGAGAGTACTAAAATGCTTGGGTGCTCATTACTCGAGATGAGTATTTTCCGATACTCGAGTGCTCATTTCGAGTAACGAACCCCGTTGAAGTCAATGGGAAACTCAAGCATTTTTGCAGGGGACCCAAGTTTGGTAGAGGGAAGGTCGTGTGAAAACCTATATACTATAGTTTTTTGGGGGCTGTGGGATACAATCTGTTGGTGGCTGCACCTATACACTCTGTCACACCCCCTTTACACTGAACAAGCAGTAGTGAACTTAGATATGGCTTGAGTAAGAAAGACAGAAATCTGGAAATATACTAGTGGCCCCACTAGTTTTTGGGGGGCTGGGAGATATAATCTGGTGGTGGCTGCACCCTCTGTTACACCCCCTGTCATCCCTGATCAACAGGGAGACCTATTGATTTTTGGCCTGTCATCTCTGGTACCGAATGGGTTAATGGGTTAAACGAATGCATTGATAGCATCAAATAATATTTTGTCATCCTTTCCTGCTATGTATATGATTTCTGGCTTTGGGTTCATGTATATGTGTATGTCTGTGTGTGTATATATATATATATATATATATATATATATATATACAGTCTGTTGTAGGCCAGCTCACCTGTCGTGGTATTGCCCTTGGTGCACGGTAAGACCCGGAGCCAGTGTCACAGCATACAAAAAGGAAAAGTCCAGCACCAAAATGGCAAATCCCATAAAGCTTAGTCTTTATTGTAATTCTTCACATCAGGCACGGTGAATAAAAAAGTTTACGCGTTTCAACGCTTCTCGCGCTTTGTTCACAACTTAAACACACTGGATGCTAACCCCATATCTCTATTTAAGGGGAGGTATCATACATCTCATGTTGCACAATCAATTAAAAACACTTGGTATCACGTGTTTAAAAGCCTTTGTAACTTCAAGGTAGAGCAGTTAACTCTTACAGGGACAGTCACAGAGTGGAACAGTTAACTCTTACAGGAAAAATCACAGAGTAGCGATTAACTTATTAAATGCTGTGAATCACATTATTCGGTTAAACCTAATTTTAGGTGTAACCGAATAATGTGATTCACAGCATTTAATGAGTTAATCGCTACTCTGTGATTTTTCCTGTAAGAGTTAACTGTTCCACTCTGTGACTGTCCCTGTAATGGTGTGTTTACACAGGCAGATTTATCTGACAGATTTTGGAAGCCAAAACCAGAAATGGATTTGGAAAAATGAGAAATCTCAGTCTTTCCTTTATGACCCGTTCCCTGTTTATGGTCTGTTCCTTGCTTTGGCTTCAAAAATCTGTCAGATAAATCTGCCTGTGTAAACGCACCATAAAAGAGTTAACTGCTCTACTTTGAAGTTACAAAGGCTTCTAAACATGTGATACCAAGTGCGAGAAACGCGTAAACTTTTTTATTCACTGTACCTGATGTGAAGAATTACAATAAAGACTAAGCTTTATGGGATTTGCCATTTTGGTGCTGGACTTTTCCTTTTTGTATATATATATATATATATATATATATATATATGTATACTTATGGGTTAATATATGGTTGTCTGGTGATTCATTATGTTTTATATATACTCTGTATCCTCCTACTTGGGATGTCACTTCCTCTTGTTGGATTTAAATATGACTACTTCCCACTCTATCAACTAAGCATCTGATGAAGAGACCAGTCTGGTCTAGAAACGCGTAATGCTGAGCCTTTCATACATGTTTTTATTATTTTAATAAAATAGTTTTTATACTTCATCTGTTGAGAGTAGCTGCGCCTGTTATACCTGCTGGAATTTGGAGAGGAGGTCTGCACCCCCTTACAAAGAGCAAAGAAGTTCTATGCAGGTGTACTACAAATCACAGCAATACAATGTACTACAGCAGCACCACCAGCCACAAAATAATAAAAGAGTACTGAGCACACCTAATGTCTCCTTTCTGCCAGCAGCCGATCACCACATTGTGCTGCTGAAATCGTGGTAGCTGCACTGCAAGTCCCAGCCAACAGTCTGTAGTAATACAGTTTAGGGTACAAACACACACACCGTATATGCAGCAGATACGCAGCAAATACGCAGCAGATACGCAGCAGATCTGCAGCAGATTTGATGGTGAAGACTTGATGCTGTGTTCAGTTATTTAGATCTAATCTGCTGCGTATTTGCTGCGTATCGCAGCAGTAAATACGCTGTGTATACGGTGTGTGTGTTTGTACCCTTAAAAACAATTTGAAGCCCTTACAAGGGCTGTTTGGTTGTTTCGCTAGTATTCCCTGCCCAGGCCCGGGACAAGGAGTTTTGGTGCCCTAGGCAGAGAAGGCAAATTGCGCCCCCCCCCCCCCGAACCCAGCGTTATCAGAATCGGCGGTCAGTTTCCCTAAAGGCCCTATTCCAAGGAACGATTGTCGGGCCATATTTGGCTGATAATCGTCCTGTGGAATAGTAGGCAACGATCAGCCGACATCGTTCATGTCGGCTGATCGTTGCGTCGTTTGTCTTTCAAGCATGTTGAAAAACAAACGACTGATTCTATCATTTTACTGCAACACATACTGTACATGCCTTCACCACTGCAGTGGGATCCGGTGCCTTGCTAAAAAACATTTTTATCACAGGTTGAGAGTGTCAGGGAGGTGGGTCTGTGACAATGTCTGTGCACGCCCTGCTCTATGGATGCTGCATCTTCAGGTCGTCTCCACTCCTCCAGCTGTCACTTATTCTGGAGGACGTGGCAGCTTGAAGATACAGCAGTGGCCAGAGAGCAGGGCGTGCACAGACATCGTCACAGACCCACCTCCCTGGGATAAAAATGTTTTTTAGCAAGACATGGGATCACACAGCAGCGGGGAAGGTTTGAGACAGCAACTGTATTGCTTCCCACTGTGCCAGTGCTCCCCCTGTGCCCCCATGTAGTAGACAAGCCCCCAAAGCACCCCATATAAATTGGTTTGCCAAATATGTGCCCCCATACAGTTTAGGAGATCTTCTTTGTGCCTCCATTTAGGTAGGGTTTAGTAGTGGAGGTATTGTGGATAAGGGGTGTAGTAGTACAGGTATAGATGAGAGGTGTAGTAGTGGAGGTATTGTGGATAAGGGGTGTAGTAGTTCAGGTACAGATAAGGGGTGTAGTAGTTCAGGTACAGATAAGGGGTGTAGTAGTTCAGGTATAGATAAGGGGTGTAGTAGTGGAGGTAGAGTGGATAAGGGGTGTAGTAGTTCAGGTATAGATAAGGGGTGTAGTAGTACCGGTATGGATGAGTGTTGTGTCAGTACATGCAGGGAGTTGCAGTGTTGTCACAGGCTGACAGCTAACCTGTGACAACACTACAACTCCTTGCATGCACTGACAGCCTATGACATCACTACAACTCCCAGCATGTACTGGCAACCTGTGGCAACACTACAAACCTGTGGCAACACTACAAATCCCAGCATGCACTGGGATCCTGGGAGTCAGTACATGCTGGGAGTTGTAGAGTTGTCACAGGCAAGCTGTCAGTACATGCTGGGAGTTGTAGTGTTGTCACAGGCAAGCTGTCAGTACATGCTGGGAGTTGTAGTGTTGTCACAGGCTGACAGCTAACCTGTGACAACACTACAACTGCCAGCAAGTACTGGGAGGGATACACACACATACACTCACTCACTCTCACACATACATGCATACATCCACTCTCACACACACATTCCCATGCAGGCACTTACATTTCATGAGGGATCTCCTTCTATCTTCCCAGCACCTGCAGCTCCTCTGTCGTCCTTCTCACCGGCACTATGCTCTCCCGCCCCTCCCCCTCCTGTCCTGCACAGACAGGAGACTGAAGCCATGAGGTGAGAGCCGGTGAGACCTACAGACTGCTGACAGGGGAGGGAGCACGACCCCAGACTGCATCCTAGTGAGAAGGACAGCTCTGTAAAAGTCTGTTCTTCTCACTAAGCAATGCAGTATACAGCCAGCAGCACCGTCCCCTCTCTGTGAGTCACCTGGCCCCTACAGCACTCCCGTCAATGCGGCCCTGGTTACAGTGCAGGGTGGGCTGGCGGGCGAGCGGGGGACAGGATGGATGGGTAAGAAAATTAATTACCCATCCAGACTGCGCCCCCTGTAGTTTTGCGCCCTAGGCCATCGCCTACCCCTGCCTACTCTTTGTCCCGGCCCTGTCCCTGCCTACTGGAACGCTAATTCCCTCCCTAACGCTCTCCCTGACCAGCAGCAGCTCTGTCTCTAATCTCTTCCAGCATGCATGTGAGCAGAGCCTCGGTGTCTGCGATTTTTAAATGGCAGGGTCATCTGATCTGGCCAACCAATCGCTGCTATCGACATGTATGGGTCCCATGTGATCTCAGGATGTACCAAATAGTCTCCTGCATGTTTATTGGCTGAGAAATAGCGCCCAAACTTACAGGAAACAGAAGATGAGATTTTCTCAAGTATCTCAAGATGCTCGTCCGAGTAACGAGTACCATCGAGTACCCTAATACTCGAACGAGTACCAAGCTCGGACGAGCATGCTCACTTAGAACTAGTTTAACTCATTTGTAATCCTGTCTGCAGTTACGGGTCCAAAATTACAGACAGGTTACTTATGTGTGACTGGACCTAAGGCTGCAGTCATACATACAGGATCTGCTGCAGATTTGTAGATCAGTGTAACTAAATGTATCAATCTGCAGCAGATCCTGTATGTGTGAATGCATCCTTGAATTTAAAAGTATCAAAACGTCTGTATAATTTCCTTGACTGAAGCACAAGTGTCCCTCTTTGGCTGTCCAAAATGGGAGATGTGTGTGTGTGTGTGTGTGTGTGTGTATGTATCTCTTTGTATGGGAATATATGTCTGTATGTGCATATATGTGCCTGTGTGTACAGTGTGTTTGTGTGTGTGCGCCTCTTTACGGATATATATATATATATATATATATATATATATATGTGTGTGTGTGTGTGACTATATGTATGTGCCTGTGGGTTTCTGTACAGGTATATATGTCTGACTGATGTGTATATGTGACTGTATGTATGTGCTGGTGTATACAGCATGTGTGTGTCTCTCTCTACTCTATGGCTAAATATATGTGTCTGCATGTACAGCATGTGTGTGTGTGTGTTTCTTTATGGGTATGTGTCAGGAATTTGCAGTAGCCTGGTGTGAACTGGCCCTGGTGTTTGCTTTTGTGTGCCACACCTGATTGCTTCTCAGCTTCCGGCAATGCAGGAGTTAGCTGAGAAGCTGCTGAACTTGATAATGCACCTGTGTTGTCTGTGTGGTTGACTGGTTTCTCTACCTGTCTGCAACCTGGGAGATCAGAGCGCTTGTCCAATGGGGATCCAGACCGGGCTCTTGGTCAGCATAAAACAAAGCTGAGGCAGAGTCCCAGTACTGGCTATTAGATAAACACCCTGATCCCAGCTCCCCATTGTCTATTCCTGCACTCCCCATCCTAACTCCCTCTGCTTGCTCGTCTGTGTTACCTGACCTCTGGTTTTGACTTTTGACTATCCGACTGCTACTTGTTTTTCTACTGCGCTACCTGTTTGGTTTTGACCCTGCCGGTTTGACTATCCTATATTGTGTTTGTCAGTCTGTCTTGTTCTGTGTTTCACGTAGTCAGTATAGGGAACGTATTTGTGGTTGTCCACGGCCGCCTAGGGACGATTGAGGCAAGTAGGTAGGGACAGTTGGTGGGTTCAGCATCAGGGCTCACTGTTGTGGCTTGTCCCTGCCTCCCCTGTCCTGACAGTATGTGTGTTTGTGTGTATATATATGCAGGGCTGGACTGAGACTAAAATTCCCTGGCATCTGAAATTACATGGACCAACTTGATGGTGTACGCAAAAAGTTGCTTACCATATGTACAGTATGCCAATGTATACACTGCTCATGTTAAAGTGTCACTGTCGTTATAACTTATAAAATCTAAATCTGCAGTAGATGTGATATAAAGCAAGTTTGCAATTTACATTAATTATTTATTTTTTTAGTTATCATGGAAAACACTGCATTTTCTGTGTTCTGGCTCTTTTTTTTTTTTTCTCAAAAAACAGGAAACAGTCAGAAAACATGAAGTCCTGTGTATCCCATGTCATCTGAGAGCTCTCAGAGAAGGCAATCATGTGATTGATGGACACATTTAGCCTTGACACTCTGTACTGGCCGGAATTCCTGTGTTTAGTCTCTTCTTTTCAACCAGCACAAGTCAGATAATCTGCCTTCAGGAGACTGGACCTGGATACAGTAAGTATAGCAGTTATATAGCAGCCTGCAGGAGACTGGACCTGGATACAGTAAGTATAGCTGTTATATATAGCTGCCTTTAGGAGACTGGACCTGGATACAGTAAGTATAGCTGTTATATAGCTGCCTTCAGGAGACTGGACCTGGATACAGTAAGTATAGATGTTATATATCTGCCTTCAGGAGACTGGACCTGGATACAGTAAGTATAGCTGTTATATAGCTGCCTTCAGGAGACTGGACCTGGATACAGTAAATATAGCTGTTATATCGCAGCCTTCAGGAGACGACCTGGATACAGTAAGTATAGCTGTTATATATAGCTGCCTTCAGGAGAGTGGACCTGGATACAGTAAGTATAGCTGTTATATATAGCAGCCTTCAGGAGACTGGACCTGGATACAGTAAGTATAGCTGTTATATATAGCAGCTTTCAGGAGACTGAACCTGGATTTCTTGTAAGTATAGTTATTATATAGCTGCCTTCAGGAGATTGGACCTGGATACAGTAAGTATAGCTGTTATATAGCTGCCTTCAGCAGACTGGACCTGGATTTCTGGTAAGTTCAGCTTTGTTTTACAGCATGATAACAACAAAAAATAATAAATGTAAATTGCAAACTTGCTTTATATCACATGTACTGTGGATTTAGATTTTGAACATTATAATGACAGGGACACTTTAATATACACACTGCATACTTCATGGACACACACTGCATATACACATACATACATGCACATCTATATGCACATTAACATGCACACACACACACACACACATGCATATACACATCCATATGCACAGACACACACTGCATATACACATCCAGTGTTACAGTGTATATCTCACTATGCAGCTATAAAATGATATAGCCATCATAGGGTTAAACAGGAGGAGCAGCACATTAGCATCTCCACCCCTATCATAGGTGTAACACACGCAGCCATATCTCTTCTGCTTACCTGTGATTTCCTTAGAAGGTTACGGACACCTAAAGAAAAGGCTCCGTCACCCAGATGGCTTTGTAACCTAATCGTTTCTAGCAAATGGTATCCGAAACCGTCACGTTCAAGAATACCTGGGTCCTTTCTTTTTAGGGACATTATCCCGCTATACATTGAACAAGACCAAATTACCTGGATGAGGAGAAAAATTCTGTAAAACCACCATTATCCTTTATTCAGTAACATTCTGCAGGACAACATTGATTTAATACCTTTTATAAAAAAAAAAAAGTACCAATATTTATAGATTTCCGTGTAATTTGTATCTCTGTATTTGTCAATAAAATAGTTTTATTATTTGTTAGAATTGTTACTATTATCTGCATTATTTTGTTGTAAATATAAATATCTACATGTAGACAACGTTCATCATTTTCACACATATGACTATAGGCAGGGTTATAGGGAGAACATTTTAGGTCTTTGATAAAAAAAAGTTTTAAAAAATTATATAGCAATGCTAAAACTTCATCTTGTAAGCTTATGCATTAGGTCTCCTACTATTGTAAATGTATATGTATACATGTATTATGTGCCGAGAAAAGACGAGAAGTATTTCCTAAGCCTCTTGCAGCTATATGATGTGCAGGCAGTTCTGTTGCTTATAATGGGTCTGTGGTGGGTGCAAGGCGATCTGTACGGCCAGCACTGGTTTCCTGTTACTACTATGCTTGTTGGATAACGGCCCATTGACCAGTGCTAGAGGGAAGGCTATGTAATCACAAACAGGAGCTTTTATCACAAAGAACAACACTGTAATTTTCTCTAACTAGGAGCTCAGTAGCGACTAATATCTATCCACATTAAGTGCTTAATACAGTGTCATAGGAAAAAACTATGGACAGATACATAGAACTAGAGAAATAAGAACATATAGAGTAAAAGTATTACTATTACTACTAATTACAACTACTACTTATTACTACTAAGTGTTATTATTATTATTATTATTATTATTATTATTATTATTATTATTATTATGGCATTGCATCACTTTGGCACATAATAGTGTAATTCAAGAAAGATTATTTATGTCTATGAGATGCAAACGATGTAAATGTAGATGAGTTTCATCAGCTGCACAGCTAGAGTGTTTCAATCCTCAATGATCAGACCCTTTTTAGTGATCTTGCATACATGGTGGTTTAAAAATGGTGGTTTAATTTTTTATTTATTTTTTATTTTTTTTGTGGGGGGCTACTTATTCCCCCCCCCCCTTATTTATATCATTTATTCACGTTTGTACATTTTTATAGCATGCCCCTATGATGTTGTCTAATACCTATTACACTTTATATTTTACAGTTTTCTATTGTAACTTTAAACATCAATATGGGAAGAAGCCCGGTCTATACATTAGTTGCTGGTAGAGCTGATCTGCGTCTGCTCCAACCTCACAGCTATGCTACACGGCTATGCTGGCCCCTGATGGCCACATGATTGCCAGGTCCAGTTCAGACTGTACCATTGCCGCTGCCTCACTGAGCACCATGTAGATGGCAAAGGAGAAGACAGAAATGGTTACAAACAGATTGCAAGAGCTTCAGATCTACTCCATACACAATGGCAATGGCAAAGCCCTCAACTATAAACAACATGTGGTGTTGTAATGGGGCTCACCCTATCTATAGGACTGCTGGCCAGAAGCCTGGACTGCACTTATCTATCTCAGCTGACACCAAAAGAAGAAGCAATATGCACAAGTGACCACCAAATATTTCACGTGGGAGACTCGCAGCCTCCGTTCTCCGTGCTGGGGGTCCAACCACCAGGATAATGGTGTATACAGGGATAAACATTGTACACAGCACTTAACAGGCCTCTATTCCAGGTTCTGCCGTCCAGGTTCTGCCATCATACTACTGCTCATCCTCTGCCTCTTGTCATGCCTCCATGGCACTTGTTCAGGCCTCTGTGTTCCCTTTAATGCCCATTGTGGTGCCACTTCCCATGACATGGACAGGGCTCCAGTGCAACAGAGACAGTACTTACACTAAATATATAATAGCAGTAAAAGCATTACTGCCAATCAAATTACCAAATGGGAACAGAATCCACAACTACATAAAATAACTTCCAATACACCTAAAACACAGACATGGCCAAACTATAAAGTAAGTGCTCATTCACACGTCGGTATTTTTTAACAGTACTTTCCTGATCAGCAAATACTGAATCCTTTGTAACCCATTAGTTTCTATGGTGCTGTTCTTACATCTTATAAATTTGCGGATCCGCAATCCACAATGCAAAAAAAAATAAATAAAATTTATTAATAGTCCCTGCAGAATTAAAGGATTATAACATAACATCATAAACAGAGGATTGATAAAATAGAGATTTGTAGTGAGAATTAGGTCATTGTTTTCTGCTGCAATCCTTAGGCTCCAGTTGCACCTCTTTATTGGTGACAGCGCTTTGATCCCCTACGTCATATCCCAAGTGGCTGGAGCCAATACTTTATAAGGCCAGTGAGTTTGGAATGCCGCCCCCAGACAGCACCCACAGCTCTACAGGTAAGTACCTTCTTGATAGATACTATGGAGCATAGGGGCACTTCTATCTATATTAATAAAGAGAGATACTCACTGTAATGTGTGCTGCAGGTTACCTATTCATTTAGTGATTTTTATGTTATTTTCTTATTAATCATATTTTGTTAGAATTTTTGTTGTGTTGGCAAAAACAAGCTAGCTTCATGTATGCAGTATATTATATAACAGGTCCAACCAATTATCCACTGTGCTCTATGGTTTGGCTTATTGGGCAGATCAGTTAATGATCCTTCTCGCTACTTCTAACATCCATTGCTTTGCCTTTTTGGAGCACATAGTATATTTCTTACATTATGATTGGTGCCTATAAGGAAACCTATTTGATGTTTTCAATATCATGCAGATCCACAAGTCTACTACATATCTGCACCAGATAAATCCACTATACATTCACACCAGATAAGTCTACTATCCATCTGCACCAGACAAGTCCACTATACATCCGCACCAGACAAGTCTACTACATATCTGCACCAGATAAATCCACTATACATCCGCACCAGACAAGTCTACTACATATCTGCACCAGATAAATCCACTATACATCCGCACCAGACAAGTCCACTATACATCTGCACCAGACAAGTTTTCTATACATCTGCACCAGACAAGTCTACTACATATCCGCATCAGATAAATCCACTATACATCTGCACCAGATAAGTCTACTATACATCTGCACCAGACAAGTCTACTATACATCTGCACCAGACAAATCCACTATACATCCGCACCAGATAAGTCTACTTCATATCTCTGCATCAAATAAATCCACTATACATCTGCACCAGACAAGTCCACTATACATCCGCACCAGATAAGTCTACTACATATCCGCATCAGATAAATCCACTATACATCTGCACCAGACAAGTCTACTATACATCTGCACCAGACAAGTCTACTATACATCTGCACCAGACAAGTCCACTATACATCCGCACCAGACAAGTCCACTATACATCCGCACCAGACAAGTCCACTATACATCCGCACCAGACAAGTCCACTATACATCCGCATCAGATAAATCCACTATACATCTGCACCAGATAAGTCTACTATACATCCCCACCAGGCAAGTCTACTATACATCCACACTAGGCAAGTCCACTATACATTCGCACTAGACAAGTCCACTATACATCCGCACCAGACAAGTCCACTATACATCTGCACCAGACAAGTCCACTATACATCCGCACTAGACAAGTCCACTACACACCCCCACCTGGAAAAAGAAGTCCAGATTCTCCCTGTAGCTGACAATCATTCACACATGTTTGCCTGCCCCTTGTAGTAGCTCAACATGTAAGAATGTCCTAAATGTGGGTCTTTTGGAAGTTCAACTTTTACCAGGGTATATTACAGGCATAGTCATAGTGCTCTGCTGTGCTGAGTCCCTCAGTACAGGAGATACCTTTTACTTTGTCTTTCTGTTTCTACAAGCACCCCCCCCCCCCCACTCTTACATATATATACTAAGATAGGCGTGCTAACTGGACAGTCTCTTTGCAAGCAAACTTACATTTGACCTTATACTTTAAAGACCCTATTACACAAAACGATTATCGGCCACGTTTGGCCGCTATGTTCGATAATCGTCTCATGTAATAAGAAAACAATTAGCCAACATGAATGTCAACACGTTGAAAGACAAACGACCTAGATAGCAGCGATATGCTGCAGTCGCTCCGTAGAATAAGAACAATGGCAACAGACCGCTGCTATCTGCCCCCGCTCTCCTGCTCGCTGCCGATGTGTGAAATAGCACCGGCAGCGAGAGGGCTGACATCGCTCGTTTGCTCCTCTTCATCACCCTGTGCAATAGGGGCTTAAGTAAGGCACCTAGAGATCTGTCTGCCCCTAACTTTACTTTAGTTCTGTTAAAGGGTTAATCCCATCTCTAAAGGTTATCCCTTATAAACTGGATAGTTGATAACAAGCTGATCAGTGGATGTCTTCCCACTCTTATGCTGCGTTTACACGTAACGATTATCGTGCGAATTTGCGCGATAACGATCGAATTCGAACGATAATCGTACGTGTAAACGCAGCAAACGATCAAACGACGAACAAGAAATCGTTCGTTTTGATCTTTCAACATGTCATCAAATCGTTGTTCGTCGTTCGCAAAAAATTCTCCGATCGTTCCGTCCCTCCGCCCCGCCGCCCGGCCCCCCGCTCGCAGCCCGGCCCCCCTGCGTCGGCTCGATCCCGCCGCCGCTCTGATCACCGCCGCCACTCCGATCGCCCCTCGCTGCCGCCGCTCCGGTCGCCCCCCCGCCGCCTCTCCGATCAGCCACCCCCCAACCGCCGCCGCTTTGATCGCCCCGCTGGCCCGTGAGCATACGTTACCTGCTCCGCGCAGCAGTGCACCGATTGGCTGAACAGGGGAGCCGGGAATTTCAAACACCTCCTCTTCAGCAAATCAGTGCTCCTCTGCAGCACTGATTGGCTGAAGAGGAGCCGTTTGAAATTCCCGGCTCCCCTCTTCAGCCAATCAATGCAAGGCAGCACTGATTGGCTGAAGAGGAGCACTGATTGGCTGAAGAGGAGGCGTTTGAAATTCTAGGCTCCCCTCTTCAGCGGCTGCGGGGGGGGGGGCGATCAGAGCGGCGGCGGCGGGGGGGGGGGGTGACGATCGGAGCGGCGGCGGGGAGGTGGCGATCGGAGTGGCGGCGGCTGTGATCAGAGCGGCCGGGGTGGCGATCGAGCCGGCGCGGGGGGGCGCGCGATCGCAAAACGATTTTTCCGTACGATATATCGTACCGTCTAAACGCTGATCGTTATGAAAAAAAACGTTACTCCGACATTGTTAATCGTACCATCGGGCCATCGGGCCAATTATCGTAAACGCACCATTATTGTTATCAATAGTTGGCCTGTCTTCAGGTGCTAAAATAGAGGTCATTCAGGAAGACTACCGACACTTTCCTTATGGGAACATAGCCTTAACCCTTAGAGGACCGGGCCAATTTCAATTTTTGCGTTTTTGTTTTTCCCTCCTTGTGCTTTAAAGGCCATAGCACTTACATTTTTTCACCTAGAAACCCAAATGACCCCTTATTTTTTGCGCCTCTAATTGTACTTTGCAATGACAGGCTGAATTTTTTCATAAAGTACACTGCGAAACCAGAAAAAAATTCAATGTGTGGTGAAATTGAAAAAAAAAAAAACACACAAATTTATCCGGTACACAGGTGCTATCCAAGTAGTGCACTCATAATATACCCACTATCCCATCTGCATTATCAGGTTAAGTTCTTACCACACCAAAACCATGTGATATTATAAGTTACTGTACAGTATAGCAATCAGCATGTGGAGTATAATATATAGTAACTGCATAACCCTAAAAAACAGCAGCAATTTGTAGATACAGGATGGAGCTGCAGATCCCCATAATGCAGTAGCGTAGTACAACAGCCTAGCAAAGAGAAGCAGAGCTGCTGTCAGAGGTCTGTGTGGTCACATGCCAGCAATCGGGAATGGTGTGTGTTCAGCATGGACCAATCAGAAATTGAGAATCACATAGCTGTGCAGGAGAACAGTGACAGAGACTTTGCTATACAGCAGTGTGAATGGCTGAGTGTGAGTGCAGGCATATTATGGCAGGAATGGAGAGGATGGGAAACACAAGGACTAAGACTGCAGGGAGCATGAAGGAATGAGCAGAACATATGTGGGCACATAATGCAACACTTTCTGGGAGAGATATGGGGTTACAGCTATGAAGAGATTACCTCCACAGTCCTGTTCCCTGATGTAGGCCCCAGCCAGAAGTGGATCTGCCATGATTTGGAAGGTGAGGGATACTTCCTGGGTCAGCATACAGGGGTGTAGACCCCGCTATGCAGACAATGCCCCCCCCCCACTCCCCCTCCCACCCAGTACAGGGAGCTCTTAAACCAAAGAAATGCTCTTACACCAAGTCACAATTTTGAAAAACTCTGAGCTCTTCTTGTAAAACGCTCTCAATCCAAGTTACTCTTAAACTAAGATACCACTGTACAGCCAAACTTAAGTATTATCTTACTGTGTGTGAACATACTGTAGCCTAAAGGACTAACTGATCTCTTGTGCTTTGCGTAAAGCAGCTTTTCATGGGTTGATGCATGACACAGGGATTCAGGGTCAGATTGATGCAGTTTTGTTGTTCTACAGTATCAGGACAAAAACAAAAAGGTCTATATTCTGATGTTTGGGGTTGCACAAGATGTTATTGTGGAATGTGAACTGCACACCCCTGCTTTAGAGGTTTAGGCAACAGCTAAATTTACTACTTCTAATGTATTATTATGAGAGGAATGCTATACTAAAAAACTTCCATTTATGTTACAGACTTTTTGTCCAGATATAGACCTCTATCTCCGAGGCGTAAAATGGGGACCTGGCTCACTCTCGACATTATTAGTTATTTTTCACTGGATTTGATAGGAATTCCTGGGAATCTGATTATTTTATTTGCCTTTCTTCACACCTTCCACAGTCAAGGTAAAGTAACCACTGGAGAAATTATTCTAGGCAAACTGGCACTGTCCAATCTGTTGGTCATTCTAACATGGGGCCTTCCAATGACTCTGCAATCCACTGGAACCTACGTGGTGTTTGGTGACTTATCTTGCCAAATAAGCCTTTACTTGTACTGTGTAGGCAGAGCCATGTCTGTGAGCATTACCTCCTTGCTAGGATGTTTTCAGTGCATTTCCATTACTCCATCTCACCGACGATGGTTGGGAATAAGGAGGAAGCTGCTGGAATACCTGTTCACATTAATGCTGTTTCTCTGGGCTTTCAATCTAATCATAAGTAGCACCCGGCTGGCATACTCCACATCTTCTATCAAGAACATCACTTCCCAATACATTATGAGTTACAACTTCTGCTTTGTGATCTTCCCAAATTATCTCCTCTATATAGGGAACGGGATTATCTATGTAGTCCGTGACTTGTTCTTCTTGATGCTGATGTTGATATCCAGCAGTTATCTCCTCTATGTTATCTACCAGCATGGAAAGCAAGTGAAATGTATGCCGACCCTGAACACCAAGCACGCTGAGATGCGAGCAGCCAAAGCTGTCTTTACTTTAGTCATGATGTATATTGTTAGTTTCGGACTAGATAATCTTTTTTGGATTCTGACTCTTTGCACTTTTCCTCTTTCTTCCCGGTTTACCGACGCACGGATATTTTTTGATTCCTTTTACTCGGCTATAAGTCCTATTGTAATCATCTCAACTAACAGGAAAATCCAGATGGGTCTTCAGTGCACCAGAAAGAAAAAAGATCTTCAAGCAGTGAAAACTATATCGAATTGTGTTGCCGGAAAGAAACACTAGAAATCCAATATTTATTCCCAAATGTTTAGATCATTGTTAATAGTGTTAGTGCAAATGATAAAGATACGTCAGGTAAATAGACATGAATATATGTAAAGCCAAATGCATCATTGAAAGAAGTCATTTTTTGAGTATAGGCTATTATTGCAGAATAATGTAGAGACTCTTATACCTTGTACATAAATGATTGAAGTTGTTGTGGCATTTATGTTGGCCTCTTCTTCTCCTTCCTATAATGCAATCTCATGTGCAGTACAGCAGACTACCTTTTCTATGGCTTTTCAGAGGATAGAAGTGATCAGTGGGAGTCCAGGTGCTGGGATCAGGGCTGGACTGGGCAAAATGTTTGGGCAAATGCCAGATGGGAGGGTATGCTACGTGGACCAGTCCATGAACAGCTTGATGGTTGGCTTCTTCCCACCACACTTCACAAGATTTGTTATTTGTTATAGTATAGCAAGCTGTCAGATTATCCCGTATCCAGCCAGCCCCATATCCTTCATCAAGATCCCAAAAGGCCTAACCTCTTAATGGTTGCTGCAGGTCTGACCTCAAAGGAAAAGGATACTACTTGGCAGTACTGGTCCAGGTAGGGATGACAATCAGAACAGCAATTTAGTCCAAAACCCCTGGGAGGGGCTTAACGAAGAGGTTAGGCTGAGCAGGAATGCCGACAGAGCTTAGTGATGGCGAGGCAATGTTGTCAGCCCCAGTGTTGCAGGAGTCCTGTCAGCCCCTGCTTGCCAATTACAAGGTTCATCAGTCAACAACTGAAAAGACAACTGAGAATAGCAGTATGTGTGGTGTGTCCTGCTGACTGATATGAAGTGAGTGTGATAGATGTATTGTCAACACTATGGGAGGCATTTATTAAGTCCGGCATTTTTTACGCCGGACGTAAAAATGCCCCCGTAGCTCCGGCGCTACGGAGATTTATGTAGAGGCGGACTGCCTCTACATAAATCCCGTGCGCGACGTTGCGCACCGCCGAAAACCTACGCCAGCTGAGGACTGGAGTAGGTTTTCGGCGTACATTTTGGCGGAACGGATGATAAATCGCGCGGACTCTGAGTCCGCGCCCTCCGTTCCGCCGCAAATCGGCCATTTGCGTATAAAAAAATACGCAAATCGGCACTTTCCGCCGAAAATCATCCGTTCGCCGGATGATACATGTGGCCCTATATGTCCATTGTATTTTAAATATTAAAATATTTCTAGAAACCTAGCCCCCGTTCCCTGGCTGTGCACGCCTGCAGGGTTGGTGGCCATTGACTGGCACGGTGTGGACTTAGTGTAGGGACCCATGTGTATCAGATACCGGCACGAGGTACATGGGGCAGTATGGCTTGATCAATTCATACACAAAATTCTGATGTGTTTTTTATTTAGCCTAGCGGCACTAGTATCAGCCATAGGTGTGAGGTGCAGCACTCTGTTTCTTCCCTGAACCGCATTTTGTTTCTCTCTTTTCTCCGTGTTTTGCACTCCACCTGGTGAGACCCACATGACCGCAATTAGCAGGAGACACCTGAGTGCACATGGTTTTAATCCCTCCTGTTTTTTCCCATTCTGTCTGCTGCAGCTATGGTGAGTGTAATACCTTATCCAGACTTGTGCTGCTTGGGGGCGACCTTCTCCGCCGGCGGTGCTGGCCGGGTTCTGGTGTGGTGTTTTTGGGTCTGGTCCTGTGGCATGGGGGTCGCGGGGCCGTCCCATGGCCCCCGTTCCCTGGCTGTGCACGCCTGCGGGGTTGGTGGCCACTGACTGGCACGGTGTGGACTTAGTGTAGGGACCCATGTGTATCAGATACCGGCACGAGGTACATGGGGCAGTATGGCTTGATCAATTCATACACAAAATTCTGATGTGTTTTTTATTTAGCCTAGGGGCACTAGTATCAGCCATAGGTGTGAGGTGCAGCACTCTGTTTCTTCCCTGAACCGCATTTCTAGAAACCTACCAGCCCTTTTTTCTGGGTGCCTTGCTTAGTCTGGCCTCTCTTCATTGACCTGTCTGGCACAGGTGACCCCGCTAGGAGTACTACTCCCACCAGCTTAGCTCAGTGGATGACAAGGGCGCACAAGCTCCCTCACCATGTCAAGGTGAAGGCACCATGAGAAAGCCCCTCCACCCCAACCTGATTACCCATCCCAACCCTTAATTTACCTTTCTTTTGCTAAAACCTACTTAGAACTCCTTAAAACTGTGTGCCCCAACCCTTTCAGGCACCTGGGATTAACTCTTTACCCCGGGGTGTAACATAGCCAAAGCCAGACTATATCTCTCAGGGCCATAATGTTATCATGTCACTGGTTTTCTTACTTTATCTCTAATTTGTTGAAAAGGGTGCAGATCTTTTTTTTTTTTTTTTAATCAGCAGCTTCCTCTTGTTGGGAAACACAGTACAGTGCTTACATTGAGCTGACAGTAGATGGCGCTGTCCCATCAGTGCATCATCTGCACTATTTTATTGAGCAGGAGGAGCTTTTTATGGGCTACATGAAATTTTCCAGTTGTTGCACAAAAATCATCAGTAGACGCAAGTCGCTTGATACATCTTACACAATTTATTCCATAATTTATGCCTAAGGCCGGGTTTACACAGCATTTTTTAAGTCAATTTTTTTTTTCATTCTTTTTTGCAAACAAACAAAAATATTGAAAAAATATATGAAAACGCATCTTTTTTAGCGTACACAATAAAGCGGTCAACCATGTTTTTTGTGTATGCTAAACTAAGGGATGCATTCTGATAATTTTTTTGATCTCTTTTTGTATTATGGAAGTTAATGGAAAAACAGAGGCACACAAACACTTCCTTTTTTCCCATCCATTTCGCAGAAAAAAAAAAAAAAAACGGATTTAAAAAAAAAAAAAAAGGTGTGAACCCAGCCTAAAACAGCTTGGCTACAAAGCTACGCTAGCGTAGGATTTTACGGAATAAGAAAATCTAATTAAAAAAAATATTCAATAGAACTAATTTCCCCCCCCCTTTCCCCAAGTGCAAACATTGTAAAAAGGCACAGGCGTTGGAAACTGATGTAAAAGAGCGCAAAACCCTTTTGCACAGATATTTAAAATCTCATTAGCCAAAAAAAAAAAATAGTGCAAACGCAATGATAACTGTCCTCTATTGGGAAATTTATGAAAGGGTGTAAATATACACCTGGTGTAAACTGCCGAGAGCAACCAATCACAGCTCCTCTTATATTTTGCCAGAGTTGGAAGCTGAGCTGTGATTGCTGTTCTGGGCATTTTACACCAGGTATACAGTATATTTACACCCTTTCATAAATCTCTCCCTATGTGTTTAGATTTTTAAGATTTCCATCAGTAGCTTCTCACTTATCTCAGCAAACAAAGCCGAATCACCAATAAAATGTTAAAAAATTAAGTAATTCTTGTGTATATCACTCACTGCTGCTGATTTCATAGGGGAATAATATGGCCTGAGGGGGTATGAACTGGCCTAGGCCAAAATATACCCCAGGATATAATCTAACCTAGACCAAAATATACCCCAGGATCAGGGGCTTAGCTAGGGGTTTAGCCTGGGGGGGGGAGTGAGTCTAAGGGCTCTATTCCACCGGACGATTATCGTTCAGATTATCGTTAAAACGTTCGAATCTAAACGATAATCGTTCGGTTGAAATGCAGTTAATGATTAACGACCGAACGAGAAATCGTTGATCGCTTCATAAGACCTGGACCTATTTTTATCGTTGCTCGTTTGCAAAACGTTCGCAAATCATTCGCATTGAATAAGATGTTGTTCGGTCGTTTGCAGTAGATACGAATGCAATAGCGAAGAAATAGCGAAGAAAAAACGATTGCAAATACGATCATAAGTAACGATTATCGTTCCATGGAAATGAGTGAACGTTTTCAGGTCTTTCGCAATAGCGGTCATTTGAGATTGTTAATCGTTAACGATTATGCGAACGATAATCGTCCGGTGGAATAGGGCCCTTAGAGGGCCCCCAACCAATTATGTTACCCATAGGAAACCTCAGTAGATGACAATGCTTTCCGAACAATAAAGGGTTTCTACTACATTATTCATAGTGAACAGGGACTGAGAACAGTGGAAAAGACTTTCTACATTTCACATATATAACCATTTAAAAATTAAAGGGGTTATCCAGCATTACAAATACATAGCTTCCTTTTCCAGAAACAGCGCCACTCTCCTCCAAAGCTTGGATGTGGTAGTGCAGCTCAGTTCCACTAAAATAGAAAGTTGTAATACCACAAACATCATAGAGGAAGCTATGGCGCTATTGTCTCATATCTATCTGCCTGATATCTATTGGGCAGCATGAGGACTACACCTTAGCTGATGGTCAATGACCAAATTAGCAATACCCGAAAGGGATACCCGCAATACCAATAGAGTAAATGGATAGTACAAATACAAATGCTGGATAATAACAATAAATAGTCAAATGCGGTTCAAGGCAACTATACTAAATAACCTATATACAAAAAAGCCAGACTACTGCAACATAACTAAATGGAATAATTACTTTACTAATTCATAGAAACAATATATGACAATGCATTAAATATGAAGGAGAAATCAGTCCCAATAATCATGCTGTACAGGGTATATGAGAGCAGCCAATTTATGCCTCCATGTAGTATTTACACCCAATTTTAGCCCTCATATAGAACACAGGGTCCCTCTATGCTCTCTTATAGTAAAAAGGCCACCATCTATACCCTAACATAGTAGATTATCCCCCCTTGTTCCTCCACATAGAAGATAGACCCTCCCTGTGCACCCCCATATAGTAGTCCGGCCCCTCTGTACCTTCATACACAAAAATGGCTCCGCAATTAAGCACATGCATTCTTGTTTAACAATTCATCCATAGAGCATATACCATAACGGACGTTTCGGTCTAATACGACCTTTTTTAACTGGTATCTGCAGGGTAAATACATATTGCAATGAGTATACAATATATTTTGAAAAAATTGTCCTTATTACATCAAAAACATATTATGGCCCAGAGACAGTTTTAGAGTAGGTTAAAATGCATAGATGGTTGGAGTGACATATCGAGATATCTCCTTTTGAACATATTCGTCATGATTTAATGTATATAGTACGTGATTCATCTACAATAATAATAATACTAATATACACTAGGTCTAAGTTATGTGATCCATATGGTGGCTATTCAAGTTGGTACACAAAGCACAATATCCACAATGGTTTGCTATACTCACACTTTGGTGGGTAGTAGGAATAGAAGAATGCCTAGAAAGATCAAAAGTGAACATAGAAATAAGTCTCCTGTGAATCAACCAAAAGTAAAAGAAAGGGAAGAGTCAGGATTATCTAGATCTATATAAGAAAAACGCTGTCTTAAATGGATAGTACATAGTCGCGGCCGGAGCGGTCATTCCGGTGCGGCTTCCGGGTTTATATAGGGCAATGAAGCGGTCACGTGACCCGGAACACAATCACGTGCTACGTGACGTCTCCGCGTCACCAGTCGGCGCATGACGCGCGACTTGGTGACGCGTGTGTCTCAATATGCGTTCCAACTGATTCTGACATGCGCACTAATGATAACAGGACTGAATTGCCATCTATGTGTTCATTGACAGACAATTATAGGTAAATAAATGTGATTGCAGGGGAACTATGAGTCAGAACTACTATGTCATCATCTTATATCATGTTTGTGTATAGGTAAACATCTGTAAAGCCCTATTGTTGGTAAAAACCAGTGTACATAGTGAGTCAAACACTGCATATGGATTAACATTAGTGATAAAAAAACGATATGTGAAATAAATGAGATTATGTAGTAGTAAAAAGTCTAGTGAAATGAAATATTGTAAGGATTGAAAATAAAAATTAATGTAGAATGTAAAAGACTATATAGAAAAGTATATAGACAAAAGATTACATATAAAGACACCACGTGACTACCAACCCAACCAAGAGGATCCTTTAGGTAAGTATGACAACTGCCATCCATATGGAAAATGTCTACTCAGGTCAGGACATATCTGGGGGAAAGAAAGAATATTTTAAAGAAAATCATTGTTATTTCACAAGTTGATATAGAAATCGCATTCTCTATTCAAACCTTGTGGTGACAATGTCTGTAACTTGTGGATCCAAAAGGATTCACGCTGCTTTAATAAGTTAATTCTATTCCCTCTTCTCCTCGGAAACATGTTCCAGGACTTGATACCGTAGTTGTGCTATGGAATGACCTTTCTCAATGAAATGTTGGGGGACAGGTAAGAGGGTGTTTTTGCACCTAATGGTTGACTTGTGTTTTGTGAGGCGTTCTTTCACTCTCTGAGTAGTTTCACCTACATAAGCTAAACCACAAGGGCATTTCAGTAGATAAACTACAAATCTTGAATTGCATGTAAAATAACCTTTGATGGGTATTTGTTTTGCCCGTCTGTGGGTGCATTACATATTCTCCCTTTATTACCGAAGAACAGTTGCTACAAGATAAACATGGAAAAGTTCCATTTTTCTGGGGTCTTAGTACCATTTGTGTTTTCTGAGGGCCTAGTGTGCCAATAACTGCTCTCACAATCTGTTGCGGGTGCGTTTGTAGCATGTTAGTGGAAGTGATTTGAATTCCTCTATCTGTGGAAAATTGGCATGAAGAATGTGCCAATACTTCTTTGTGGCTTTTTGTATCATAGGTGTTAGGAGATGGTATGTTGTAACACAAGCTAATCTCTTAATTGTGTTGTCCTTGGGTCTAGGTGGCTTTTTCAATTCTGTTCTCTCCCTATCCAACATATGCTGGGGATATCCACGTTGTCTAAATTTCATTGTCATTTCATCAAGTCTCTTTTCAAGTTTCACTGGATCAGAAACGATCCTTTCTACCCTCTTGTATTGTGATCTCGGTAGAGATCTTTTTGTGGGACAGGGATGACAGCTAAGATAATGTAGTAGACTATTTCTATCTGTCTCCTTAGTGAATTGATCATGGTCCAATTTGCCTGATGCTTTCGTATGTATCTCTGTGTCAAGGAAACTTACTTTTTCAGAGCTGATGTGTTGGGTAAAGGATAATTCAGGATATATCCTGTTTATGTCTTGTATAAAGCTGTGTAGAGTTTCAATTGGACCGTCCCATATACAAAACACATCGTCTATGAATCTTAGCCATGTGTGCGCATGTTTCTAAAAGAGGTTGTTCGTGTAGATATATTTCTCCTCAAATATCATCATGTATGCATTGGCATAAGGTGGTGCCATGTTGGAACCCATGGCCGTCCCACATTTCTTTGCAAAAAATTGATCACCAAACAAAAAATAATTTTCATTAAGTATTAATTCCAATAATGTCATACAGAATTTTTTCTCATCAGTAGTTAAGAAAACAAAGAAACAAGATCCTATAACACCAGTTTTTTATATAGTACCAAAAATTCATAAAAGACTTGATAGGCCCCCGGGCAGACCAATTGTTGCATCAACAGAATCCGTTTTGTCCCCCCTAGCCATCTATTTAGACCGAGTGCTTACTCCATTAACCCGTCATGCAAGGTCTTTCATATAAGATACATCTGATTTCCTGTCAAAAAAAGACAGATTAAATTTTGATCATGAGGTTCTTCTAGTAACACTAGATGTAAATGGAGTGCAGGAGGAGGTGCTAGCGTGATGACGTAGCACGTGCATCGCACCGGGCGGTGTGCGATGTTGGGCCACTTGGCAAAAGAAGGAGGAAGGGACTAGCAGTTACCGCAGATGATTTGTGCCAGACAAGTTGTGAAGGAGTGAGAAGTCAGAGAGCGCTGTGGACGTCCTCTTGGCCGCGTGATGTGCTGAGGCTTCCAGAGGAGTCTGTGAGCGGATTGCTGTCGGGGTTGATGGTTAAGGAGTCCCGGATGAGTGAGGAGCGGGCCCCGGTGCTGTGTCCTGGGTGTTGTGTCTGGATGGAGGAGCGGAGGCGCCGAGGAGAGACCACGTGGGTTGGTGAGAGCTGAAGGAGCCGTTGTGAGCGGGTGGAGAGGCAGGCGCTGTAAGTGCTGAGAACGAGGAGTGAGGAGCGGCCCCCCTGACTGTGGCGTGGTGCTGGTGAGCTACGGAGGAGGAACGGGGTGGTGAAGAGAGACATTGGGACCCGTTGGAGGAGCTGAGGACAATTACGAGGGGGTGTAAGAACTGTGAGAGATATAAGAGAGGGGCGCCGAGGGGCAGGATAAAGTGAGGCTTCTGGATTGTTATGGGTTAAGGTTCCTGGACGGTAATACAAGTGGGCTGAGGATACTTTGAAAGAGGAACTGTATGAATAACACTTTGGGGACACTAACTATATGATTGGATATTAAGGACTGATCCTCTCCTTTTTCTCTATATTTTGGTTAAGAATCCGCTCCTGATAAATTGTGAATAATTGTGTGCGGTTTGGAAAATTGCCTATTGGGATTTTGTGACTTCTATGTCTAACAACATACTGATTGGGAAACTGCTCTTTGGGATTTTGGGATTCCTCTGTCTAAAAACATACTTGTCAGGATGGTATCTTTGCGGAGCGTTATGCGTCCCTCTGCTCGTGCTGTGCGGCCGAGAAGGCGCTGATATTCTCTTATTCTGTTCTGTGTTTTGTTTTGCTGTGTCTGAACACTGGTTTATTTGCTCTCTTTGGGAGACACACCCGACTTCACCTGCTGAGTTCTGTCTGGCCATGTCAGGGTTAATCTGTGTTCTGGTTCTGCTGTGACTGACAGATCTTCCTGCCAGTGGATCTGTTTTGTTCTCAGCTGTCTGTGCTTGGAGATCAGGGGGATGGTCCAATTACGTTCTGGACCAGAGCCCTGGTCTCCTATATAACAAACCTCAGTCTGTGCACTTATTGCTGGTTATTGACTTAGTCTCTGCCTGCTTGTGGATTCTGTTTCTTTGCATCTCCTGACTACTGCTTTGTACCTCTGACCTCCCTTGCTTGCTGCCTGCCCCTGATCATATTGCCTGTTTTCTGATTACGCCTTTGGATCCTGATTTTGTACTTTTGCTGCCCGACTGTTGTGACCCGGATTGTGGACTATTCTTCATTGTGTTTGTCTGTCTGTTTTGTATTTGTGTCCCACCTAGCCAGTGCAGGGACTGCCGCCCAGTTGCTCGCCGCCATCTTAGGGCGGATAGTGGCAAGTAGGTAGAGGACAGTGGGCGGGCTGAGCTTAGGGCTCACTGTCTTGTCTTGTCCTGCTGTCCGGTTCCTAACAGAATAACCAGCCCTACTTTTTTTTTTCTCTCTCCCCACCTGACTATGGACCCCGTGAAAGCTCTTGTGGAGCAAACGCAAAGTCTCAACCAGCTTGTTCTGGACCTTACGCAACGGGTGCAGCAGGTAGAGTCTTTCCTGGGCCAAAATGCTATGCTATCTGCTGCTGCTCCCCCAGAACCTCCAGTGCAGCTTCCTGATAGGTTCAAAGGTGAGAGAAGGGCCTTTCGAATCTTCAGAGAGGGATGTAAGTTGTTTTTCAGACTTTGTCCCCGGTCCTCTGGGGATGAGAGCCAGAGAGTGGGCATTATTATGTCACTCTTACAAGGACCTCCGCAGGAGTGGGCCTTTTCTTTGCCTCCAGATGCCACTGAGTTATCTTCTGTGGATCAGTTTTTCTCTGCATTGGAGTTACTCTATGATGACCCTGACAGGGCAGCAGCAGCTGAGAGGCAGTTGACTACTTTGAGACAGGGCAAGCGACCGGTGGAGGAGTATTGTGCTGAGTTCCGCCAGTGGTGCGTTCCATCCAGATGGAATGATCCTGCACTTAGATGCAAGTTTAAGCAGGGGTTGTCTGATGGCATTAAGGATGCCTGGACAGGGCATCCAGAACCTTCCACCCTTAAGCAGGCCATGAATTTGGCTATTCGTATAGACCGCAGGCTCCGTGACAGACATAGGGAGAGAGTAGACTCTGACTCTTCTAAACAATCTGTCTCCTATTCTGTCAAAACCCCTCTTGTTACCCCTACTATTCCTGAGGACGAGCCCATGCAGCTGGGACTATTAGACGCCAAGACCAGGCGAGAACACCGGAGACACAACGGTCTATGTTACTACTGTGGTGACAGTGGCCATTACATCAGTTTCTGCCACAAGCGTCCAAAGCGGCAAGAAAACCTGCACCCAGATCATCGGCGTCCAGGTGACTCCCAGGAAAGTCACTTGGGCGCACAGGTACCCTCCGGCAAAATTAATATTTCTAGTTCTGTTGTACCTGATTTGCCTGTATCTGATGTGAATTTAACATGTTGTTCTGCTCGTCCTGTCAGTAAGCCTGTTCTCCATGCCATGGACTCTTCTTCTGATGAATGGGAGTCAGATGGCAATCTTCTAAGTGAAGTTGAGTCCTGTGAGGGTCCTGAGGCCCCTCATAAAAGGGGGGGTACTGTCAGGATGGTATCTTTGCGGAGCGTTATGCGTCCCTCTGCTCGTGCTGTGCGGCCGAGAAGGCGCTGATATTCTCTTATTCTGTTCTGTGTTTTGTTTTGCTGTGTCTGAACACTGGTTTATTTGCTCTCTTTGGGAGACACACCCGACTTCACCTGCTGCGTTCTGTCTGGCCATGTCAGGGTTAATCTGTGTTCTGGTTCTGCTGTGACTGACAGGTCTTCCTGCCAGTGGATCTGTTTTGTTCTCAGCTGTCTGTGCTTGGAGATCAGGGGGATGGTCCAATTACGTTCTGGACCAGAGCCCTGGTCTCCTATATACTACCTCAGTATGTGCACTTATTGCTGGTTATTGACTTAGTCTCTGCCTGCTTGTGGATTCTGTTTCTTTGCATCTCCTGACTACTGCTTTGTACCTCTGACCTCCCTTGCTTGCTGCCTGCCCCTGATCATATTGCCTGTTTTCTGATTACGCCTTTGGATCCTGATTTTGTACTTTTGCTGCCCGACTGTTGTGACCCGGATTGTGGACTATTCTTCATTGTGTTTGTCTGTCTGTTTTGTATTTGTGTTCCACCTAGCCAGTGCAGGGACTGCCGCCCAGTTGCTCGCCGCCATCTTAGGGCGGATAGTGGCAAGTAGGTAGAGGACAGTGGGCGGGGCTGAGCTTAGGGCTCACTGTCTTGTCTTGTCCTGCTGTCCGGTTCCTAACAATACTGATTGGGAAACTGCTCTTTGGGATTTTGGGATTCCTATGTCTAACAATATACTGATTGGGAAATTGTTTTCTGGGATTCGGGGATTCCTTTGTCAAATAACATACTGATTGGGAAACTGTTTTCTGGGATTCGGGGATTCCTTTGTCTAACAATATACTGATTGGGAACTGTTTTTTGGGATTCTGGGATTCCTCTGTCTAACAACATACTGATTGGGACATTGTTTACTGTGCTCCTGGGATTCCTCTGTCTAACAACATATTGATTGGGAAATTGCTTTCTGGCGGGATTCCTTTGTCTAATAACATATTGATTGGGAAAATGCTTTTTGGGATTTTGGGACTCCTCTGTCTAACAATATACTGATTGGGACATTGTTTACTGTGATCCTGGGATTCCTCTGTCTAACAACATATTGATTGGGAAACTGTTTTTTTGGGGATTCTGAGACTCCTCTGTCTTACACCGTACTGAGGGGGAAACAGCTCTCTGGGATTTTGGGACTTCTATGTCTAACAATATATTGTCTGGGAAACTGTTTGTGGGGACTCTGGGATTCCTTTGTCTAACAACGTACTGATTAGGAAACTGTTTTCTGGGATTCTGGGATTCCTTTGTCTAATAACATACTGATTGGGAAACTGTTTACTGGGATTTTGGGATTCCTCAGGCTAACAACAAATTGATTGGGAAACAGTTTTTGGGATTCCTCTGTCTAACAACATATTGTTTGGGAAACTGTTTTTTGATTGATTGGGAAGCTGTTTTCTATATACGGATTGGGAGATTACTTTGGGGATCTTGTGTTATCCGCGAATTTGTAGTTATTTGTGAGGCACGAGAAGTTTGTGACTCGCTTTTCAACGAAATGAGAACTAAGACAAACCAAAATCAGCCAAAGGCAGGGACTCCCCCACCTGCAGTGAAAAGAAAACAGATAAGACAGAGAAAATAGATAAATTCCTAAGTCCCTCAGTACAAGGTGCTGTATCAAGGTTGAGTTTGGGGGGCAGTAACAAAGGTGACGGAGGCAGTAATAAAGGTGATGGAGAACATTCAGTTATGGAAACCTCAGTGACTTCTGACATGCAGTCTAACCAGAGTAGTGAACCATCGCTTTCTGATATACTGCGGGCAACAGTGGCGTAACTACCAGGGTCGCAGCAGTCGCCGCTGCGACCCGGCCCGCCACAAGGGGGGGCCCGCGGGGCCCGCTGGGCCCCTGAGGCCCCCCCTCATCAATCACTCTTGTGACCGCAAGCATTGTGTTGCTTGCGGTCACAAGAGGCCGCCTCCGTCTGCCCCGGATCATGCGCAGCTGCTGGGGGTGTTGCGTCCTATCCCCGGCAGCGCGCGCATCATAGAGTTCACTGCTCCGGCACAGGGAGCGCACATTAGAGACGCTCCCTGTGCTGGAGGTCCCAGCACAGGGAACTCGATGATGCGCGCGCTGCCGGGGATAGAACCCGACACCCCCGGCAGCAGCGCATGATCCGGGGCAGACGGAGGCTGAAGAAGAAGAGGATTGCCGGGGGAGCGCGTTGTTAGGTGAGTTGTGTGTGTTTTTTTTATTTTTTTTTTATTTGTTTTAATAAAGGAAAGAGGGGGCTATCTATAGGAGGGAAGGGGCCATTTATAAAGGAGGGGGGAGAGGTGGCCATCTATAAAGGGGGGCAAGAGAGGGGGACCTTCTAGAGGGGGGGTATCTATAAGGGGGGGAGGGGGACCATCTATAAGGGGGTGGAAGAGGGGGACCATCTATAGGGAGGGGGGGGAGACCATCTATAAGGGGGGGAAGAGTGGGACCATCTATAGGGGGGAGGGGACCATCTATAAGGGGGGGAAGAGGGGGACTATCTATAAGGGGGGGAGAGGGAACCATCTATAAGGGGGGGAAGAGGGGGATCATCTATAAGGGGGGGAAGAGGGGGGCCATCTATAAGGGGGGGGGAGGGGGACCATCTATAAGGGAGGGGGACCATCTATAAGGGGGGGAGAGAGGACCATCTATAAGGGGGGGAGAGGGGACCATCTATATAAGGAGAGGGGAGAGTGGGCCATCTATAAGGGGGGGAAGGGGCCATCTATAGCAGAGGGGGGCATCTATAAGGGGGGGAAGGGGCCATCTATAGGAGAGGGGGCCATCTATAGAAGGGTGGGAGAGGGGGCTATCTATAAGGGGGCAATATATAAGGGGGGGAAGGGGCCATCTATAAGGGGGGGCATCTATAAGGGGGGCAACATAGGGGGAGAGGGGGCTTTCTATAAGAGGGGATATACAGAGGGGGCATCTATAAGGAGGCTACATAGTAGGAGGCATATACTATAAGGGGGGATACACAGAGGGGGCATCTATAAGGAGGCTACATAGTAGGAGGCATATACTATAAGGGGGGATACACAGAGTGGGGACCATCTATAAGGAGGCTACATATAGGGCATACACTATAAGGAGGTCACATAGTGTCAGGGTTACCCACTAAATGAGGCCAATACAAATGTGCAGTTTGTAGAGAGATTACGATGGTGTCAGAGTGAGGAGTCTAATATGTCTGTCTGGCAGATTCTGTGGATTCGTGGCTCGGAGAAGTTCTCATAATGGCCGAGAGCAGATGGAGAAGAAGATGAAGAGGGAAGAACTCCGATCAGAGAAGACGTCCCCTGTGAGTCACCTGATGTACCTGCACTGTAATGTATATGGTGTCTAGAGCCTGTGTGGAGCTGCGTCCACCTCTATATGACTGGATGCGGTGATACGTGTACAGTGGATGTTATTCAGTAGCAGCGGTGGTGTTAGTAGGTGGTGGTGTTAGTAGCAGCGTTGGTGTTAGTCAGTATGTGGTGGTGTTAGTCAGTATGTGGTGGTGTTAGTCAGTAGCAGCGGAGGTGTTAGTCAGTATGTGGTGGTGTTAGTCAGTATGTGGTGGTGTTAGTCAGTAGCAGTGGTGGTGTTAGTCAGTATGTGGTGGAATTATTTGTTACTTGCTATCTGGTACTATGTTTTATTGGTCTTAGTATACAGGATTTAGTCAGTAACAATATGGCGGTAATATGTGTGGTGATAATATTTTCTCTTCCTATCTTAAGATCGTTATTCGTAATATCTGTCTTGGTATATATATATATATATATATATATATATATATATATATTATACACATATACCAATAGCATCACTTGGTCGAGGAAGGGGGGGGGCCCAAGTTGACCTCTTGCACCAGGGCCCAGGAGTCATTAGCTACGCCCCTGGCGGGCGATTAATAAATCTAATGAAACATTGCATGGCCTGACGGAGCAAGTCGCAGAGATTAAGTTGGAAATCTCAATCATACGGTGTGACATAAATACTACAAGAGAGAGGGTTACAGCAGCAGAACAAAGGATAGATTACTTGGAGAATAAAGTGAAACAGATGGCTACTGAAGCGACCGAGATTAAAAAAGTAAATGCAGAGTTGGTAACAAAAGTAACTGATTTGGAGGACAGAAGCAGAAGGGCTAATTTGAGGATCGTGGGTATTCCAGAAGGAACGGAAGGCTCAGATTGTACTAAATTTATACAGGAATGGCTTGAGGCAGGGATGGAGGAGGGTGGTGTTTCTAGCCATTTTTGTGTGGAGAGAGCACAGAGATTAATGTTTAAACGCAGAATTCCTGGAGATAGCCCGAGACTGGTGATAGCAAAAATCCACTGTGCAAGGGACAAAGATCTAATACTTAGGAAGATGAGAGAACGTCCTCCGAGAGAATTAAATGGCTCAAAAGTGTTTTTGTATTCTGATTATTCAGCAGCCACTCAGAAAAAACAAGAGAAATTTATCGATATCAAACGTAGGCTTAGGCAAAATAACATCAGATTTGCAGTTTTGTATCCAGCAAAGCTAAGAGTGATCTTTGAGCAGAAGACTCATTTTTTTTGAAGCACCAGATGAAGCGGTGACTTGGTTAGAAGCAAATGGAATGTAAGCGCTGATACTAGGTGGTTAAATAAGTGGTCCTTTCCTTTCTTCTGGAAAATGTTTTGGATACCAGGTGTTTTTTGTTTTTTTTTGTTTTTTTTTTGGGGGGAGGGGGTTGTGTGAGGGTGGAGGGCTCAGCTGGAAGGGGTTTTTTTTTTTTCTCTCTCTCTCTGTAAATGGTAAGGATTGTGTTTTGGAATGCCAGAGGCATTAATGAAAAACTTAAAAGATATGCGGTTCTGAGGGAGCTCCTGAGACACCTTCCGGCTATAATTTGTATTACAGAGACACACTTAGTGCAGGAGAAGGTTCAGGTACTGGATCGCCGGTGGGTGTCTCAGCAGTACCATGCAGTTTTTTCAGCACATGCTAGGGGGGGTAAGTGTATTAGTTCATAATTCAATTAATTTATCTCCTACTCAAGTGGAAGTGGACCCGGAGGGATCAAAGTGGATCAATGTCCGGTAGTGTTTGCATTTGTATATATCCCTCCTCCATTCTCTATGGAGATCTGTGTTAAATTTTTTAAGTTTTCTTTGAATTATAATGGTTGGCCAACATTTATGATGGGTGACTTTCAATGCTGTTCCAGATGAGGAAATGGATCGGAATAGGGTGGATGGAAGACGGGTCTCTAAAGGTAATAGGTCGCCGTTATTAAAAGTGATGGAAGAATTTGGTTGGACTGACGTTTGGCGTAATCTTTACCCAGATAAAAAAGAGTATACATGTTATAATGCATCGCATGGGGTATTTTCTAGATTGGACCTGATCTTGGTTAATGACAAAGCCTTGTTGATGTTCATTACGAACCGCGAAGTGTGTCAGATCATGTCCCAGTGAGGATTGATATCAAGGTAGGAGAGGTCGAACGTAGCAGGCGACGCTCTTTCAGATGCAATCCTCACTGGTTGAAATTGATCGATACACGAGTGTTTGAGGAGGAAATGAAAAAATTCTATGAAGTAAATGCTGGCTCAGCAGATATACATATTGTATGGGATGCCTCTAAGGCATACCTGAGAGGACTTCTGAAAGGACAAGTGAGCGGAGCTAGGAAAAAGCTTAAACAGCAAGAAGATACCTTTAGAAAGGAAGTAGTGCGAACTGAAAAACGGTACATTATAGAAAGGTCTGAGGAGGCTAAAGCCAGGTGGTATAGTGCTACTGAAGAGCTTACCCAATGTCTAAAAGAGAAGGTTCTTAACCAACTCAGGTTTAGGGGTAGATATCAATACTCGGAGGGTGAGAGGCCTGGGAAAGTTCTGGCTAGTCTTGTAAAAGGGAAAGAGTCAAAGAAGATCATAGCTGAGATTAAAAACCATCAAGGGAAAGTTGTTAGGGACCCCGAAGAGATACTGGGGGTATTTGCTGGGTTCTACGAGGAGGTGTATAGATCAAGGTGGCAGAACGGAGGAGATCTGGATGTTTATTTGTCCTCGTTGGAGTTACCCAGGTTGTTGGCCGAGCAGAGGCAATGGTTAGATCGCACTATTGAATTGGAGGAGCTCGTACGGACTCTTAGAAGCATGTCAAAAGGGAAATCTCCAGGACCAGACGTTCTTCCAGCAGAAGTTTTTGGAGTAATTGAAGCAGCTGTGTTAGCCCAATTTCAGGAAGTTTTGTCTAATTCATATACAAGAGGATATCTTCCGGAATCAATGTACGATGCTGATATAGTTTTAATCCCCAAGCCTGAGAAGGATCCCCTAGAGCCTGAGTCTTTTAGACCCATATCCTTAATTAATGTTGATATGAAGCTACTATCAAAATTGTTGGCCAATAGGTTGGTGAAGGTGTTCCCCTCCGTTATTGGTAGTGATCAATGTGGGTTTTTCCCAGGAAGATCTACCCATGACAACATCAGACGGGTATATACGAACATCCAAGTGGGTAGGGGGGAGGAGGGTCACTCCATACTGTCATTGGATGCTGCTAAAGCGTTTGACAGTGTGGAGTGGCCTTTTTTATGGAGAGTATTAGAGGAGTTCGGATTTGGTGAGGTATTTATGAGATGGATGCAGATTATTTATTGTAGTCCGAGAGCTAGGGTGTCTGTTAATGGTCAATCATCTGAGTATTTTGCGCTTAAATGGGGAACACGACAGGGATGTCCTCTCTCCCCTCTGCTCTTTGCCCTTGTTATAGAGCCATTGGCTAGAGCTGTAAATAGAAGTAAAGAGATAGAGGGTTTTGGAGCCGGGGGGATTAGAGGACAAAATAGCCCTGTACGCAGATGACATGTTGTTATTTTTGGGAAATACTGAAAAAGGCTTAAATGCTGTAATGGAAAAAGTACTGAAATACGGACGTTTCTCTGGTATAAATATTAACTGGGGGAAATCAGTATTGCTTCTTCTGGATCCTAGTATTAGAGTGAACAACTATGGAGAACTTAAGATGTTAGGTCCTGAGGGGAAGTTTAAATATCTAGGGGTGTGGATTACAGCAGATTTAGGAAGATACGAACAGCTCAATATTACCCCGAGGTTGAAGAGAATGAAGCAGCAGCTGATGGTTTGGAACAGACTTTTATTATCATGGGCAGATAGAGTGAGCCTTATTAAAATGATATGGTTACCTCAATTAAATTATGTTTTGGCAGGATCTCCCATATGGATTAGTATGAGCATTTTTAGAAAGATTGACGGTTTACTGAACGAGCTCATATGGAACAGGAAGAGAGTTTGTTTAAAATTGGAAATACTCAAGTTGGCTGAAAAGAAGGGGGGGTTGGCAGTACCGGATTTATTTAAGTATTTCTTAGCGGCCAACTTAGCATGGATGATAAACTGGAGAGAGAGACAAAGTTTATGGTAAACTGGATAAATGAACAACAGGGGTGTGCGGCCGATATTTTTGAGTTATTGGAGACAAAATTAGGAGCAAAGTATTCTAAAAAATCAACATATAGGTTGCTGACTAAAGTATGGTCCATAGTGAGAAATAAGGGTGATGCAGAGGGTATATATAAGTTTACGCCGGTATGGCGAAATACCCAGTTTTCGGAATTAGATAAGATACCTGAGCCAGAATACTGGATAAGAAGAGGTTTAAAATATGTGTACCAATTTTTTAAAGAGGGAGTACTGAAAACTTATGAAGAGCTAAATGGCAGTGCGAGTGCGCCAATATGTTATTTAAGATTTTTAAAGATCATGGGTTGAAGAATCATGTAAATAAATGGGAGGAATATTGGAGGGAGAATTTTATTTAGGGTTTTTTATTTTTTGGGGGTTTTTTTTCCAGCTGAGGGGGGTTGGGGGGGTGGTGAGGAGGGTAAAGAGGTTAAGGGGATAGCAGAAGTCAACAGGAAGTAAAGTGGAATAACATGTTTAAGGAAGAATTGTGATTTGTGAGGTACTCTTCAGGGTGCCTTTAGTAGTTTTTAGTATATGGATGAATGAGGGAGTCAGTGGGTGGCGGCGTGTCCTGCCACTTGCTGGGGTGGGGGCGGGGGGGGGGGGAAGGGGCGGAACTCAGAGGTATGATGTATCTTAGGAGATATGAGTTGGCCACAGGGAGTTCTTCTCCTGTTGGGTAATGGTTGTTGATCAAAACAAGGGTAAAACAGAAGCCTTGTGTGAAATAGGGTGTGAAGTGTATCTGGTCTCGGAGAGCGATTATGGTCCATTATAAATGCATGGTGATTGCCTTTGGAGTGGAAAGATCTGGTGTTCATGGGCACTGGAGGACAGTGTCTTGGGCACCTGGTATGAATGGAAATGGCTCCGATACCAGCAGGGGGTGTCCGGTAGAGGGCATGTCTTGCAGGAGAGGGACCTGGACCTGAAGTGGATGTATAAAAGTCACTGTAAAGGCTACATGTAAAGTGTATGAAGAGCAAATTTAAACTAAAGGAATAACAGAGTGGCTAATGGTAGAGTTCGCTGGGTCTGGTCCTGCCCGCCCCCTGTTCTTATCCTGGTGGGGGTGGGACAGCGCTGCTACCTGAGAGACTGAGTAAATATTAGTAATGTAGTAAGCAGTTGGATAATAAGAGATAATTGCACAATGGGGTGGAGGATAAGGGGTATGCTAGACTTAGTTAGATTAATAAGGCGCCCTGCAGGTATAACCACACAAAGGAGATGTAAAAGTAAGTAAGAAGGTGTTGACTCTGGAATTGGGATTGAATTTTAGATATATAATATGATCCCTGTTAGAAGGGTAGGTTTAAATGTATAGTTTTTTGGTTGTTGTTTTTTTTCTGGAGGCTGTTTTTTTTTTTTCTCTTAATATGTCGGATGACCAAATCACGAATTACTCTTCTTCTTTTTATGGATTTTGTTAATATTGATATTTGGAAATAATAAAAATTAATGAATTAAAAAAAAAAAAAAACACTAGATGTAAATAGTTTGTATACATCAATCGAACACTCAAAAGGCATTGCGGCCACATCTGACCTCCTGTCCACACATTCTTCCTTAACTACTAATGAGAAAAAATTCTGTATGACATTATTGGAATTAATACTTAATGAAAATTATTTTTTGTTTGGTGATCAATTTTTTGCATAGAAACGTGGGACGGCCATGGGTTCCAACGTGGCACCACCTTATGCCAATGCATACATGATGTCATTTGAGGAGAAATATATCTACACGAACAACCTCTTTCAGAAACATGCGCACACATGGCTAAGATTCATAGACGATGTGTTTTGTATATGGGACGGTCCAATTGGAACTCTACACAGATTTATACAAGACATAAACGGGATATATCCTGAATTATCCTTTACCCAACACATCAGCTCCGAAAAAGTAAGTTTCCTTGACACAGAGATACCTATGACAGCATCAGGCAAATTGGACATTGATCTATTCACCAAGGAGACAGATAGAAATAGTCTACTACATTATCTTAGCTGTCATCCCTGTCCCACAAAAAGATCTCTACCGAGATCACAATACAAAAGGGTAGAAAGGATCGTTTCTGATCCAGTGAAACTTGAAAAGAGACTCGTTGAAATGACAATGAAATTTAGACAACGTGGATATCCCCAGCATATGTTGGATAGGGAGAGAACAGAATTGAAAAAGCCACCTAGACCCAAGGACAACACAATTAAGAGATTAGCTTGTGTTACAACATACCATCTCCTAATGCCTATGATACAAAAAGCCACAAAGAAGTATTGGCACATTCTTCATGCCAATTTTCCACAGATAGAGGAATTCAAATCACTTCCACTAAAATGCTACAAACGCACCCGCAACAGATTGTTAAAGCAGATATTGGCACACCAGGCCCTCAGAAAACACAGATGGTCCTAAGACCCCAGAAAAATGGAACTTTTCCATGTTTATCTTGTAGCAACTGTTCTTCGGTAATAAAGGGAGAATATGTAATGCACCCACAGACGGGCAAAACAAATACCCATCAAAGGTTATTTTACATGCAATTCAAGCTTTGTAGTTTATCTACTGAAATGCCCTTGTGGTTTAGCTTATGTAAGTGAAACTACTCAGAGAGTGAAAGAACGCCTCACAAAACACAAGTCAACCATTAGGTGCAAAAATACCCTCTTACCTGTCCCCCAATATTTCATTGAGAAAGGTCATTCCATAGCACAACTACGGTATCAAGTCCTGGAACATGTTTCCCCCCCCCCCGAGGAGAGGAGGGAATAGAATTAACTTATTAAAGCAGCGTGAATCCTTTTGGATCCACAAGTTACAGACATTGTCACCACAAGGTTTGAATAGAGAATGCGATTTCTATATCAACTTGTGAAATAACAATGATTTTCTTCAAAATATTCTTTCTTTCCCCCAGATATGTCCTGACCTCAGTAGACATTTTCCATATGGATGGCAGTTGTCATACTTACCTACAGAATCGTCTTGGTTGGGTTGGTAGTCACGTGGTGTCTTTTTATGTAATCTTGGGGTATTATTTATCTCTTTTGTCTATATACTTTTCTATATAGTCTTCTACATTCTACTTTAATTTTTATGTTCAATCCTTACAATATTTCATTTCACTAGACTTTTTACTACTACATAATCTCATTTATTTCACATATCGTTTTTTTATCACTAATGTTAATCCATATGCAGTGTTTGACTCACTATGTACACTGGTTTTTACCAACAATAGGGCTTTACAGATGTTTACCTATACACAAACATGATATAAGATGATGACATAGTAGTTCTGACTCATAGTTCCCCTGCAATCACATTGATTTACCTATAATTGTCTGTCAATGAACACATAGATGGCAATTCAGCCCTGGTATCATTAGTGCGCATGTCAGAATCAAAAAGGAGATATCTCGATATGCATCTATGCATTTTAACCTACACTAAAACTGTCTCTGGGCCATAATATGTTTTTGATGTAATAAGGATATGATCACTGTACAATTTTTTCAAAATATATTGTATACTCATTGCAATATGTATTTACCCTGCAGATACCAGTTGAAAAAGGTTGTATTAGACCGAAACGTCCCTTATGGTATATGTTCTATGGATGAATTGTTAAACAAGAATGCATGTGCTCAATTGCGGAGCCATTTTTGTGTATACATATTGGAATAAAATAAGAAAATAAGAAAGAAGCAAGATAACTGTTTCCTGGTGTGCAATTAATATTACAACATGATTTATTGAAGTTCTAATTGCACCATATAGTGTGTACAGATATAATACTACCATTATTGTTGTATTTACTGCTGACTTGGGCCCGGAGGAGTAAGGGGTCAGACATGATATCCTCCTGCTGCTATTACAATCTTAGCCTCCCCTCAGTGATATGAATTGTCCGGTGGTTTATTTATATTTAATTTTAATGACTTTTATTTGACTGTTCCCTTTAAGGTCTTTGGACTGAGCACTGAGGTCTGCAGTATTGATTTGAGGGCCCGGGCAAATCCGAATATGGAAGGACTCCGCTTTCTCAGACCCTGAACGATTTTGTATGAAACTTCCCCTACTGGCTGCGGCTTAAAAGTTCCCCCACTGTTTAGTTGGGAAAGGTGCTCAATATATGTATGTGGTTTCAGCACAAAGGACTGGTTGGCTGTATGGTTGGCCTGTGCACCACTTTGCCCCCCCCCCCTTCTGCTGCTATAAAAATGTCTCTTAAATCGCAACTGGTAAGGGGACGTTGGTTAAAGAGGCAACTCCCCCCCCCCCCCAAGATTGGGAAATATTTTAAACCTCCTGTTGCGGATAAGCTTGAACTCTCGTTAACTTCTTTAGAAGAGGAATCCTCCGCTTTTAAACTAGCGTAGTGAATGGCGAGGCTGGACTAGCAACGGTTACTGATCCACCAGTACTCAATGAAATATTATCTCAAGTAAACAAATGTGGCCAGGCTATAGTCCAATTAACTGTTCAGGTTGGCACTGTCTCATCGATATAATGTTGGTGCGCCAGGACCTTTCTAACAACTGTGATAGAGAAAAAAAACCCTCCTTTGGAGGGCGCTATGGCTCAGGCCAAACAAAAAGGAAATTGATATTCTTAAGAAGGACAATGGGGGTTTAAGAGACAAGTTAAATCATTTGGAAGATCGATCACGTAGATCTAATGTCCGTGTGGTGGGCCTACCGGAGGGGGGGGAGGGAGAATCCCCAACTGGTTTTTGTCAAAAGTGGGTACTTGATTTATTTGGGTCATACGTCTTTTCGCCTCTATTTGGTGTGGAGAGAGCCCACAGGATCCCTGGAAAGAGACCCCCAATTGGGAGTCCTTCTCGCACAATGTTAATGAAAATCCTTTGCTCTGGGGATAGGGATTCTTTGTTAAAGCAAGCTAGAATGAAAGGTGAAATCTTTGTTAATGGATCTAAAATCTTTTTTTTTATCCTGATTTTTCCTGGGGTACGCAACTCAAGCAAGCTTCATATAGGGAGGTGAAGAGATGTCTGACCAGCGCAGGGCTTTCCTTTTCTCTGTTATTTCTAGCCAGGATGCGCATTGTGCATAAAAACTCCATCCATTTTTTTTATTCTGCTCAGGAAGTGAATGAATGGCTGGAGTCAGAGGGCCTAGGTTGACCATTGACTGTTTTTTGTGGGATCAATTGATTTGGCGGTTTATTGTTAATTTTTGAAATTACATCTCTAGCAGGGGAGAGGGGGGAGAGCGCGTGGTAAGGTTTAGGATGAGTTGGCTTTGTTCTAGACAACAATGGGGGGGGGACTTGGACAGGGGAGGGTTATTTAAAAAAAAAAAATTCTTCCTCTCTTTCTGAATGTCGATAGTAAGAATTCTGGTGTGGAACGTTAGGGGAATGGCCGACAAAGTGAAAAAGCATGCAATTATGGGAGTAGTCGATAAACATCTACCAGTAATCATAGCATTGATTGAGACCTACTTCGCTAAAGATATGGAAATACGTAATAAGAAATGGGCCAAATATGAATTCCATTCTGCTTTGTCAATCTATTCCGCTGGCGTTTTGGTCTATATACATAGGCTGATTAATTTTGAACTTTGTAGTAAGAAAGTTGATGTTAATGGTCGTTATGTATTTCTACATAGTAGACTTAATGGAAGTTTGATTATTTTAGCTATTATTTATATTGCACCTCCTTTTAAGACTGATGTGGGGTGGACCTAACCAGATTTGTGGATAATAAGGTATATGAAGGTCTTAATTCATTGGGGGACTATAATTGTATGTGGGATAACCAGATGGATCGTAGAGGGAGGGGTCCTGGGTGGGGCCTTGGCCCAACCTTCCTCAGGTGGTTTTTCTCCGAGGTGGGCTGGGCTGATGCATGGTACGGACTTTACCCCGGTAAAAGGGGATTCACATGTTATAGTGCTTCCCACCAGGCCGCTTCAAGAATTGACCTTGAGCAAGCAAAGTCTTCCATTAAAAAAATCAAGTTGGAACCTAGATCACTCTCGGATCACACTCCGGTTATGGTGGAGGTGGAGCTGGGTTCAAAACCTCCAGTATCCAAACCTTTTAAGTTAAACCCACATTGGTTGTCAGTATTGGATAAGGATGAGGCTTTCTTTAAAGAGGTGGAGTGGTTCTGGTCTTTTAATAAATCCTCAACCTCTTTGTCAGTTGCCTGAGATGCCATAAAGGCATACATGATGAGTTCTGCTCCAGCGGGGCTTCCTTTTGAGGAGGGATAAAGGGGCCATTGGAGCTGCCATTGGCAAAAAGCCAGCAGCACCCAGGATTCCCAGCCTGTCTCCCATGCTGGTACTTCCCGGGCCTTAAGCCGTGTAGCAGTGTGCGATCTGACGAGGGCAGGCGCCTTCAGCTTAGAATGGCCGCTGACTAGATTAGTTCCAGCGGGGCTGCCTTTTGAGGAGGGATAAAGGGGCCGTTGGAGCTGCCATTGGCCAAAAGCCAGCGGCACTCGGGATTCCCAGCCAGTCTCCCATGCTGGTACTTGCCAGGCCTTAAGCCGTGTAGCAGTCTGCGATCTGATGAGGGCAGGCACCTTCAGCTTAGAATGGCCGCTGACGAGTTCTGCTAAAGCGGGGCTGCCTTTTGAGGAGGGATAAAGGGGCCGTTGGAGCTGCTATTGGCAAAAAGCCAGCGGCACCCAGGATTCCCAGCAAGTCTCCCATGCTGGTACTTGCCGGGCCTTAAGCCGTGTAGCAGTCTGCGATCTGACGAGGGCAGGCACCTTCAGAGT
Organism: Dendropsophus ebraccatus; assembly: GCF_027789765.1. Taxonomy (NCBI): domain Eukaryota; kingdom Metazoa; phylum Chordata; class Amphibia; order Anura; family Hylidae; genus Dendropsophus; species Dendropsophus ebraccatus. The sequence goes on along the minus strand of NC_091464.1, from coordinate 7,616,020 downwards.
AGAATGGCCTCTGATGAGTATTGCTAAAGCGAGGCTGCCTTTTGAGGAGGGATAAAGGGGCCGTTGGAGCTGCCATTGGCAAAAAGCCAGCGGCACACGGGATTCCCAGCCAGTCTCCCATGCTGGTACTTGCCGGGCCTTAAGCCGTGTAGCAGTTTGCGATCTGACGAGGGCAGGCACCTTCAGCTTAGAATGGTCGCTGACGAGTTCTGCTAAAGCGGGGCTGCTTTTTGAGGAGGGATAAAGGGGCCGTTGGAGCTGCCATTAGCAAAACACCAGCAGCACCCGGGATTTCCAGCCAGTCTCCCATGCTGGTACTTGCTGGGCCTTAAGCCAGTTAGCAGTCTGCGATCTGACGAGGGCAGGCAGCTTCAGCTTAGAATGGCCGCTGACGATATCTGCTCCAGCGGGGCTGCCTTTTGAGGAGGGATAAAGGGCCGTTGGAGCTGCCATTGGGAAAAAGCCAACGGCACCCCGGATTCCCAGCCAGTCTCCCATGCTGGTACTTGCCGGTCCTTATGCCGTGTAGCAGCCTGCGATCTGACGAGGGCTGGCACCTTCAGCTTAGAATGGCCGCTGACGAGTTCTGCTGCAGCAGGGCTGCTTTTTGAGGAGGGATAAAGGTGCCGTTGGAGCTGCCATTGGAAAAAATGCCAGCTGCACCCGGGATTCCCAGCCAGTCTCCCATGCTGGTACTTGCCGGGCCTTAAGCCATGTAGCAGTCTGCGATCTGACGAGGGCAGACACCTTCAGCTTAGAATCGCCACTGACGAGTTCTGCTCCAGCGGGGCTGCCTTTTGAGGAGGGATAAAGGGGCCGTTGGAGCTGCCATTGGCAAAAAGCCAGCGGCACCCCGGATTCCCAGCCAGTCTCCAATGCTGGTACTTGCCGGGCCTTAAGCCGTGTAGCAGTCTGCGATCTGACGAGGGCAGGCACCTTCAGCTCAGAATGGCCACTGACAAATTCTGCTAAAGCGAGGCTGCCTTTTAAGGAGGGATAAAGGGGCCGTTGGAGCTGCCATTGGCAAAAAGCCGGCGGCACCCGGGATTCCCAGCCAGTCTCCCATGCTGGTACTTGCCGGGCCTTAAGCCATGTAGCGGTCTGCGATCTGACGAGTGCAGGCACCTTAAGCTTAGAATGGCTGCTGACGAGTATTGCTAAAGCGAGGCTGCCTTTTGAGGAGGGATAAAGGGGCCGTTGGAGCTGCCATTGGCAAAAATCCAGCGGCACCCGGGATTCCCAGCCAGTCTCCCATGCTAGTACTTGCCGGGCCTTAAGCCGTGTAGCAGTCTGCGATCTGACGAGGGCAGGCACCTTCAGCTTAGAATGGCCGCTGACGAGTTCTGCTAAAGCGGGGCTGCTTTTTGAGGAGGGATAAAAGGGCTGTTGGGGCTGCCATTGGCAAAAAGCCAGCGGCACCCGGGATTCCCAGCCAGTCTCCCATGCTGGTACTTGCCGAGCCTTAAGCCAATTAGCAGTCTGCGATCTGACGAGGGCAGGCACCTTCAGCTTAGAATGGGCGCTGACGAGATCTGCTCCAGCGGGGCTGCCTTTTGAGGAGGGATAAAGGGCCGTTGGAGCTGCCATTGGCAAAAAGCCAACGGCACCCCGGACTCCAAGCCAGTCTCCCATGCTGGCACTTGCCGGACCTTAAGCCGTGTAGCAGTCTGCGATCTGATGAGGGCAGGCACCTTCAGCTTAGAATGGCCACTGACAACATCTGCTCCCGCGGGGCTGCCTTTTGAGGAGGGATAAAGGGGCCATTGGAGCTGCCATTGGCAAAAAGCCAATGGCACCCCTGATTCCCAGCCAGTCGCCCATACTGGCACTTGCCGGGCCTTAAGCCGTGTAGCAGTCTGCGATCTGATGAGGGCAGGCACCTTCAGCTTAGAATGGCCGCTGACAACATCTGCTCCTGCGGGGCTGCCTTTTGAGCAGGGATAAAGGGGCCGTTGGAGCTGCGATTGGCAAAAATCCAGCGGCACCCGGGATTCCCAGCCAGTCTCCAATGCTGGTACTTGCCGGGCCTTAAGCCGTGTAGCAGTCTGCGATCTGACGAGGGCAGGCACCTTCAGCTTAGAATGGCCGCTGACGAGTTCTGCTAAAGCGGGGCTGTTTTTTGAGGATGGATAAAGGGGCCGTTGGAGCTGCCATTGGCAAAAAGCCAGCGGCACCCGGGATTCCCAGCCAGTCTCCCATGCTGGTACTTGCCAGGCCTTAAGACGTGTAGCAGTCTGCGATCTGAAGAGGGCAGGCATCTTTAGCTTTGGATGGCCGCTGACGAGTTCTGCTAAAGTGTGGCTGCCTTTTGAGGAGGGATAAAGTGGCCGATGGAGCTGCCATTGGCAAAAAGGCAGCGGCACCCGGGATTCCCAGCCAGTCTCCCATGCTAGTACTTCCCGGGCCTTAAGCCGTGTAGCAGTGTGCGATCTGACGAGGTCAGGCACCTTCAGCTTAGAATGACCGGTGACAAGTTTTGCTCCAGCGGCGCTACCTTTTGAGGAGGGATAAAGGGGCCGTTGGAGCTGCCATTGGCAAAAAGCCAGCGGCACCCGGGATTCCCAGCCAGTCTCCCATGCGGGTACTTGCCAAACCTTAAGCCGTGTAGCAGTCTGCGATCTGACGAGGGCAGGCACCTTCAGTTTAGAATGGCGGCTGACAAGTTCTGCTCCAGCGGCGCTGCCTTTTGAGGAGGGATAAAGGGGCCGTTGGAGCTGCCATTGGCAAAAAGCCAGCGGCACCTGGGATTCCCAGCAAGCCTCCCATGCTGGTACTTGCCAGGCCTAAAGCCGTGTAGCAGTCTGCGATCTGACGAGTGCAGGCACTTTCAGCTTAGAATGGACGCTGAAGAGATCTGTTCCAGCAGGGCTGCCTTTTGAGGAGGGATAAAGGGGCCGTTGGAGCTGCCATTGGCAAAAAGCCAGCGGCACCCGGGATTCCCAGCCAGTCTCCCATGCTGGTACTTGCCGGGCCTTAAGCCGTGTAGCAGTCTGCGATCTGAAGAGGGCAGGCACCTTCAGCCTAGAATTGCCACTGACGAGTTCTGCTAAAGCACGGTTGCCTTTTGAGGAGGGATAAAGGGGCCGTTGGAGCTGCCATTGGCAAAAATCCAGCGGCACTGCGATGCATGTTACCGACTGTACCAGGCTTAAGCCGGTAAGCCCCGACCCCCGGCGCTAACCCAATGCTATGCAATGCATGTTGCCGACTGTTTTGGGCTTAAGCCGGTAAGCCCCGCCCCCATCGTGGTAAGCCCCGCCCCCACAGCCGACCCAATGCTATGCAATTCACTCCAATGCAATTTGAATGGGGGCATGTTAAAAAAAATGGCGGTGCTGTGAATGCAAAGGAAATGAAGTGTTGCGTCTGCTGAAGAGGTGGCAGTAAGCATTGCATGTTGCCAACTGTATCGGGATTAAGCCGATAAGCTCCAACCCCATTGTGGTAAGCCCTGCCCCCCCACCGCCATGTAATTCACTGCAATGCATTTTTTATTTATTTAATATTTGTTTTTGGGTGGGGGAGGAAATCAGAGTACCCAGACGGAACCCACGCAAACACAGAGAGAACATACACACTCTTTGCAGATGTTGCCCTTAGTGGGATTTGTATCCAGGACCCCAGCGCTGCAAGGCTACTGTGCTAACCACTGAGCCACCGTGCTGCCTCTACTGCAATTCAATTTTAATGGGGGCATGTGTATAAAAAATGGCGTTGCTATGCCATGAGAAGCAAGAGCCGACCCAGCGCCAAAGGAAATGAAGCGTTGCGTCTGCTGAAGAGGTGGCAGAAAGCATTGCATGTTGCCATAGTTGCACACTGTACCGGGCATGACGCGGTTACCCCGCCCCCCGACGCTGACCCAATGCTATGCAATGCACTGCGATGCATGTTGCCGACTGTATTGGGCTTAAGCCGGTAAGCCCAGCCCCCATCGCGGTAAGCCCCGCCCCCATAGCCGACCCAATGCTATGCAATTCACTCCAATGCAATTTGAATGGTGGCATGTAAAAAAAAAATGGCGGTGCTGTGCATGAGAAGTAACAGCCGCCCCAGCGCCAAAGGAAACGAAGTGTTGCGTCTTCTGAAGAGGTGGCAGTAAGCATTGCATGTTGCCAACTGTACCGGGATTATGCCGGTAAGCTCCAACACCATCGCGGTAAACCCCCACCCAATGCCATGTAATTCACTGCAATGCATTTTTTTTTTTTTATTTAATGTTTGTTTTTGGGTGGGGGAGGAAATCGAAGTACCCAGACGGAACCCACGCAAACACGGAGAGTCTCGCTTTAGCAGAACTCGTCAATGGCCATTCTAAGCTGATGGTGCCTGCACTCGTCAGATCGCAGGCTGCTATACGGCTTAAGGCCCGGCAAGTACCAGCACGGGAGACTGGCTGGGAATCCCGGGTGCCGCTGGCTTTTTGCCAATGGCAGCTCCAACGGCCCCTTTATCCCTCCTCAAAAGGCAGCCCCGCTGAAACAGAACTCGTCAGCAGCCATTCTAAGTTGAAGCTGCCTGACCTTGTCAGATCGCAGACTGCTACACGACTTAAGGCCCGGCAAGTACCAGCATGGGAGACTGGCTGGGAATCCCGGGTGCCGCTGCCATTTTTGCCAACGGCCCCTTTATCCCTCCTCAAAAAGCAGCCTCGATTTAGCAGAACTCGTCAGCGGCCATTCTAAGCTGAAGGGGCCTGCCTTCAACAGATCGCAGACTGTTACACGGCTTAAGGCCCAGCAAGTACCAGCATGGGAGACTGGCTGGGAATCCCGGGTGCCGCTGGCTTTTTGCCAATGGCAGTTCCAACAGCCCCTTTATCCCTCCTCAAAATCAGCTTTGCTTTAGCAGAACTTGTCAGCGGCCATTCTATGCTGAAGGTGCCTGCCCTCTTCAGATCGCAGACTTCTACACGGCTTAAGGCCCGGCATGTACCAGCACGGGAGACTGGCTGGGAATCCTGGGTGCCGCTGGGTTTTTGCCAATGGCAGCTCCAACGACCCCTTTATCCCTCCTCAAAAGGCAGCCCCGCTGAAGCAGAACTCATCAGTGGCCATTCTAAGCTGAAGGTGCCTGCCCTCGGCAGATCGCAGACTGCTACACGGCTTAAGGCCCGGCAAGTACCAGCATGGGAGACTGGCTGGGAATCCTGGGTGCCGCTGGGATTTTGCCAATGGCAGCTCCAACGGCCCCTTTATCCCTCCTCAAAAGGCAGCCCCGCTGAAGCAGAACTCGTCAGTGGCCATTCTAAGCTGAAGGTGCCTGCCCTCGTCGGATCCCAGACTGCTACACGGCTTAAGGCCCAGCAAGTACCAGCATGGGAGACTGGCTGGGAATCCCGGGTACCGCTGGCTTTTTGCCAATGGCAGCTCCAATGGCCCCTTTATCCCTCCTCAAAAGGCAGCCTCGCTGAAGCAAAACTCGTCAGCGGCCATTCTAAGCTAAAGGTGCCTGCCCTCGTCAGATCGCCGACTGCTACACGGTTTAAGACCCCGCAAGTACCACCATGGGAGACTGTCTGGAAATCCCGGGTGCCGCTGGCTTTTTGCCAATGGCAGCTCCAACTGCCCCTTTATCCCTCCTCAAAAGGCAGCCTCGCTTTAGCAGAACTCGTCAGCGGCTATTCTAAGCTGAAGGTGCCTGCCCTCGTCAGATCGCAGACTGCTATACGGCTTAAGGCCCCGGCAAGTACCAGCATGAGAGACTGGCTGGGAATCCCGGGTGCCGCTGGCTTTTTGCCAATGGCAGCTCCAACGGCCCCTTTGCCCCGCTCAAAAGGCAGCCCAGCTGGAACAGATCTTGTCATCGTCCATTCTAAGCTGAAGGTGCCTGCCCTCGTCAGATCGCAGACTGCTACACGGCTTAAGGCATGAGAGACTGGCTGGGAATCCCGGGTGCCGCTGGCTTTTTGCCAATGGCAGCTCCAACGGCCCCTTTATTCCTGGTCAAAAGGAAGCCCCGCTGGAGCAGAACTCATCAGCGGCCATTCTAAGCTGAAGGTGCCTGCCCTCGGCAGATCGCAGACTGCTACACGGCTTAAGGCCTGGCAAGTACCAGCATGGGAGACTGGCTGGGAATCCCGGGTGCCGCTGGCTTTTTGCCAATGGCAGCTTCAACGGCCCCTTTATCCCTCCTTAAAAGGCAGCCTCCCTTTAACAGAACTCGTCAGTGGCCATTCTAAGCTGAAGGTGCCTGCCCTCGTCAGATCGCAAACTGCTACATGGCTTAAAAGCCCTATTCCACCAACAGATCTGACGACAGATTATCTGCCAAAGATTTGAAGCCAAACCCAGGAACAGACTATAATCAGAGAACAGGTCATAAAGGAAAGACTGGATTTCTCCTCTTTTCAAATCCACTCCTGGGTTTGGCTTCAAATCTTTGGCAGATAATCTGTCGTCAGATCTGTTGGTGGAATAGGGCCTTAAGGCCTGGCAAGTACCAGTATGGGAGACTGGCTGGGAATCCCGGGTGCCGCTGGCTTTTTGCCAATGGCAGCTCCAACGGCCCCTTTATCCCTCCTCAAAAGGCAGCCCCGCTAGAGCAGAACTCGTCAGCGGCCATTCTAAGCTCAAGTTGCCTGCCCTCGTCAGATCGCAGACTGCTACATGGCTTAAGGCCCGGCAAGTACCAGCATTGGAGTCTGGCTGGCAATCCCGGGTGCCGCTGCCTTTTTGGCAATGGCAGCTCCAATGGCCCCTTTATCCCTCCTCAAAAGGCAGCCCCGCTGGAGGAGAACTCGTCAGTGTCCATTCTAACCTGAAGGTGCCTGCCCTCATCAGATAGCAGACTGCTACACGGATTAAGGCCCGGCAAGTACCAGCATGGGAGACTGGCTGGGACTCCTTGGTGCTGCTGGCTTGTTGCCAATGGCCCCTTTATCCCTTCTCAAAAGGCAGCCCCGCTGGAGCACAACTTTTTGGTGGCTATTCTAAGCTGAAGGTGCCTGCCCTCATCAGATCGTAGACTGCTACATGGCTTAAGGCCCGGCAAGTACCAGCATGGGAGACTGGCTGGGAATCCCAGGTGCCACTCTCTTTTTGCCAATGGCAGCTCCAATGGCCCCTTTATCCCTCCTCAAAAGGCAGCCCCGCTGGAGCAGGCTCATAAATTCCTCGGATTCTGAGAGAGACATCAAGAAGAAAGAGACGTTCTTATTTAATCCGGATAGAATTTCTAAGTTGATAAAATATGTTCATGAAGCTACGGAGCAACCGGAGCCTTCCCCTAGTACTTCTAGGGCATTTAGAATGGATGACTTTATTTCTGATTTAGTCAAAGCGGAGCTGAAGAGGCCTGATAAGGCCCTTTCTATAGAGAAAAGGTTTTGGGCCCTATTTCCACTTGATGAAGGACAGTCTAGTCCTTGGGTGGAACCACCTAAGGTGGATGTGGCAATATCTAAGTTGTCCAGAAATATTTTGGTCCCTGGGGATGATGGCTCTAGTCTCAGGGATCCCATGGGTTGACACATTGAGGCGTCTCTAAAGAGATCTTATACCACAGCAGCAGGGCAGGGGGCCATAGCTATTGCTAACCATGAGGTCTCCAATGCACTTAGGAAGTGGCTTAAGAAGATGCAGGAAGATATTGACGCTGGCGTGAGCAGGGATGAGATATTAGATTTCTTAAAGAAATCAACCTAGCCATGGACTATATCTCTGACTTAGCCACTAACTAGACCAGGTTAGCAGCCAGGTCTTTGGCCTTATCAACTGCTGCCAGGAGAGCGCTGTAGCTCCGCCCTTGGCCAGGAGACAATCCTTCAAAATTTAATTTATGCAATATCCCCTACTCTCCTGGGAAACTGTTCGGTAAAGAACTGGATTCCCTAATAGAGGAACTCTCCGACCGCAAGAATAAATCCTTGCCAGACCCTAAGAAATCCTTTTCGTCGGTATCGGGACAGGTCTCCTCAAAGAGAAAGACAATACCAATACAGAGGTAGAGGCAGAGGTTATGGAAGTTCCAGAGGTAAGTCCCCGCTAGAAAGAAGGACATCTGACGCCAGACTCCTAGTAGGAGGTCGCCTCTCGCATTTTTTACCAGCCTGGGAGAGGTGGATCAAGGACGCCTGGGTCCTAAACATCGTCAGGAGGGGATATGCGCTGTGCTTAGGGCAACTGCCACCAAGAAGGTTCAAGATTTCATCTCGTCTCTCACCAGACAAACAGAGAATCCTAGAAGACTCTATTTTGGATCTAGTCAAGATTTCTGCCCTGAAACCAGTACCAACAGAGGAAATAGGGCAGGGAGTCTATTCCCCCGGTTTTCCTAGTTCCCAAACCATCGGGAAAACACAGACTAATAATAGACCTTCATTTCCTAAATCGCTTTATGATAAAGAACAGATTTCGTATGGAGACGATAAAGTCTGTGAAAACAGTCCTGGACAAGAAGATCAGACTTTCGTTAGTCGCAAGACAATCTCTAAGATGGTGGTCACACATAAGAGATGGTGCAGCAATAGAGGAACCAGACTGGATCACCCTTACCACAGACGCTTCAGGCCAAGGATGGGGAGCTTATCTAGCTCAGAGGACAATACAGGGAGTTTGGACTTGGTCGGAAAGGACCCTCTCTTCGAACGAGCTGGAGTTGAGAGCTATCTTCAGCTATTACTTCTCGGATCTTCTCCAGGGTCAAGCAGTAAAGGAAAGAACAGACAACATTGCTTCTGTATATTACCTGAGGAAGCAAGGTGGCACCAGATCCAAATCCCTCTTCAAAGAGGTAGGGAAGATCTTGAGGTGGGCAGAATCAAATCTGGCCAACATTTCAGCTGTCCAAATCAAGGGGACTCTGAATATTCTGGCAGACAGGTTGACTTGGGACCTGGCAATTCTAGGGGAATGGTCTCTGAACCCTGTGATATTAAGCCAGATAACAGCCAGATGGGGGACTCCGGAAATAGATTTGATGGTGACCCGTCAGAATGCGAAACTTCCAAGATTCTGCTCACTATACCAGGAGGACAACCCAGAGGTGGTGGATGCAATGTCGATCAGATGGGACTTCAGACTGCCTCCGTCTGGAGAGACAAGAGGGCGCTGCCTCCAACTGGAGAGACAAAGGGGCGCTGCCTCCGCCTGGAGAGACAAGAGGGCGCTGCCTCCAACTGGAGAGACAAAGGGGCGCTGCCTCCGCCTGGAGAGACAAGAGGGAACTGCCTCCGCCTGGAGAGACAAGAGGGCGCTGCCTCCAACTGGAGAGACAAAGGGGCGCTGCCTCCGCCTGGAGAGACAAGGGAGCGCTGCCTGTGCCTAGAGAAAAAAAGGTTCAATCTCCGGAGGCGGCACGTCTTTTTTACCATGAGAACAGTGAATCTGTGGAACAGTCTCCCCAGGATCTGGTCACAGTAAAAACAGTAGAGGGCTTAGAAACAGGAGAGACATGTTCTTAGACCAAAATAATATAAATGCATATGTATAGAACTATCATCCCTCCCCCTTCCCTGTATCCATCCCCTCCTTGGTTGAACTTGATGGACATGTGTCCATATGTAATTATGTAACTATGTCATCCTCTCAAAGAAAAATAGCATATGCACAAAAAATGGTAGCACATCACAAAAATCTTTATTATAACAATGACATAGATACAACAATACCACATAAATATATGAATGTACAGGAGTAGTAAAATGAGGGAGACAACACCCTAAATACTGCTCTAAATTAAAAACACTAAAATGTCACCATAAGTCCTGCTGGTGTTCCAGCCGGAACTAATCTACCACTCTGACTCTGGACTGTATGTACAATAACAAAAATCCAACATCTCTACCTAGACAGAGACCCGGTCAAACAAAAGATAACCACAAATGATGAGAATAGAAAAAAATAAGAAAAGATCACCATATGCAGTCCAACAGAATGAGAGTCAGATGGGATAAGAAATCACCCCACCCGTTCCGCCATCTAGCGGCTTCCTCCTCACATTTTTTGTGCATATGCTTTTTTTCTTTGAGAGGATGATGTACTACTTATGTGCATTGGTTTGGCACTCCCTGATTATCAGTGGTGCCCACTAGCTTTATATATATAACTATGTAACTATGTGCACCCCCGGTGTCTTTTCTAAATCATATATTTTGTAGATTTGTTACCAAGGGCATAGATTTTCTGTTGTGTCCGGGTATAAAATTCAGCTGAGAAGGAGCTGAGGTGGTGGTTCAGCTCAGACAGAGTTTGGATTGCTAAGGATTGTTCATGTTGTTTTTCTAATTGTTGAATTTGTTGGAGTAATTGTTATGTTTTTTCTTCTCTCTTTTTGCATATCTGAGAGTTCAGGCTAATAAAGCAGCCTCTCATGTAGGGTTGTCTGGTAACAGGCAGATGTTAATGCAGTAGGCTTTGGGAGAGTCCCACAAAACCGGTATTACAGTATTAAGGCTTGAGTAGTTTCCAAGGTTTCCACTCTATTACCAATGTGGTGTGCAGGGGCGGATTAACTTTACCATAGGCCCCGGGCTGTTCACCAAGCCTGGGCCCCCCCACCCCACTGTAACTATGGCAGCACTAGCCTGGTGCTCATAGTACAGAACCGATAATGTCATGATGTCCTGATTTGTGCAAAATTGCCATTAAAAAACAGTGATTTTTTGCAAATCATGGCAGAAGTGTAGCCAGGAGACAGTACACCACTGAAAGTACAAGTCTTTTTGGGTGGTCATGGGTCCCCCAGGAGCTTAGGGCCCCGGGCTGCCCCCCGAAACGCCCCTATTATAATCCACTACTGGGGGTGCATGTCTTGAGTGAAGTGGTAAATATTTCTGCATTAACATCTTTAATACAATAGCACCATCTTCTGTAATAAAGTGCTATATATTTCTGCACTAACTTTTCTATACAACAGCGCCACCTTCTGGAGTGAAGTAGTATATATTTCTGCACTAACTTTTCTACACAACAGCGCCACCTTCTGGAGTGAAGTGGTATATATTTCTGCACTAATTTTTCTACACAACAGCGCCACCTTTTGGAATATTTCAGCATTAACTTTCCTATACAACAGCACCACCTTCTGGAATAGAGTGATATATATCTTTGCATTAACATCTTTGCATTAACATCCTTTTTAATAGTGCCATCTTGTGAAATAAAGTGGTATTTCTCGATGCAATAAACTTCTTTGTGGAAGTGATAATTGGCTCGTAATTAACATCCAAATACAATAGCACCATATTCCCGGCTTAAGTGATATCTGCTCCCACATTATTGAAGCACTGAAAATTGTATTAACAATACCTTACGCTATTTCAAGCACTCTTAAATTGAACTAATTCACATTCTTTCGTCTAAATACCCTTGTAACTATTAACATAGTTACATAGTTACATGGTTAATACGGTTGAAAAAAGACACATGTCCATCAAGTTCAACCAAAAAGGAGACGGATACAAGGAAGGGGGATATACAAGCAGGAGATGGATGGAGGGAAGGGGGGTATACAAGGAGGGGATGGAGGAAGAGAAGGGGGATATACAAGGAGGGGATGGAGGGAGGGAGGGGGATATACAAGGAGGGGATAGATGGAGGGAAGGGGGATATACAAGGGGGGGATGGATGGAGGGAGGGGGATATACAAACAGGGGATGGATTGAGGGAAGGGGGATATACAAGCAGGGGATGGATGGAGGAAAGGAGGCTATACAAGCAGGGGATGGATGGAAGGGAGGGGGAGGGATGATGGGTAGGTTCTATACATATGCATGAATGTTATTTTGTACCTGTTTTTAAGCCCTGTACTGTTTTTGCTGTGACCAGATCCTGGGATGACTGTTCCACTGGTCACTGTTCTCATGGTAAAGAAGACTTGTTGCCTCCAAGATTGAACCTTTTTTTCTCCAGGCGGAGGCAGTGCCCTCTTGTCTCTCCAGGAGGAGGCAGTGCCCCCTTGTCTCTCCAGGCGGAGGCAGCGCCCCCTTGTCTCTCCAGGCGGAGGCAGCGCCCCCTTGTCTCTCCAGGCGGAGGCAGTGCCCCCTTGTATCTCCAGGCGGAGGCAGTGCCCCCTTGTCTCTCCAGGCGGAGGCAGCTCCCCCTTGTCTCTCCAGGCGGAGGCAGCGCCCCCTTGTCTCTCCAGGCGGAGGCAGCGCCCCCTTGTCTCTCCAGGCGGAGGCAGTGCCCCCTTGTCTCTCCAGGCGGAGGCAGCGCCCCCTTGTCTCTCCAGGCGGAGGCAGTGCCCCCTTGTCTCTCCAGGCGGAGGCAGTGCCCCCTTGTCCTTTTAATGGGGTTTTACCTGGAACATCTTTTCCCATATTTCTTGTAGGGGCCATTTATATATTTAAATAAATTAATCATATCTCCCCTTAAACGTCTCATCTCCAGACTAAACAAATGTAATTCTTTTAATCTCTCCTCATAACTAAGATGCTCCATTCCCCTTATTAGTTTAGTTGCCCGTCTTTGTACCCTCTCCAGCTCTAGAACGTCCTTTTTATGAATCAGGTTCCTGAAATGAACAGCGATTTTAGATGAGGCCGCACCAAAGCTTTATAAAGCGGTAATATTATATCCCTGTCCAGGCCTGTTATATACATGACAATATCCTGCCGGCCTTAGAAGCAGCTGACTGACATTGTGTCTTGTTCTGTAGTCTATTATCTACAAGTACACCCAGATCCTTCTCTATCAGCGACTCTCCCAGAGTAACTCCCCCCAGGACATATGATGCTGCAGGTTATTACTCCCCTTAGGACATATGATGCTGCAGATTATTACTCCCCCTAGGACATATGATGTTGCAGGTTATTACTTCCCCTAGGACATATGATGCTGCAGGTTATTACTCCCCCTAGGACATATAATGCTGCAGGTTATTACTCCCTCTAGGTGCTGTTAATTCCATTCTCAATATTGTTAATAAACAAGTTAAAAAGAAGGGGGCCAGACCCAGATAGGCAATCTGGCGGACCGGGCAAATGCCCACTGGGCTGCCAAGATTACCAGCTTATGGGCCGCCGGTCCCAGTGCATACTTGCCCTATGCAGCGTTCGAGAACAGTGCGGCTGGCCACAGCACTATTCACTCTGTGGCACTGACCTGGAAATATGCTGCCCATCCCATCCCTGGCAGAGCGGCTGAGTGAACGGCATGGAGGCCGGCCGCGCTGCTCTCGAACACTGCATAGGGCGGTGGCCTTTATATGGGGGTGTTACAAAAGAGGGGGGAACTTTATATGGGGATGTTACAAAGGAGGCGGGGCCTTTATATGGGGGTGTTACAAAGGGGTGGAACCTTTATATGGGGATGTTACAAAGGGGGGCTACTATTATATATAGCGATGTTACAAACGGGGGGACTATTTTGTGTGGGGATGTTACAGGGGGGGCAACTATTCTATTACGGGATGTTACAGGGGGGCTTTATTTGGGAATGTTACAAAGGGCGTGCATATTCTATATGGGGATGTTACAGAGGGGCACCTTTATATGGGTATGTTACAAAGAGGAGGACTATTCTATATAGGGATGTTACAAGGGGGGGGGGGCTATTCTATAAGGGGATGTTACAAAGGGGGAACTGCTAACTGCTTATATGGGGGCACAGAGGGAGCAAGGTTACTGTGTGAAGCAATAAAGTTTGTATATAGATGTGAATGATGCTGGAGCAAGGAGCCTAAAATGTTTGTTCTGTAGATGCTGCATAGAGGAGTCATGGCCAGAGCAGTGTTCATGATTTCAACTTCAACTTCAGCAAAAACACCACTTGCAATTCATGCAGAGAAGAAGAAAAGACGCCTCCTGTGAGTCACTGGATGTAATTGCACTATAATCACTCCATTTATAATCATCCTTTTCATTACCAACTGAAGTGTCACAGCGACAGCCGCAGCAACGCCGGGTATGTTACTCAGTCATAGCAGGAAGGGGCAGGGGCAGGAGGTGCAGCTGTGGGTCGGCACCGCCTCTGTGACACTTTAGCTGGTAATGAAAAGGAGGATTACACTAGACTAAAGGTCCTGTCACTTATACTGTCCCCCACACCCTTCTACGCCTCTTTACCTGGTATGGACCTCATAGGTTGCCTTTAAGGGCACCTAATCTATTGTGCACTTGATGCTGCTGAAACACATAAATGTGCAACATCAAATCTATAGCAAATTAAGTTGTATTTTTATTTTTATGTGTTGAAGGTGGGGTTCACATACGGAAATAGTGAGGAGCATGACAGATTGAAGCAGAATTTGCTACAGCATGTAGTACACTGCTATCTGTAATATATGGGGGGAGGATATGTTATTTGGGCTTTTGAGGTCTGAGTGCCAGGACTGATTTTAATTCCCAGTCCGGCCCTGAAGGGGGTCCGTACTGACCCTTGGGGTACACCACTTATGACCGAGGAGCATTCGGAGAAGGAATTATTGACCATCACTCTCTGGATACGATTATTAAGCCAGTTTTCAAGCCAGTTACAGGCTAAACCTTCCAAACCCATAGACCTTAACTTACCCATCAGACACACATGAGGGACTGTGTAAAACACTTTTGCAATATCCAAGTACACCATATCCACAGCCGCCCCCCTATCCAGGTACACTATATCTTCCCACTGGGGGTGGATGGGATCGCCTTCAGTGCTTCAGCCTGGGCCTGGTGGTAAAGTCACTTTAATGCAGAAATATATACCACTTTATTCCAGAAGATAGAGCTATTATAGAAAGATATTAGTGCAGAGAAATACCACTTTAGTCCACAAGGTGGTGCTGTTCTATAGGACTTTAAATACACTATTATTTAACTGCTTATTTATTTAGAATGACCATTCTCAGTAGCAAGTGGCTCGAACAAATATGGCCGCCTCTTTTCTACTGTTTCTGCATCCTCAGGAATTTTTTTTTCTCTTTTGCAGAGTGGTTTTGTTACTTGTGTGACTTGTACTAAAGGTATAAGCAGATTATGGGCACTTTATGTCCAGTAGTTATATTTCTTTCTGGGTGTCCCCCTGTGGCATACTCAAGTGTCCCTCGTTTGGATGGACAGTCCCTACTTTTGACCCACATCCACAGTTTAAACCAGTTTAGACCCATGATCTACTAATAACCATGCGGCCCTATCTTACCTCCATAGAATTCATTTAGAAATAATGGTCAAAATTTTCAAACTAAAGGAATTCTTTCATCCACCCAAGTTTCAAGAATCACAGAAAGATATGGATAAATTCTCTAAAAAAAAAAAAAACAACCTACAAAAGGCGCAAAAACATTTGCGCAAGTAATAGCGGCAACTGATGATAACGAAAGCGGGACATGTGGCTGGGAAAGCAAAGATGATGGAACTTCTTCTTTAAATGAAGTTACTTTTGCTAAAAACTTTCTAAAACAACGATTACACAAAACGACAGCACCAGTGATGAGTGAACTTGCAGAAATAAACAAGACATACTGTACGCCACATTAATATATAGGAAAATTGTATAGGAAAGTTAATGCAGAAATATATACCACTTCACTCCAGAAAGTGGCGATGTTGTATAGGAAAGTTAGTGCAGAAATATATAGCACTTTATTCCAGAAGATGGTGCTGTTGTATTAAAGATGTTAATGCAGAAATATATACTACTTTACGATAGTCTAGAAAAGTCATGTCAAACTCTGTCCCACGGTGCCATTATTTTTCACAGATTGAATTGCATCTGGCCCACCGACATTGCATTAGATCATAATATGGGTCTTGTAGGCCATAGGCCTAGGAGTATGTGAGCGGTTTTCCGACACCGGCAGCACAGTTACGTCATCACACATGTCCTGTGCTGGGCGTCTTCTGTCTCTGGGTCGCAGAAAAGGGTGAGTCCAAGCTAATGGGGTAAGTATGGGGGGCTGTATCCAGGGGTAGGGGTTGTTCGGAGGGCCGTCCACGGGTGACAGTTTCCCTTTAATAACTGTTCTAGGGGCTGGCTACTATATAAGAGACTACTTGGGAGGGCTGGCTACTATATGAGACTACAGGGGAGGGCTGGCTACTATATAAGAGACTATTGGGGAGGGCTGGCTACTATATAAGAGACTATGAGTAGGGCTGGCTACTATATGAGAATATGTGGGAGGGCTGGCTACTATATGAGACTATTGGGGAGGGCTGGCTACTATATGAGACTACAGGGGAGGGCTGGCTACTATATGAGACTACAGGGGAGGGCTGGCTACTATATAAGAGACTATAAGGGATGGCTGGCTACTATATAAGAGACTATGGGGGAGGGCTGGGTACTATATGGGACACTTGGGGGCTGGCTACTCTTTGGACACTACTGGAAGGGCTGGCTAATATGTAGGGCAGTTGGGCAGTTTTGGATGGGTTGACTACTACATGGGGCAATATTGGAGGGGTTGGCTATTACATGGGTTGGGGTTTAAAGGGGAACTCCGGATAAGGAAAACTTTTTTTCTATTAAAAGTACATTAAAAGTTATATAGATGTGTCTATACAATGTATTACTGTATCCGTGCAGTTCTGCCACACTGGTAGCTGTTAGAAATCCAGGAAGTGAAGAAAATGGAATCTGTACCAATCCACATTGTCTCCTGCTCCCACTGCTCTCCCACCTTAGGAGACAAATATTCCATGCCTCTGTCTCACATTGTGTGTGTTTGCTGAGCACAGGCTGATGATGCAGACAGGGCGTGGTCTCACAGGAGGCGGGGCTGGATCCCCCAATCCCCTGAGTGATTAAGCATCTCTGACCGGCCAGAAGCAGGTGCTGCCCTGATTTCGATGATTGTGCAGAAGTGTGCAGTGAAATTAGGGCTGTGTTCACACATGTTGGAGTGTTATTGCAGTACTGCAGGGTATTCACAAAAATGATGCAGTTACACAAGTAAATGATGCTTACGGCAGAGAGGATTAGAGTCGGCACTGCCAATCCCACCTTGAAAAAGAACAAGGCATAAATAGCATATCCCATGTAAGATAATATTGGATAAACTCCTTATTGTGGGGCTCAACTTCAAATAAAAGATGCTTGATCATAATATGTGTGTGGAAATGAAAAGAAAAAAAAAATTAAAAGTTCTTTATTTATTCCAATATCAGCATGACAGGTAGAGAATACAGCATGCTGTGTGGTGTTACACAGGTAGAGAAATCAGCAAGCTGTGTTGTGTTATAGGTAGAGAATACAGTGTGCTGTGTTGTGTTACAGGTAGAGAATACAGCGTGCTGTGTGGTGTTACAGGTACAGAATACAGCGTGCTGTGTGGTGTTACAGGTAGAGAATACAGCGTGCTGTGTGGTGTTACAGGTAGAGAATACAGCGTGCTGTGTGGTGTTACAGGTAGAGAATACAGCGTGCTGTGGGGTGTTACAGGTAGAGAATACAGTGTGGTGAGTGGTATTACAGGTTGAGAATACAGTGCTTTGTGGTGTTACAGGTAGACAATACAGTGTGCTGTGTGGTGTTACAGGTAGAGAATACAGTGTGCTGTGTGGTGTTACATGTAGAGAATACAGCATGCTGTGTGGTGTTAAAGGCAGAGAATACAGTGCTGTGTGGTGTTATAGGTAGAGAATACAGCGTGCTGTGTGGTGTTACAGGTAGAGAATACAGTGTGCTGTGTGGTGTTACAGGTAGAGAATACAGCGTGCTGTGTGGTGTTACAGGTAGAGAATACAGTGTGCTCTGTGGTGTCACAGGTAGAGAATACAGCGTGCTTTGTGGTGTTACAGGTAGAGAATACAGTGTGGTGAGTGGTATTAAAGGTTGAGAATACTGTGCTGTGTGGTGTTATAGGTAGAGAAATCAGCAAGCTGTGTTGTGTTATAGGTAGAGAATACAGTGTGCTGTGTTGTGTTACAGGTAGAGAATACAGTGTGGTGAGTGGTATTACAGGTAGAGAATACAGTGCTGTGTGGTGTTATAGGTAGAGAATACAGCGTGCTGTGTGGTGTTACAGGTAGAGAATACAGTGTGCTGTGTGGTGTTACAGGTAGAGAATACAGCGTGCTGTGGGGTGTTACAGGTAGAGAATACAGTGTGCTCTGTGGTGTCACAGGTAGAGAATACAGCGTGCTTTGTGGTGTTACAGGTAGAGAATACAGTGTGGTGAGTGGTATTAAAGGTTGAGAATACTGTGCTGTGTGGTGTTATAGGTAGAGAAATCAGCAAGCTGTGTTGTGTTATAGGTAGAGAATACAGTGTGCTGTGTTGTGTTACAGGTAGAGAATACAGCGTGGTGTTACAGGTAGAGAATACAGCGTGCTGTGTGGTGTTACAGGTAGAAAATACAGCGTGCTGTGTGGTGTTACAGGTAGAGAATACAGTGTGGTGAGTGGTATTACAGGTTGAGAATACAGTGCTTTGTGGTGTTACAGGTAGACAATACAGTGTGCTGTGTGGTGTTACAGGTAGAGAATACAGTGTGCTGTGTGGTGTTACATGTAGAGAATACAGCATGCTGTGTGGTGTTAAAGGCAGAGAATACAGCATGCTGTGTGGTGTTACAGGTAGAGAATACAGCGTGCTGTGTGGTGTTACAGGTAGAGAATACAGCGTGCTGTGTGGTGTTACAGGTAGAGAATACAGCGTGCTGTGGGGTGTTACAGGTAGAGAATACAGTGTGGTGAGTGGTATTACAGGTTGAGAATACAGTGCTTTGTGGTGTTACAGGTAGACAATACAGTGTGCTGTGTGGTGTTACAGGTAGAGAATACAGTGTGCTGTGTGGTGTTACATGTAGAGAATACAGTGTGCTGTGTGGTGTTACAGGTAGAGAATACAGGGTGCTGTGTGGTGTTACAGGTAGAGAATACAGCATGCTGTGTGGTGTTACAGGTAGAGAATACAGAGTGCTGTGTGGTGTAACAGGTAGAGAATACAGTGCTGTGTGGTGTTACAGGTAGAGAATACAGTGTGCTGTGTGGTGTTACAGGTAGAGAATACAGGGTGCTGTGTGGTGTTACAGGTAGAGAATACAGCATGCTGTGTGGTGTTACAGGTAGAGAATACAGCGTGCTGTGTGGTGTTATAGGTAGAGAATACTGTGCTGTGTGGTGTTATAGGTAGAGAATACAGCGTGCTGTGTGGCATTACAGGTTGAGAATAGAGCGTGCTGTGTGGTGTTACAGGTAGAGAATAAAGCGTGCTGTGGGGTGTTACAGGTAGAGAATACAGCGCGCTGTGTGGTGTTACAGGTAGAGAATACAGCGTGCTGTGTGGTTTTACAGGTAGAGAATACAGCGTGCTGTGTGGTGTTACAGATAGAGAATACAGTGTGCTGTGTGGTGTTACAGGTAGAGAATACAGCGTGCTGTGTGGTGTTACAGGTAGAGAATACAGCATGGTGTGTGGTGTAACAGGTAAAGAATACAGCTTGCTGTGTGGCGTTACAGGTAGAGAATACTGTGCTGTGTGGTTTTATAGGTAGAGAATACAGCGTGCTGTGTGGCATTACAGGTAGAGAATATAGCATGCTGTGTGATGTTACAGGTAGAGAATACAGTGTGCTGTGTGGTGTTACAGGTAAACAATACAGTGCTGTGTGGTGTTCCAGGTAGAGAATACACTGCTCCGTATGGTGTTACAGGTAGAGAATACAGCGTGCTGTGTGGTGTTACAGGAAGAGAATTCAGCGTGCTGTGTGGTGTTACAGGTAGAGACTACTGCGTGCTGTGTGGTCTTACAGGTAGAGAACACAGCATGCTGTGTGGTGTTATAGGTAGAGAATACAGTGTGCTGTGTGGTGTTCCAGGTAGAGAATACAACGTGCCGTATGGTGTTACAGGTAGAGAATACAGCATGCTGTGTGGTGTTACAGGTAGAAAATACAGCGTGCTATGTGGTGTTACAGGTAGAGAATACAGCGTGCTGTTAGGTGTTACAGGTAGAGACTACTGCGTGCTGTGTGGTGTTACAGGTAGAGAACACAGCATGCTGTGTGGTGTTATAGGTAGAGAATACAGTGTGCTGTGTGGTGTTGTGTGGTGTTATAGGTAGAGAAAACAGCGTGCTGTGTGGTGTTACAGGTAGAGAATACAGTGTGCTGTGTGTTTTTACAGGTAAAGAATACAGCATGGTGTTACAGGTAGAGAATACAGTGCTGTGTGGTAATCCAGGTAGAGAATACAGTGCGCCGTATGGTGTTACAGGTAGAGAATACAGTGTGCTGTGTGGTGTTACAGGTAGAGAATACAGCGTGCTGTGTGGTGGTACAGGTAGAGAATAGGTAGAGAATACAGTGCTGTGTGGTGTTACAGGTAGAGAATACAGTGCTGTGTGGTGTTACAGGTAGAGAATACAGTGCTGTGTGGTGTTACAGGTAGAGAATACAGTGTGCTGTGTGGTTTTACAGGTAGATAATACAGTGTGCTGTGTGGTGTTACAGGTAGAGAATACAGCGTGCTGTGTGGTGTTACAGGTAGAGAATACAGCGTGCTGTGTGGTGTTACAGGTAGAGAATACAGCGTGCTGTGTTGTGTTACAGGTAGAGAATACTGTGCTGTGTGGTGTTATAGGTAGAGAATACAGCGTGCTGTGTGGCGTTACAGGTAGAGAATACAGCATGCTGTGTGATGTTACAGGTAGAGAATACTGTGATCTGTGTGGTGTTACAGGTAGACAATAAAGCGTGCTGTTTGGTGTTCCAGGTAGAGAATATAGTGCTGTGTGGTGTTCCAGGTAGAGAATACAACGTGCCGTACGGTGTTACAGGTAGAGAATACAGCGTGCTGTGTGTTGTTACAGGTGGAGAATACAGCGTGCTGTGTGGTGTTACAGGTAGAGAATACAGTGTGCTGTGTGGTGTTACAGGTGGAGACTACTTCGTGCTGTGTGGTGTTACAGGTAGAGAATACAGCGTGCTGTGTGGTGTTACAGGTGGAGAATACAGTGTGCTGTGTGGTGTTACAGGTGGAGACTACTGCCTGCTGTGTGGTGTTACAGGTAGAGAACACAGCATGCTGTGTGGTGTTATAGGTAGAGAATATAGTGTGCTGTGTGGTGTTACAGGTAGAGAATACAGTGCTGCGTGGTGTTATAGGTAGAGAATACAGCGTGCTGTGTGGTGTTACAGGTAAAGAATACAGTGTGCTGTGTGGTGTTACAGGTAGAGAATACAGCGTGCTGTGTGGTGTTACAGGTAGAGAATACAGCATGCTGTGTGGTGTTACAGGTAGAGACTACTGCGTGCTGTGTGGTGTTACAGGTTGATAACACAGCGTGCTGTGTGGTGTTATAGGTAGAGAATACAGCGTGCTGTGTGGTGTTACAGGTAGAGAATACAGCGTGCTGTGTGGTGTTCCAGGTAGAGAATACAGCATGCTGTGTGATGTTACAGGTAGAGAATACTGTGATCTGTGTGGTGTTACAGGTAGAGAATACAGCATGGTGTTACAGGTAGAGAATACAGTTCTGTGTGCTAATCCAGGTAGAGAATACAGTGCACCGTATGGTGTTACAGGTAGAGAATACAGTGTGCTGTGTGGTGTTACAGGTAGAAAATACAGTGCTGTGTGGTATAATAGGTAGAGAAAACAGCGTGCTGTGTGGTGTTACAGGTAAAGAATAGAGTGTGCTGTGTGGTGTTACAGGTAGAGAATACAGTGTGCTGTGTGGTGTTACAGGTAGAGAATACAGCATGCTGTGTGGTGTTACAGATAGAGACTACTGCGTGCTGTGTGGTGTTACAGGTAGAGAACACAGCGTGCTGTGTGGTGTTATAGGTAGAGAATACAGTGTGCTGTGTGGTGTTACAGGTAGAGAATACAGCGTGCTGTGTGGTGTTACAAGTAGAGAATACAGCATGCTGTGTGATGTTACAGGTTGAGAATACTGTGATCTGTGTGGTGTTACAGGTAGAGAATACAGTTCGAGTGCTAATCCAGGTAGAGAATACAGTGCACCGTATGGTGTTATAGGTAGAGAATACAGTGTGCTGTGTGGTGTTACAGGTAGAGAATACAGTGTGCTGTGTGGTGTTACAGGTAGAGAATACAGCGTGCTGTGTGGTGTTACAAGTAGAGAATACAGCATGCTGTGTGATGTTACAGGTTGAGAATACTGTGATCTGTGTGGTGTTACAGGTAGAGAATACAGTTCTGTGTGCTAATCCAGGTAGAGAACACAGTGCACCGTATGGTGTTATAGGTAGAGAATACAGCGTGCTATGTGGTGTTACAGGTAGAGAATACAGAGTGCTGTTAGGTGTTACAGGTAGAGACTACTGCGTGCTGTGTGGTGTTACAGGTAGAGAACACAGCATGCTGTGTGGTGTTATAGGTAGAGAATACAGTGTGCTGTGTGGTGTTGTGTGGTGTTACAGGTAGAGAAAACAGCGTGATGTGTGGTGTTACAGGTAGAGAATACAGTGTGTGTTTTTACAGGTAAAGAATACAGCATGGTGTTACAGGTAGAGAATACAGTGCTGTGTGGTAATCCAGGTAGAGAATACAGTGCGCCGTATGGTGTTACAGGTAGAGAATACAGTGTGCTGTGTGGTGTTACAGGTAGAGAATACAGCGTGCTGTGTGGTGGTACAGGAAGAGAATAGGTAGAGAATACAGTGTGCTGTGTGGTGTTACAGGTAGAGAATACAGTGCTGTGTGGTGTTACAGGTAGAGAATACAGTGCTGTGTGGTGTTACAGGTAGAGAATACAGTGTGCTGTGTGGTTTTACAGGTAGATAATACAGCGTGCTGTGTGGTGTTACAGGTAGAGAATACAGCGTGCTGTGTGGTGTTACAGGTAGAGAATACAGCGTGCTGTGTGGTGTTACAGGTAGAGAATACAGTGTGCTGTGTGGTGTTACAGGTGGAGAATACTGTGATCTGTGTGGTGTTACAGGTAGACAATAAAGCGTGCTGTTTGGTGTTCCAGGTAGAGAATATAGTGCTGTGTGGTGTTCCAGGTAGAGAATACAACGTGCCGTACGGTGTTACAGGTAGAGAATACAGCGTGCTGTGTGTTGTTACAGGTGGAGAATACAGCGTGCTGTGTGGTGTTACAGGTAGAGAATACAGTGTGCTGTGTAGTGTTACAGGTGGAGACTACTTCGTGCTGTGTGGTGTTACAGGTAGAGAATACAGCGTGCTGTGTGGTGTTACAGGTGGAGAATACAGTGTGCTGTGTGGTGTTACAGGTGGAGACTACTGCCTGCTGTGTGGTGTTACAGGTAGAGAACACAGCATGCTGTGTGGTGTTATAGGTAGAGAATATAGTGTGCTGTGTGGTGTTACAGGTAGAGAATACAGTGCTGCGTGGTGTTATAGGTAGAGAATACAGCGTGCTGTGTGGTGTTACAGGTAAAGAATACAGTGTGCTGTGTGGTGTTACAGGTAGAGAATACAGCGTGCTGTGTGGTGTTACAGGTAGAGAATACAGCATGCTGTGTGGTGTTACAGGTAGAGACTACTGCGTGCTGTGTGGTGTTACAGGTAGAAAACACAGCGTGCTGTGTGGTGTTATAGGTAGAGAATACAGCGTGCTGTGTGGTGTTACAGGTAGAGAATACAGCGTGCTGTGTGGTGTTCCAGGTAGAGAATACAGCATGCTGTGTGATGTTACAGGTAGAGAATACTGTGATCTGTGTGGTGTTACAGGTAGAGAATACAGCATGGTGTTACAGGTAGAGAATACAGTTCTGTGTGCTAATCCAGGTAGAGAATACAGTGCACCGTATGGTGTTACAGGTAGAGAATACAGTGTGCTGTGTGGTGTTACAGGTAGAAAATACAGTGCTGTGTGGTATAATAGGTAGAGAAAACAGCGTGCTGTGTGGTGTTACAGGTAAAGAATAGAGTGTGCTGTGTGGTGTTACAGGTAGAGAATACAGTGTGCTGTGTGGTGTTACAGGTAGAGAATACAGCATGCTGTGTGGTGTTACAGATAGAGACTACTGCGTGCTGTGTGGTGTTACAGGTAGAGAACACAGCGTGCTGTGTGGTGTTATAGGTAGAGAATACAGTGTGCTGTGTGGTGTTACAGGTAGAGAATACAGCGTGCTGTGTGGTGTTACAAGTAGAGAATACAGCATGCTGTGTGATGTTACAGGTTGAGAATACTGTGATCTGTGTGGTGTTACAGGTAGAGAATACAGTTCGAGTGCTAATCCAGGTAGAGAATACAGTGCACCGTATGGTGTTATAGGTAGAGAATACAGTGTGCTGTGTGGTGTTACAGGTAGAGAATACAGTGTGCTGTGTGGTGTTACAGGTAGAGAATACAGCGTGCTGTGTGGTGTTACAAGTAGAGAATACAGCATGCTGTGTGATGTTACAGGTTGAGAATACTGTGATCTGTGTGGTGTTACAGGTAGAGAATACAGTTCTGTGTGCTAATCCAGGTAGAGAACACAGTGCACCGTATGGTGTTATAGGTAGAGAATACAGCGTGCTATGTGGTGTTACAGGTAGAGAATACAGAGTGCTGTTAGGTGTTACAGGTAGAGACTACTGCGTGCTGTGTGGTGTTACAGGTAGAGAACACAGCATGCTGTGTGGTGTTATAGGTAGAGAATACAGTGTGCTGTGTGGTGTTGTGTGGTGTTACAGGTAGAGAAAACAGCGTGATGTGTGGTGTTACAGGTAGAGAATACAGTGTGTGTTTTTACAGGTAAAGAATACAGCATGGTGTTACAGGTAGAGAATACAGTGCTGTGTGGTAATCCAGGTAGAGAATACAGTGCGCCGTATGGTGTTACAGGTAGAGAATACAGTGTGCTGTGTGGTGTTACAGGTAGAGAATACAGCGTGCTGTGTGGTGGTACAGGAAGAGAATAGGTAGAGAATACAGTGTGCTGTGTGGTGTTACAGGTAGAGAATACAGTGCTGTGTGGTGTTACAGGTAGAGAATACAGTGCTGTGTGGTGTTACAGGTAGAGAATACAGTGTGCTGTGTGGTTTTACAGGTAGATAATACAGCGTGCTGTGTGGTGTTACAGGTAGAGAATACAGCGTGCTGTGTGGTGTTACAGGTAGAGAATACAGCGTGCTGTGTTGTGTTACAGGTAGAGAATACTGTGCTGTGTGGTGTTATAGGTAGAGAATACAGCGTGCTGTGTGGCGTTACAGGTAGAGAATACAGCATGCTGTGTGATGTTACAGGTAGAGAATACTGTGATCTGTGTGGTGTTACAGGTAGACAATACAGCGTGCTGTTTGGTGTTCCAGGTAGAGAATATAGTGCTGTGTGGTGTTCCAGGTAGAGAATACAACGTGCCGTATGGTGTTACAGGTAGAGAATACAGCGTGCTGTGTGTTGTTACAGGTAGAGAATACAGCGTGCTGTGTGGTGTTACAGGTAGAGAATACAGTGTGCTGTGTGGTGTTACAGGTGGAGACTACTGCGTGCTGTGTGGTGTTACAGGTAGAGAATACAGCGTGCTGTGTGGTGTTACAGGTGGAGAATACAGTGTGCTGTGTGGTGTTACAGGTGGAGACTACTGCCTGCTGTGTGGTGTTACAGGTAGAGAACACAGCATGCTGTGTGGTGTTATAGGTAGAGAATACAGTGTGCTGTGTGGTGTTACAGGTAGAGAATACAGTGCTGCGTGGTGTTATAGGTAGAGAATACAGCGTGCTGTGTGGTGTTACAGGTAAAGAATACAGTGTGCTGTGTGGTGTTACAGGTAGAGAATACAGCGTGCTGTGTGGTGTTACAGGTAGAGAATACAGCATGCTGTGTGGTGTTACAGGTAGAGACTACTGCGTGCTGTGTGGTGTTACAGGTAGAAAACACAGCGTGCTGTGTGGTGTTATAGGTAGAGAATACAGCGTGCTGTGTGGTGTTACAGGTAGAGAATACAGCGTGCTGTGTGGTGTTCCAGGTAGAGAATACAGCATGCTGTGTGATGTTACAGGTAGAGAATACTGTGATCTGTGTGGTGTTACAGGTAGAGAATACAGCATGGTGTTACAGGTAGAGAATACAGTTCTGTGTGCTAATCCAGGTAGAGAATACAGTGCACCGTATGATGTTACAGGTAGAGAATACAGTGTGCTGTGTGGTGTTACAGGTAGAAAATACAGTGCTGTGTGGTATTATAGGTAGAGAAAACAGCGTGCTGTGTGGTGTTACAGGTAAAGAATAGAGTGTGCTGTGTGGTGTTACAGGTAGAGAATACAGCGTGCTGTGTGGTGTTACAGGTCGAGAATACAGCGTGCTGTGTGGTGTTACAGGTAGAGAATACAGCATGCTGTGTGGTGTTACAGGTCGAGAATACAGTGTGCTGTGTGTTGTTACAGGTAGAAAATACAGCGTGCTGTGTGGTGTTACAGGTAGAGAATACAGTGTGGTGTTACAGGTAGAGAATATAGTGTGCTGTGTGGTGTTACAGGGAGAGAATACAGCGTGCTGTGTGGTGTTACAGGTAGAGAATACAGCATGCTGTGTGGTGTAACAGGTAAAGAATACAGCTTGCTGTGTGGTGTTACAGGTAGAGAATACAGTGTGCTGTGTGGAGTTACAGGTAGAGAATACAGTGTGCTGTGAGGTGTTACAGGTAGAGAATACAGTGTGCTGTGTGGTGTTACAGGTAGAGAATATAGTGTGCTGTGTGGTGTTACAGGGAGAGAATACAGCGTGCTGTGTGGTGTTACAGGTAGAGAATACAGTGTGCTGTGTGGTGTTACAGGTCGAGAATACAGTGTGCTGTGTGTTGTTACAGGTAGAAAATACAGCGTGCTGTGTGGTGTTACAGGTAGGGAATACAGTGTGGTGTTACAGGTAGAGAATATAGCGTGCTGTGTGGTGTTACAGGGAGAGAATACAGCGTGCTGTGTGGTGTTACAGGTAAAGAATACAGCGTGCTGTGTGGTGGTACAGGTAGAGAATACAGCGAGCTGTGTGGTGTTACAAGTTAAAAATACAGAATGCTGTGTGGTGTTACAGGTAGAAAATACAGCGTGCTGTGTGGTGTTACATGTAGTAACAGCGTGCTGTGTGAATGGGACAACAATGAAATGATAAAGTAATGCAAATAATTCAGTAACACAATGTAGATTTAACACAGCCTAGATGTTCTGCAATAGATTTGGGCGGGGAATGTGCAAGGTGGGGGACTGTGATGAACAGCTGAGGGAAAGCATTGCATTCTGGAATCTGTATTAAACCTGGGATAGATAGGCAAGTAATGCTATATGCTTCTGCAGAAGTTTCATATTTTTAACCTCTACCTGGAGTTCCCCTTTAATTATATCATGGCAATTTATCATGTAATTTATCATGGGAGATGCACTCCATTGCCGTACCAGGAACACCGCATGCTGCCTTGACAGTGCCAGGACTGGCACCGCATGCGCTTTTCGATAATTATCAAGGTTGGCCCGCGACGTTGTCCAATATTTTAATTTTGACCAAAGTGTATTTGAGTTTGACACCCCTCTTCTAGAAGGTGGTGCTATTGTATAGGATAGGGAACCGGTCAATGGGGATGCGGGCACAGAGCCCCCAGATACTTACCGTTTGCGATGGGTCCCGTTCGTGGAGCCGGTCCTGGGTGGACAATATCAGCGCCTGAAGCCGTGCGCACGCTGCATGCAAATTACCTGAGTTGAGTCCAATGCCCATAGAGAATGACTGGAGCCGTCATTCTCTATGGGTGTCGGACTTATCTCAGCGGCAGTCGCGCACGGCTTCGGGCGCTGATATCTTTGTCCCAGGACCGGCTCCAGGGTAAGTATCCGAATCCGGGGGCTGCATCGGGGGGCTGGGCGGCCTCTGTGCCTGCGTCCCCGCTGACAGGTTCTCTTTAATGCAGAAATATGTACCACTTTATTCCAGAAGGTGGTGCTATTGTATTAAATATGTTAATACAGAAATATATACCACTTTATTCCAGAAGGTGGTGCTGTTGTATAGGGAAGTTAAAGGAGAAGTCCGGCCAAAATTTATTTTTTATATGTTATTACTTATGGAAAGTTATACAATTTTCTAATGTACATTAATTATGGGAAATGCTCATATACTGCTATTTCCCTTAATTTAGTGTATCAGGAAGTGTTAGAATTCTCTCAGAAGCAGTGACGTCACGACTAACGGTGTAATTCCTATGGAGTGTCCAGCAGGGGGCGCTCTATATGTAGAAGTCAATGAGTACCATTGACTTCTATATATAGTGCTCCCCTGCTGGACACTCCATTGGAATTACAATGGATATGTGTATGTAATGTAATGTACTGTACTTTGCGATTGAATACATTTATGGAATACTTTGGGGAGCAAGTGTCCTTGCTCCCTAAAGTATCCCATAAATGTAATCAATAAATACATTTGCTGGGCACCGAGCATGGAGGGAGAGAGGTGCCATCTACCTCCCCCCTCCTTGCTCGGTGCTGGGAACATATACAAAGTACTACTCCCCCATTATCTGCAGATAATGGGGGAGTAGTACCTGTGCTATCTTATCGCCGCCGCTCACAGAGGTGCCCCCTCCTCCTCCGCTGACCCTCCTCCTTGAAACACTATGGCCCCGCTGACTCCCCGCCGCCCGTGCCGCTCCTCACACTATCCGGCCGGCCACCGCTCTCTGTTCCTGCAGGCCGGCCGCGTCAGCCCTCACCCACACCGGCCTGGGACACCAGGAAGCACCAGGAGCGCCGTGCTGCCGGCCGGGGTGGGTGAGGGCTGACGAGGCAGGCCTGCAGGAGCAGAGAGCGGTGGCCGGCCGGATAGTGTGAGGGGCGGCGGGAAGTCAGCGGGGCCATAGTGTTTCGAGGAGGAGGGGGAGCGGAGGAGGAGGGGGCACTACTGTGAGCGACGGCGGCAGCAGAGCAGGAGGCACTTGTGTAAGCGGCGGCGCGGGCGGGGATAAGATAGCACAGGTACTACTCCCCCATTATCTGCAGATAATGGGGGAGTAGTACTTTGTATATGTTCCCAGCACCGAGCAAGGAGGGGGGAGGTAGATGGCACCTCTCTCCCTCCCTGCTCGGTGCCCAGCAAATGTATTTATTGATTACATTTATGGGATACTTTAGGGAGCAAGGACACTTGCTCCCCAAAGTATTCCATAAATGTATTCAATTGCAAAGTACAGTACATTACATTACATACACACATTCATTGTAATTCCAATGGAGTGTCCAGCAGGGGAGCACTATATATAGAAGTCAATGGTACTCATTGACTTCTACATATAGAGCGCCCCCTGCTGGACACTCCATAGGAATTACACCGTTGGTCGTGACGTCACTGCTTCTGAGAGAATTCTAACACTTCCTGATACACTAAATTAAGGGAAATAGCAGTATATGAGCATTTCCCATAATTAATGTACATTAGAAAATTGTATAACTTTCCATAAGTAATAACATATAAAAAATAAATTTTGGCCGGACTTCTCCTTTAATGCAGAAGTTAATGTATAGGGAAGTTAATGCAGAAATATATACCACTTCACTCCAGAACAAGGGTGTCAAACTCAAATACACATTGGGCCAAAATTAAAAAATTGGACAAACTCGCAGGCCAACCTTGATAATTATTGAAGCGCTAATTCGTCGGTCCTGGTACTGTCAGTGGTGTGAGTCTCCCAGCGCTGTGCACTATGATAAGTGACATGACAAATTGCTATGATATGATTAAACCCAAAACCCATTTAACAGCCTACCCCCCCCCCCCAATATTACCCCATGTAGCAACCAACCCAACCAATATTACCCCATGTAGTAGCCAACCCAACCAAAATTGCTTCACATATTAGCCAGCCCTCCCAATAGTGCCTTAATAGTAGCCAGCCCACCAAGTGCCCCATGTAGTAGACAGCCCTCCCCTGTAGTCTCATATAGTAGCCAGCCCTCCCCCATCATCTCTTATATAGTAGCCAGCCCTCCCCCATCATCTCTTATATAGTAGCCAGCCCTCCCCATAGTCTCCTATATAGTAGCCACCCCTCCCCCATAGTCTCATATAGTAGCCAGCCCTCCCCAATCGTCTCATATAGTATCCAGCCCTCCCCAATAGTGTCTTATATAGTAGCCAGCCCTCCCCCATAGTCTCTTATATAGTAGCCAGCCCTCCCCCATAGTCTCTCATATAGTAGCCAGCCCTCCCCCATAGTCTCTTATATAGTAGCCAGCCCCCCCCCTAGTCTCTTATATAGTAACCAGCCCTCCCCACTAGTCTCATATAGTAGCTGGGCCTCCCCCATAGTCTCTTATATAGTAGCCATCCCTCCCCAATAGTCTCATATAGTAGCCAGCCCTCCCCTGTAGTCTCTTATATAGTGGCCAGCCCTCCCCTGTAGTCTCTTATATAGTAGCCATGGTGGGCCAGATGTAATTCAAACTCTGAATTGCCTGGTGGGCCAAAAACAGTGGCACCACGGGCCAGATTTGGCCCATGGGCCAGAGTTTGACATGACTGCTCTAGAAAGTGGTGCTGTTGTATAGGGAAGTTAAAGGGGTTATCCAGTGCTACAAAAACATTACTACTTTCTTCCAGAGACAGCAGCTCTTCTGTCTCCAGTTCAGGCGTGGTTTGCAATTAAGCTCTGTTCACTTCAATGGAATTGAATTACAAAACTCCACCCAAACTGGAGACAAAAGTGGTGCTGTCTCTGGAAGAAAGTCCCATGTTTTTGTAGTGCTGGATAACCCCTTTAAGGGTGCCTTCACCCGTATCGGATCCACAGCGGATTTCACGCTGCGAGTTTGCAGTGAAATCCGCTGCGGATCCTGGTATCAGGGCCGCCATCAGGAATTTCTGGGCCCCATGCACTCAAAGTGTCTGGGCCCCCCATTAACAAAAAATCTGTGACATATCTTTGACTGATGTCTCTGGTACAGTGTGCAGACACAGCTGCCTATAGAGCATTGGGTTTAATTAGATATGTCCCACACCAGACCAGTTCCACCCAATCTCCCAGCAGCACCTGCGTCTGAACACCACTCCAGAGACATCAACTTTGTAACAGGTACCCTTTAAAGTGTACCTGTCATTTAAAGAGAAAACGTTTGACATGTTGTAGAGAAATATCAAAAGTTTTGATCGGTCTGGGTCCATGTATTCAGACCCATACCGATCAGGAGAAGACTGCTGCAGCGCATCCTCTCCCCTGCTCTGTGTAATAAAAAAAGACACCATAGACGACTAACATTATAAGCCTGTTTTTGGTTTTTTTTTCAAACACAGAGTGGGAGTGGACTGTGCTGCAGTCGTCCCCAAAAAAACAACTTTGAAAAAACATATGTAAATTACCCCATGTAGTCATGTGGGCGGTAGTGGTTCACACAAAAATATCTTCTCTATTTACACCTGTAATTTCCCGAGTGCTGACGTCATTGCTGGGTAAAATAACAGACTGACAAAATATCCTGGCTTACCATGAAGAGATGACCCCCATTAAAATAACACACATACATCGTATACACACAGCACATACCATATATATTACATACATCATATACACACAACACATACCATATATATTACATACATCATATACACACAACACATACCATATATATTATATACATCATATACACACGACACATACCATATATATTACATACATTATATACACACAGCACATACCATATATATTACATACATCATATACACACAACACATACCATATATATTACATACATCATATACACACAACTCACACTGTATATATTACATACATCATATACACACAACACATACCATATATATTATATAAATCATATACACACGACACATACCATATATATTACATACATTATATACACACAGCACATACCATATATATTACATACATCATATACACACAACTTACACTGTATATATTACATACATCATATACACACAACACATACCATATATATTACATACATCATATACACACAACTCCCACTGTATATATTACATACATCATATACACACAACACACACCGTATATATTACATACATCATATACACACAACACATACCATATATATTACATACATCAATTGAACACGAGGATGGCACTCCAGTAGTGTATAGTGAAGATTTATTCACCCAATCACAAACAGCTGTTTGTGATTGGGTGAATAAATCTTCACTATACACTACTGGAGTGCCGTCCTCGTGTTCAATTTTTGTTATCCAGAGGAGTCGGGGGTCGACTTTTATGGGACGTGCACCCACCAGCTTTAAGCTATTTTTGACTTCAAGCCAGCACAGTGCCGTCCATCCACCACTTTCTATTACATACATCATATACACACAACACATACCATATATATTATATACATCATATACACACAACACATACCATATATATTACATACATCATATACACACAGCACATACCATCACACTTTAAACAGATACATGTACATTTTATATTTACATCCATACTACTAATACACAGGGCCAATTCTAGCTTTTCTGGTGCCTGAGGTAAAATTAAAATGATGTTCTGCTGCAGCTGAAGTGTGTATTATGATCTGCAGCAGCTGAGGTGTATTATGATGTTCTGCAGCAGCTGAGGTGTAGTATGATGATCTGCAGCAGCTGGGATGTAGCATGATGATCTGCAGCAGCTAAGGTTTATAATGAGGTTCTGCAGCAGCTGAGGTGTAGTATGATGTTCTGCAGCAGCTAAGGTTTATGATAAGGTTCTGCAGCAACTGAGGTGTATGATGAGCTGCAGCAGCTGAGGTGTATTATGATGTTCTGCAGCAGCTGGGATGTAGCATGATGATCTGCAGCAGCTAAGGTTTATAATGAGGTTCTGCAGCAGCTGAGGTGTAGTATGATGATCTGCAGCAGCTAAGTTTTATGATGAGGTTCTGCAGCAGCTAAGGTTTATGATAAGGTTCTGCAGCAACTGAGGTGTATGATGAGCTGCAGCAGCTGAGGTGTATGATAATGTTATGCAGCCGTTGAGGTGTTTTATGATGTTATGCCGCAGCTAAGGTGTATTATGAAGGTAAGCAGACATCATACTACACCTCAGCTGCTGCAGAGCCTCATTATACACCTAAGTTCCTGCAGAGCCTCATCATACACCTCAACTGCTGCAGAGCCTCACCATACACCTCAGCTGCTGCATAACATAATACACACCTCAGCTGCTGCAGAGCCTCATCATACACCTCAGCTGCTGCAGAGCCTCACCATACACCTCAGCTGCTGCATAACATAATACACACCTCAGCTGCTGCAGAGCCTCATCATACACCTCAGCTGCTGCAGAACTTCATCATACACCTCAGCTGCTGCAGAGCCTCATTATACACCTCAGATGCTGCAGAGCCTCATCTTACACCTCAGCTGCTGCAGAACTTCATATTACACCTCAGCTGCTGCATACTAGTGCACAAGGAGATATGCTGCAGCACCAGCCTCCCAACTCCCAGCATACCTTCTTGTGCACTACAACTCCCAGCATACCTTCTTGTGAACTACAACTCCCAACATACCTTCTTGTGCACTACAACTACAAGCATACCTTCTTGCGCACAAAGAGGTATGCTGGGAGTTGCTGTACCACTGTACCAGCGATCCCTGGGGGGAGATGAAGGGCCACTGCAATGGCGGGTCCTAGGGAGAGGATGGGGTACGGGACCATACACTGTAAAACAGCTGGCACAAGTGATCGCTAAGTGCCAACTATTTAAAGTTGGGGCCATTGGGAGCGGAGAGTGGGCCGGGCAGCGGAGGTGACACTAAGGGGCAAGGGGCACACAGAGAACATGGCCGTCGCTCAGCAAGCCGCCCGATGTGTTCTCTGTACTATACTTTATGTTAAACTGCGCTACTATGCAGCTTAAAGAGGACCTTTCACCCCCCGTGCCAGGGTGACAGGCTCCCGACCGCCCGCTGGAGCACCCTATACTCACCTGATCCCGCCGGGTCCCACTTCTGGAGGTGGTCGGGTAAGTGAGATATGAGCGCCCGAAGATATGAGCGCTAGCTCCTCAGATGAGTCCAACGCTCATAGAGAATGACGGAGCGTTGGACTCGCCTGTCATTCTCTATGAGCGTTGGACTCATCTGAGGAGCGCGCGCTCCGGGCTTCGGGCGCTCATATCTCAGTCACCCGACCACCTCCAGCAGCGGGACCCGGCGGGATCAGGTGAGTATAGGGTGTTCCAGCGGGGGGTCGGGAGCCTGTCACCCCGGCACGGGGGGTGAAAGGTCCTCTTTAAGCTGCATAGTAGCGCAGTTTCTGCAGAACATCACACACCTCAGCTGCTGCATAACATCATCATACACCTCAGCTGCTGCAGAACCTCATCATACACCTCAGCTGCTGCAGAACATCACACACCTCAGCTGCTGCATAACATCATCATACACCTCAGCTGCTGCAGAACCTCATCATACACCTCAGCTGCTGCAGAACATCACACACCTCAGCTGCTGCAGAACCTCATCATACACCTCAGCTGCTGCAGAACATCACACACCTCAGCTGCTGCAGAACCTTATCATACACCTCAGCTGCTGCAGAACCTTATTATACACCTCAGCTGCTGCGCCTGCAGAACCTCATAATACACACCTCTCAGCTGCTGCAGAACATCATCATACACCTCAGTTGCTGCAGAACATCATCATACACCTCAGCTGCTGCAGAACCTCATGATACACACCTCTCAGCTGCTGCAGAACCTCATGATACACACATCTCAGCTGCTGCTGAACCTCATAATACACACCTCTCAGCTGCTGCAGAACTTCATAAGCCTCTCACTTTATAAAGAACCAAGCATAATCTTTTAGCTATAATTGTACAAGTTTCAACATACAGCACAGAGGGGCTGAGGATACAGATATCCAGAGCTGTGCTCACCATTACTATCTGGTGTGCACAGGGTGGTAGCCTAACCCCCACTCCAGGTGACCCCCCAACTTTCAAACAAACACACACCTCACTAACACACACACACAACTCACTAAGGCTGGGTTCACACTGCGTTTTTTGCAATCCGTTTTTTTTTTTTTTTAAACGGATGAAAAAAAGGTTTTGATCCGTTTTTCCAT
Source organism: Dendropsophus ebraccatus (assembly GCF_027789765.1). NCBI lineage: Eukaryota > Metazoa > Chordata > Amphibia > Anura > Hylidae > Dendropsophus > Dendropsophus ebraccatus. Next base: position 7,581,131 of record NC_091464.1, on the reverse strand, counting down.
TGATTTCCATTGTTAAAAAAAACGGATCAAAACGGATCCTGTTTTTTAACGGACACAAAAGGAGTGTCAACTATGTTTTTTTGTGTCCGTCAAAAAAAACGGATCCGTTTTGATCCGTTTTTTTTTACAATGGAAGTCAATGGAAAAACGGATCAAAATGGAAGCACACAAATGCATCCGGGTTTTTTCATCTGTTTTTTGCAAAAAATTTATGAAAAAAACAGATTGCAAAAACACAGTGTGAATCCAACCTTACAAACACAACTCACTAACACACCCACATTTACATTCTCTGCAGGAAAAGTCTGGGGCAGCATGAGGTGCAGTCATCTTCCTCTTCTCTCCTGCACACAGCCGGCCCGGGCCCCTCCCCCTCCTGCTCCTCTTGTCCCGACAGAGAACGCAGCCAGAGAAGGTACCGAAGTGGCTGGGATGGGGCCCGGGGGGAGTGAGAAGGGGGCCCTGCTTGTCTTCTCTCAGCTCTGCTCGTGACAGTAAGATGCTGACAGACAGCAGGAGCTGTGTGTGTGTGCAGTACAGTTGTAAGGGGCCCGGGCCCAAACTAGAATTCAGGGGGCCCGCTGAAGCTCCTCACAACTGTACTGCACACACACACAGCTCCTGCTGTCTGTCAGCATCTTACTGTCACGAGCAGAGCTGAGAGAAGACAAGCAGGGCCCCCTCCTCACTCCCCCCAGGCCCCATCCCAGCCACTTCGGTACCTTCTCTGGCTGCGTTCTCTGTCGGGACAAGAGGAGCAGGAGGGGGAGGGGCCCGGCCGGCTGTGTGCAGGAGAGAAGAAGATGAGGACTGCACCTCATGCTGCCCCAGACTTTTCCTGCAGAGAACGTAAATGTGTGTGTGTTAGTGAGTTGTGTTTGTAAGGTTGGATTCACACTGCGTTTTTGCAATCAGTTTTTTTCATCCGTTTTTTTCAAAAAACGGATGCATTTGTGTGCTTCCGTTTTGATCCGTTTTTCCATTGACTTCCATTGTAAAAAAAAACGGATCAAAACGGATCAGGTTTTTTTGACGGACACAAAAAAACGAAGTTGACACTCCTTTTGTGTCCGTTAAAAAAAATGGATCCGTTTTGATCCGTTTTTTTTAACAATGGAAGTCAATGGAAAATCGGATCAAAACGGATTCACACAAATGCATCCGTTTTTTTCATCCGTTTAAAAAAAAAAAACGGATTGCAAAAAATGCAGTGTGAACCCAGCCTTAGTGAGTTGTGTGTTTATGAGGTGTGTGTGTTAGTGAGGTGTGTGTGTTTGTTTGAAAGTTGGGGGGTCACCTGGAGTGGGGGTTAGGCTACCACCCTGTGCACACCAGATACTAATGGTGAGCACAGCTGTGAATATCTGTATCCTCAGCCCCTCTGTGCTGTATGTTGAAACTTGTACAATTATAGCTAAAAGATGATGCTTGGTTCTTTATAAAGTGAGAGGCTTAAGGTGCGTTTACACGTAACGATTATTGTGCGAATTTGCGCAATAACAATCGAATTCGAATGATAATCGTACGTGTAAACGCAGCGAACGATCAAACGACAAACAATAAATCGTTCATTTTGATCTTTCAACATGTTATCAAATCGTCGTTCACAAAAAATTCGCAAATTGTTCCGTGTGAAGAGTCGTTCGCCAATTTAACCAATGTGTAAGATAGGCTTAAGCGATCGCAAAACGATTTTCCGTACAATATATCGTACCGTCTAAACGCTGATCGTTATGAAAAAAAAATCTTTAATCCGACATCGCTAATCGTACGATCGGGCCAATTATCGTTTCGTGTAAACGCACCATTATGAAGTTCTGCAGCAGCTGAGAGGTATGTATCATGAGGTTCTGCAGCAGCTGAGGTGTATGATGATGTTCTGCAGCAACTGAGGTGTATGATGATGTTCTGCAGCAGCTGAGAGGTGTGTATTATGAGGTTCTGCAGCCGCTGAGGTGTATGATTAGGTTCTGCAGCAGCTGAGGTGTATGATAAGGTTCTGCAGCAGGTGAGGTGTATGATGAGGTTCTGCAGCAGCTGAGGTGTATGATTAGGTTCTGCAGCAGCTGAGGTGTATGATGAGGTTCTGCAGCAGCTGAGGTGTATGATAAGGTTCTGCAGCAGCTGAGGTGTGTGGTGTTCTGCAGCAGCTGAGGTATATGATGAGGTTCTGCAGCAGCTGAGTTGTATGATGAGGTTCTGCAGCAGCTGAGGTGTGTGATGTTCTGCAGCAGCTGAGGTGTATGATGAGGCTCTGCAGCAGCTGAGGTATAGTATGAGGTTCTGCAGCATCACTATCCAGGCAATACAATGGTTTGGTACACAGATTTCCTGGTATTCGATAGATCATATCAAAGGGAACCTGTCACCCCCCGTGCCGGGGTGACAGGCTCCCGACTCCCCGCTGGAGCACCCTATACTCACCTGATCCCGCCGGGTCCCGCTTCTGGAGGTGGTCGGGTGACTGAGATATGAGCGCCCGAGATATGAGCGCCTCTTTATAAGGGGCCCAGCTGCATAGTAGCGCAGTTTAACATAAAGTATAGTACAGAGAACACATCGGGCGACTTGCTGAGCGACGGCCATGTTGTCTGTGCGCCCCTTGCCCCTTAGTGTCACCTCCGCTGCCCGGCCCACTCTCCGCTCCCAATGGCCCCAACTTTAAATAGTTGGCACTTAGCGATCACTTGTGCCAGCTGTTTTACAGTGTATGGTCCCGCCCCCCCATCCTCTCCCTAGGACCCGCCATTGCAGTGGCCCTTCATCTCCCCCCAGGTATCGCTGGTACAGTGGTACAGCAACTCCCAGCATACCTCTTTGTGCGCAAGAAGGTATGCTTGTAGTTGTAGTGCACAAGAAGGTATGTTGGGAGTTGTAGTGCACAAGAAGGTATGCTGGGAGTTGTTGTGTTGGGAGGCTGGTGCTGCAGCATATCTCCTTGTGCACTAGTATGAGGTTCTGCAGCAGCTGAGGTGTAATATGAAGTTCTGCAGCAGCTGAGGTATATGATGAGGTTCTGCAGCAGCTGAGGTGTGTATTATGTTATGCAGCAGCTGAGGTGTATGATGAGGCTCTGCAGCAGCTGTGGTGTATGATGAGGCTCTGCAGCAGCTGTGGTGTATGATGAGGCTCTGCAGCAGCTGAGGTGTATGATGAAGTTCTGCAGCAGCTGAGGTTTATGATGAGGCTCTGCAGCAGCTGAGGTGTGTATTATGTTATGCAGCAGCTGAGGTGTATGATGAGGCTCTGCAGCAGCTGAGGTGTATGATGAGGCTCTGCAGCAGCTGAGGTGTGTATTATGTTATGCAGCAGCTGAGGTGTATGATGAGGCTCTGCAGCAGCTGAGGTGTATGATGAGGCTCTGCAGGAACTGAGGTGTATAATGAGGCTCTGCAGCAGCTCAGGTGTATGATGAGGCTCTGCAGCAGCTCAGGTGTAGTATGATGTCTGCTTACCTTCATAATATACCTTAGCTGCGGCATAACATCATAATACACCTGAACGGCTGCATAACATCATCATACACCTCAGCTGCTGCAGAACATCATCATACGCCTCAGCTGCTGCAGCTCATCATACACCTCAGCTGCTGCAGAACCTTATCATAAACCTTAGCTGCTGCAGAACCTCATCATAAAACTTAGCTGCTGCAGATCATCATACTACACCTCAGCTGCTGCAGAACCTCATCATAAACCTTAGCTGCTGCACATCATCATGCTACACCTCAGCTGCTGCAGAACATCATAATACACCTCAGCTGCTGCAGATCATAATACACACTTCAGCTGCTGCAGAACATCATAATACACACTTCAGCTGCAGCAGAACATCATAATACACACTTCAGCTGCAGCAGAACATCATAATACACACTTCAGTTGCTGCAGAACATCATTTTAATTTTAACCTCAGGCACCAGAAAAGCTAGAATTGGCCCTGTGTATTAGTAGTATCGATGTAAATATAAAATGTACATACGTGTGTACATATCTGTTTAAAGTGTGACTGTATGTAATATATATGGTATGTGTTGTGTGTATATGATGTATGTAATATATACGGTGTGTGTTGTGTGTATATGATGTATGTAATATATACAGTGTGAGTTGTGTGTATATGATGTATGTAATATATATGGTATGTGTTGTGTGTATATGATGTATGTAATATATATGGTATGTGCTGTGTGTATACAATGTATGTGTGTTATTTTAATGGGGGTCATCTCTTCATGGTAAGCCAGGATATTTTGTCAGTCTGTTATTTTACTCAGCAATGACGTCAGCACTCGGGAAATTACAGGTGTAAATAGAGAAGATATTTTTGTGTGAACCACTACCGCCAACATGACTACATGGGGTAATTTACATATGGTTTTTCAAAGTTGTTTTTTTTGGGGACGACTGCAGCACAGTCCACTCCCACTCTGTGTTTGAAAAAAAAACAAAAACAGGCTTATAATGTTAGTCGTCTATGGTGTCTTTTTTTTATTACACAGAGCAGGGGAGAGGATGCGCTGCAGCAGTCTTCTCCTGATCGGTATGGGTCTGAATACATGGACCCAGACCGATCAAAACTTTTGATATTTCTCTACAACATGTCAAAAGTTTTTTCTTTAAATGACAGGTACACTTTAAAGGGTACCTGTTACAAAGTTGATGTCTCTGGAGTGGTGTTCAGACGCAGGTGCTGCTGGGAGATTGGGTGGAACTGGTCTGGTGTGGGACATATCGAATTAAACCCAATCCTCTATAGGCAGCTGTGTCTGCACACTGTACCAGAGACATCAGTCAAAGATATGTCCCAGATTTTTTTGTTAATGGGGGTCCCAGACACTTTGAGTGTATGGGGCCCAGAAATTCCTGATGGCGGCCCTGGGCGTCCCAGTTACCAGCACTGCGAGATAGAATACGTAGACCTTCTGGTAGCTGTGTCCTATCCAGGCTAGTTCCACTTTTGTATCAGGATACTGCCCTGCACTTTGTAGAGTGGTTCTCAGCGTGGGCTAGGATGTTCCCACACTCTTCTCCCTTTGTAGTGTTTAGCACTGCATAGTAGATATACTAGGGATACTGAAAGAGCTTGTTTTCTCTAATTGAATCTGACCACACGTGTGTTAGACTCACTAACGAGACTGAACTGACCCTGGCTTGGCTACAGCAGGGACGTCTGCTCTGTGTGTCCTTCTCCCAAGAGAATCTGGGTAAGAACTGACGCTACACCTCCTCCCACCAAGTAACTTCCTACAGGGGATATGTTATCAACCTTGTGAGTGGTGTAAAGAATGTGTGCAAGAGAAAGAGAGTAGAGAGAGTAGAGAGCATCTGCTATAGGCTAGCAAAAGCACATGGTACACACAAAAAAGTAACCTATTCCTAACTTCAGCTGTGCAATACAGTCTAGTGGTGAAATTTTAGAGCGCACTTCATCACCACTTAACCTGGAGTAAGAAGCTTTTTTGAAAGGTGCAAAGGAGAGACATAAAACACCTGTGGAAGGACACCATAGAAGCACATGAGCGTCCAGCACGGGGAGGGAGACACATGAGCAGGCAGCATGGGGAGGGAGGTAGGCAGATGGGAATGGGATAGATGGTAACTAAAGAGTTCACCTGCTCCCGATGGGAGGGGGCCGGCGATGATTGCACTACATATACTTCTGCATAGACTTCTACTTCTATACTTCTACATATACAGTGCCCCCTGATGGACTCTTCAGGTACATACACCCAAGTCGTGACGTCACTTTTTTTTTAGAGAAATTGAAGACTGTCTGATCTACTAAATTGAGGGAAATAGCAGTACATGTACATTTCCCATAATTAGTGTATATTAGGAATTTGTTTAACTGTCCCACAAGCATTGCAACTGCACTGTGCTCAGCAGTGTGCCTGCACTGAATCTTATTTCCAGGTTTACTGCTCTGAAGTGCCAACAGGACACGAGACGCTCTTCAAAGTTCTAGTATGGGAAATGTGCAGGGCACTATGGGCAAGGTAATCTGAGAAGGGATCAATTTATCGAGAACAATTGTACCCATTTGTAACCGGTTGCTTTTGATAATAGTCGCAGAAGGCTATAACCACACAGATTTATAGAAAAATAAGGTATTTAATACATAAAACAATACTTAGCTGCAGTAACAGATGGTACAGGTGCATAGTTGTTTCATCCACAATGAAATGGGGAGCCCCTTTGTATATTATGGTCTAATATACGCCCATTTCCCTTGATGACTTCCAGGGTGCTGGGCACCTTCCTTCCATGGTCCCAGCTGAGGCTGACTAGAAGCTACATACCCCCGACCTTTATTGTAAGTTTGGGTGGGGGTGATGTGCTTCTAGAAATGTTTGTGTAGACCACTGATGACCACGAATGGAAGTTATCTGACGTTTCTCCGGCCTTGTACATATTTACCAAGCACAATGGGTACCCAGTTTTACAACTACAGCTACAAGGTTCTTTCAGCCATACAACAATAGCAACAAACAACCGTAGCCTCCAATGCTTACTCTATTGTGAAAGTATATGACTGGACACTTGACATAGGTGTGACAGTATACAGTCTTATTGATGTGATCCAAGGAAGTTACAAAACATTAGCCACGATTAGTCCTAGCATTATCCACCCTAGGCTATTTGAAGTCATACAATCATCACATTAAAATATTTTTCACCCAAAATATTATTGTCACGGCTGCGGCGGCGTCCCGTGCTCCGGGCCGCCGCCGCGACCTCCCTCTGTCTCATGCAGCTGCCGGGGCCCTTGTGCAGGGACCCGGCGCTGCTACATGTTCGGCCCCGGGGGGCGCCTTACCTGGTCCCGCTCCTGCCTCCGTCTGTGCCGGCCGGCGCGCGCGTCCCCGCCTCCTAGGGCGCGCGCGCGCCGGCTGTCTCAGATTTAAAGGGCCAGTCCGCCCCTAATTGGTTAGTTGCACCAATCACTCCCTATATATTCCAGCCCTGCCCCACTACAGGTGTTGGAGCCTCTATATGCTTCCCATAGCGTTTGGCCCAGCTCCCTGTTGTTCCTGACCTTAGTCCTTGTCCCTTGTTCCTGTCTTCAGTCCTTGTCCCTAGTCCTTGCCCGCTGCCTTCCCATTGTTCCTGAGTCCTGTCCACCACCTGCGAGCACGTCTACAGTCCTCTGCCTGCACTATCTCCTGCCTACTGCTCCTGCCACGCTTCGCCTGCCGTCACTAGCAACCAAGCCAGGGGTAGCGACCTGGGGGTCGCCTGCCGCAGCAAGTCCATCCCGCCTTGCGGCGGGCTCTGGTGAAAACCAGCGGCCCCTTAGACTCCGCTCCCTGGTGAAGTTAGTGCTATCGCTAGTGACGGTCCAGTGGATCCACTACTCCAGGCGTTACAGTAGGCTCCAACCATGGATCCCGGCGAGGTGCCTGATATCCGCGAAGTAGCCCGAGTGGTCGCCCTACAGGCTCAAGAGATCCAGCAACAGTCACAGCTGATCCAACAACTGACTGCAGCCGTACAGCAGCATACCTCAGCTCAGCAGTCATCACCTCCTGCAGCCTCTTCAAAACTACGACTGGCTCTCCCAAGTAAATATGGAGGTGACCCCAAGTTGTGCAGAGGATTCCTGACCCAATGCACTATGTATATCGAACTTCTAAGCAGTCAGTTTGCCACCGAGTGCTCTAAAGTGGCTTTCATTATCAGCCTATTGGAAGGTAGAGCTCTGGCCTGGGCCACACCACTATGGGACCGTAATGATCCGGTTGCTGCCAATCTCCGAATCTTCCTGGACGAGTTCCGCTCTGTCTTTGAGGAACCTGCCCGTGCGTCTTCGGCTGAGACTGCTCTCCTCAATCTATCCCAAGGTACTTCCTCCGTTGGTGATTACGCCATCCAGTTCCGCACCCTGGCTGCGGAACTAGACTGGAATGAGGCCGCTCTGATTGCCACCTTTAAAAAGGGCCTGTCCAGTCAAGTGAAGGAAGTGCTCGCTGCCCGAGACCTGCCTACCTCTTTGAACGAACTCATCCTACTGGCTACCAGAGTCTACACCAGGTTTTCCGAGAGAGTGGAGGAGGTCCGGCAAGAACGGCGTCTGAGTCTGCCCCGTCGACATCCTCGGCTGGCACCGGTGTTCCAGAATCCCGTTGCTCCTATGTCCCAGTCGTCTCCAGAGGTTCCTATGCAGGTGGAACGTGCTCGCCTGACGACTGAGGAGAGGACCCGTCGACTGGACCTGAATCTCTGCCTCTATTGCGGTGGCGCTGATCACTATCGGCAGAGATGTCCCCAACGTCCTCAGCGTCCACCTAGGTCCGGTGGGAGAGGCCTCCCTAGGTGTGAATGCCACCTCTCCAAGGTTGACTATGCCCGTCTCCATCCAGACACCCTCAGGGCAAGTTTTCCAGACTACTGCCCTCATCGACTCTGGCGCTGCTGGCAGTTTCATTTCTGCTTCGTTGGTCCAAAGATGGCGGCTACCCGTGATGCAGCTAGCCCAACCCCGGTCTATCTCTTCGGTTACGGGGGAGATTCTTACCGAAGCTGTGCACTGCCAGACGGCACCCCTAGTCCTCCAGGTGGGCGCCTTACATCAGGAGAGGATCTCCTTCTATGTCTTGCGCCATTCCTCTTCCAACATCCTGCTGGGTCTTCCTTGGCTGCAATTACATACCCCTAAGCTGGACTGGAGAACTGGGGAGGTTCTCAGCTGGGGCCAGGACTGTCATAACCTGTGTCTGAGATCTCCTCAACCCAAGTGCTCTACGAGGTCACCTGCTTATGTCAAGCCTCTATCCGGACTACCGGAGGACTACCAAGACTTTGTTGATGTTTTCTCGGCCAAGGAGGAGGACTCTCTACCACCTCATCGGGCCTATGATTGCCCTATAGACCTTCTTCCAGGGGCTTCTCCTCCACGTGGTCGAGTATACCCTCTCTCTGTGACCGAGACTGAAGCCATGTCCTCCTACATCCGGGAGAACTTACAGAAGGGCTTCATCCGTAAATCCACGTCTCCCGCTGGCGCTGGATTTTTCTTTGTTCAGAAGAAGGACGGTTCCCTCCGCCCATGCATAGACTACCGGGGCTTGAATAAGGTGACTGTTAAGAACCGCTATCCTCTTCCGCTTATTCCTGAACTATTCGACCATCTTCGTGGAGCTAGGATCTTCTCCAAGCTGGATCTCAGGGGAGCGTATAACTTGATCCGTATTCGTAAAGGAGACGAATGGAAGACCACTTTCAACACCAGAGATGGGCACTACGAATATCTGGTCATGCCATTCGGCCTATGCAATGCCCCAGCGGTCTTCCAGGAATTCGTGAACGATATCTTCCGAGACCTCCTCTATGTCTGCGTCATTGTCTATTTGGACGACATTTTGGTCTTCTCCTCGGACCAGCAGACTCATGTGGCACAAGTGCGTCAGGTCCTACGAAGACTACGGGCCAATCATCTATACGCCAAGCTAGAGAAGTGCGTTTTCCATCAGCGCAGTCTTCCATTTCTTGGCTATATCGTCTCCGACCAGGGTCTACAAATGGATCCGGCCAAGCTCTCAGCTGTCCTCCAATGGCCACGCCCTGTGGGACTTAGAGCTATCTAACGTTTCCTTGGATTCGCCAACTATTATCGGCAATTCATCCCTCACTTCTCTACCCTGGTCGCACCCATAGTGGCTCTCACTAAGAAGAAGGCGGACCCCAGACGTTGGCCTCCAGAGGCCGAACAAGCCTTCAATAGCCTTAAGTCTGCCTTTGCCTCTGCTCCTGCTCTAGTCCGCCCGGATGTCTCCAGGCCGTTTTCTCTCGAGGTCGATGCTTCTTCTGTGGGCGCAGGAGCCGTTCTCTCGCAAAGGGACACATCAGGCAAGACCAGAACCTGCGGGTTCTTTTCTAAGACTTTCTCCCCTGCCGAGAGGAACTATACTATTGGGGACCGTGAACTCCTGGCCATTAAGTTGGCACTGGAGGAGTGGCGTCATCTACTAGAGGGGGCTAAACACCCCGTTAACATCTACACGGACCACAAGAACCTCCTCTACCTCCAATCGGCTCAACGCCTCAATCCCCGGCAGGCCAGGTGGTCCCTCTTCTTCTCTCGGTTCAACTTTACCATCCATTTCCGTCCAGCCGAGAAGAATTTAAAGGCCGATGCATTATCCCGAGCATCCGATGTCATGGGGCAAGAGGAATCTCCTCGTCACATAATACCTCCCGACCGCCTAGTACCAGTTGCCACTTCTGCTCTGCCGAGACTGCCTCCCGGGAAGACTTATGTGCGCCGCGCACTCCGTAAACGCATCTTGAAGTGGGGGCATTCCTCTTTGGTGGCCAGGCATCCAGGAGCTCAAAAGACCGGGCAATTGATCTCCCGTCACTACTGGTGGCCCAATCTCCTCCAGGATGTCAAGGATTTTGTGGCTTCCTGTGCAGTCTGTGCCAGGAATAAGTCTCCCCGTCAAAGACCTGCCGGCCTACTTTTGCCCTTGCCAGTCCCGGACCATCCCTGGCACCACATTGGGATGGATTTCATCACAGACCTACCTCCATCTGCGGGCAATACAGTTATTTGGGTGGTGACGGACCGCTTCTCTAAAATGGCTCACTTCGTGGCCCTTCCTGGTCTACCGTCTGCTCCTCGTCTGGCTCAGTTGTTCTTCCGACACATCTTCCGCCTGCATGGACTTCCTCTTCACATTGTATCCGACCGAGGCTCTCAATTTGTCTCTAAGTTTTGGCGTGCCCTCTGCTCGCAACTCCAAGTGAAGCTGGACTTCTCATCGGCCTATCATCCTCAGAAAAACGGGCAAGTGGAGAGAGTCAATCAGATTCTGGGTAACTACCTACGCCATTTTGTTTCCAGCCGCCAAGACAACTGGTCCGATCTACTCCCATGGGCGGAGTTCTCATATAACCATCTGGACTCGACTTCCACAGGCAAGTCCCCTTTCTATGTGGTCTACGGGCATCATCCTCGTCCTCCTCTCTCTCCATCCTCTGAAGTCCCAGCCGTGGAGGAGTTGTTATCTGACCTGCAATCGATCTGGGAACAAACTCGACAGTCCTTACTCAAAGCCTCTGAACGCATGAAGGACCAGGCTGATAAGAAGAGGAGACCTGCCACGAATTTTCTCCCAGGTGACAAAGTCTGGCTCTCGGCCAAATATGTCCGACTCAAGATTCCCAGCTACAAGTTGGGCCCTCGATTCCTCGGTCCTTTCTCGGTGCTAAGACGCATCAACCCTGTCACCTACAAACTCCGCCTACCCCCCACTATGCGGATTCCGAACGCCTTCCATGTTTCCCTCTTAAAACCAGTGGTCCTGAACCGGTTCTCCGATAAGTCTTCGTTCTCTGCTCCACAAGCCATCTCTGACGACGTCTACGCTGTTAAAGACATTCTGGCCATGAAAACTGTAAGAGGGAGAAGGTTCTTCCTGGTGGACTGGAAAGGATTTGGTCCTGAGGAGAGATCCTGGGAACCCGAGGCTAACATCCTGGACCAAGATCTCATCAAGAGGTTCCTGCAGGCTAGAAAGAGGGGGAGGCCAAAGGGGGGGGTACTATCACGGCCGCGGCGGCGTCCCATGCTCCGGGCCGCCGCCGCGACCTCCCTCTGTCTCATGCAGCTTGTGCAGGGACCCGGCGCTGCTACATGTTCGGCCCCGGGGGGCGCCTTACCTGGTCCCGCTCCTGCCTCCGTCTGTGCCGGCCGGCGCGCGCGCCCTAGGAGTCAGGGACGCCTCCTAGGGCGCACGCGCGCCGGCTGTCTCAGATTTAAAGGGCCAGTCCGCCCCTAATTGGTTAGTTGCACCAATCACTCCCTATATATTCCAGCCCTGCCCCACTACAGGTGTTGGAGCCTCTATATGCTTCCCATAGCGTTTGGCCCAGCTCCCTGTTGTTCCTGACCTTAGTCCTTGTCCCTTGTTCCTGTCTTCAGTCCTTGTCCCTAGTCCTTGCCCGCTGCCTTCCCATTGTTCCTGAGTCCTGTCCGCCACCTGCGAGCACGTCTACAGTCCTCTGCCTGCACTATCTCCTGCCTACTGCTCCTGCCACGCCTCGCCTGCCGTCACTAGCAACCAAGCCAGGGGTAGCGACCTGGGGGTCGCCTGCCGCAGCAAGTCCATCCCGCCTTGCGGCGGGCTCTGGTGAAAACCAGCGGCCCCTTAGACTCCGCTCCCTGGTGAGGTTAGTGCTATCGCTAGTGACGGTCCAGTGGATCCACTACTCCAGGCGTTACAATTATATGATTACTACACTAAACACTTCACCATCTACTTCTTTCATTGGTCGGTTGCTACAAACAGAAACCAGTGCGGTCACAGTTGGGCTTAAAAACAAAAAGAATGATAGAATTATCAAATGTCCAGTAACACAAAATACAACGTTCATTCTGGTGTGAATCTTCTCTTCTGATCTTCTTAGAACCTAATCTCTGGTAAAGGGAAGCAAGGGGATTATTGTGCCCTCGCCACAGGGGCCTATTGCTCAGGTAACGTCACTACTTCCATGGTTGGCCAAAGAACAGATCCTCAGTAGGCATCTGCCCCCGCCCTTTGCAAGTATAGATGTCTGTCTCATTCCTCCCCTCCCCCTCTTTATCTCTGGTGATGGGTCAGGGGGGTTGCAGGTATGGTTGGAGGTGCAGACTGTAGAGACCCTCTTTTTCTCTGGTGATGGGTCAGGGGGTTGCAGGTATGGCTGGAGGTGCAGACTGTATAGCCCCTCTTTTTCTCTGGTGATGGGTCAGGGGGTTGCAGGTATGGCTGGAGGTGCAGAATGTAGAGCCCCTCTTTTTCTCTGGTCATGGGTCAGGGGCTTGCAGGTATGGCTGGAGGTGCAGAATGTAGAGCCCCTTTAGCAGCGCTGTTCCAGGTACATCGTCTTCCTTCACTTGTGCATCATCTTGGCACCTTTGAAGACATTGTAGATCTCAGCATGTCAGCTCTTCAGGTTGTCTGCACTTGCTGAGTTTTAAGAGACAGACTAAAGGCCCTATTCCATTGAACGATTATCGTCCGTATTCGGCCGATATCGGCCGCTACAGACGATAATCGTCCCGTGGAATAGAGTGCAACGATCAGCCGACATCGTTCATGTCGGCTGATCGTTGCAGTTGCTTGTTTTTCAACATGTTGAAAAACAAGCGACTGATATAGCAGCGATCTGCTGCCGTCGCTCCGTTGAATAGGAGCATCGGCAGCAGACGCTGCTATATCCTATGGGCTGCCAGGACGATCTAGCGATCACCCGGGCAGCCCCCCCGCAGCTCCCCGCCGCCCCCTTCCGCACTCCCCCGCTCGCTGCCGCCGGGTTGAATAGCGGCGGCAGCGAGCGGGGAACGAGTAGCAAACGAGCGCTGAGAGCGCTCGTTTGCTCCTCTGATGACCCATGTAATAGGCCCTTTAACAAGGGTTAATATCCAAATAGAAATTAATCAATGAATCCACAGCAGATAGGAAACAAGGTGGCTTTAGACTCAGTCACATGAGAACAGAAGGTCATTTGCAAAGTCTCTGTAAACTCTGTATAAAGTCCTGTATATTTTCATGGTGGTCGCTCACTTCTTCATCAAATAGATAACAAAAAAATAAAAATCCAAATGTCTTTCTTAGAAAAAACAAAACAAATCAAATCTCTGCCCAGGAAAGTGTTTCTGTTGATAGCAAGGACATGTAACAATGGCTATTTACCTAATCCCATTACCCACATGTTTATCATCCAACACCATTCTTAAATTTCAAGCATTCAAACTAAAAATACAGTATATGGCTTCAGTCTATTGTTTTTGTCTATTAGGTGAATAAACAAATCAAGAGTATGCACACATATCCTCCAATATGCATCCCATGTAAAGCAAACCCATCATCCTATATTGGAGAATTTATTGGCTCATAACAACAAACAGCAACGTTTCAGACCTGTCAATGGGGTCCTTTTTTCAAGCAAGTGAATACTACAAACAGTGTATGGTATATATTGGCACTCAATTGCACACAATAAATTAATCAATCAATGTGAAAAAATAAAATACAGTGATACTACACATTTCTGTGTATATAGGGTTACATAAAATACATGTAACAAAAAAGTATAAGTGCATGTGAAAAGCAAATATATATATATATATATATATATATATATATATACATAGTGGTAAGTATTACAAATATAAAAAATACATCAAATTGGAACATATGGGTTAATAATCACTCAATTAGTCAGCTTATTGAATAATCGAATGCGTACATAGGGGCAAACATGTTGGATAGTCCATATTGGGAGCGTGACGGTGGAACGCACGCCACTTTGGAAGGCACAAAACCCGCATGCGTATACATGACCAATAGGAGCCTTTTAGGGTGTCTAATGTTAATATTGATAATCTGTATAAAGAGGTATAAATGTACAAAAGTAGGAGCGAGTGAGTTCAGCACACAGTCTCAGGCATCAAGGTGTCACTCTGCTCTGGGCACTACTATTAACACGGGTTAGACTGAAACATGCCCTGGACCGGGTTCACGTAATCAACCTGCCAGAAGGCATCACCTTGCAGTATCGCTGGCAACACGATCTGATTCCCGTGGGGGCTTAGATGTGCAGAACACCATCAACACACACTCTCCCACTCAACTCCTACACCAGGCTCCAATTAGTGGTCCAACTAGATAAAATAAAAAATATGAAAAATATGGAAAATCCACATGTAAGGACGTATTAAATAATTCTTATAAAGGGATCTGTTGCTGACCAATTGTTGGTGATCTTCCCACTTCAGTTCCAACTAGATTGCTTGTAGAGATCGATTCTAGGGAAAAACAAAAGAGAATGTCGGATAAGTACATAAATAGAAATATTCTTTTTCATAAGAGTTTAGTATTCACATAAGCTACACATAAAACAGAAATCAGAAGGGTCAAGGCAACCTTCAACTTTTTTGTTTATTACATACATATATAGCTATATCCAATGCAGGCATTTTCCCAACACAATTCCCCCACCCTTCAGTAACACCAATTCACCAATACCCTTATTGTTTTGTTTGTAAACAATCTTGAACCTTCTGAACTTATTCAATTTATCGCTGCATTATTAACCCCTTAGGGACCAAGCCTATTTGAGCCTTAATGACCAGGCTCATTTTTCAAAATCTGACCTGTCTCACTTTATGCGCTTATAGTTCAGTGATGCTTAAACATATGCTAGCAATTCTGAGATTGTTTTTTTGTAACATATGGTACTTTATATTAGTGGCAAAATTTGGTCACTATCTTTTGTGTTTTTTGTGAAAAACATAAAAATATCATGAAAAATTTGCACTTTACAAACTTTGAAATTCTCTGCTTCTAAAAAAAGAAAGTCATATGACATAAATTAGTTACTAGGTCACATTACCAATATGTCCTCTTTATTATGGCATCATTTCGTAAACATATTTTACTTTTCTTGGGTGCTACGGGGCTTAGAAATGTATCAACAAATTATCGATTTTTCATGAAATTTCCAAAACTAATTTTTTAGGAACCAGTTCTTTTTTTAAGTGTGTTTAGGAGGCTTGTATACTTGAAACCCCCATAAATGACCCCATTTTGGAAACTACACACCCTAAGGAATTAATCTAGGGGTATAATGAGAAAAACTAGAATTTTTCCAATAATATGTTTGTTTAGTTTGAAATTTCTCAACTTCACAAGGAAAGGGAGAGAAAGCGCACCCCAAAATCTGTAACGCAGGTTCTCCTGAGTATAAGAGTACCACATATGTGAGCATAAACCACTGTATGGGCACACAGCCAGGCTCAGAAGGGAAGGAGCGCCAATTAGCATTTTCAGTGCAGATTTTGCTGAACAAGTTTCCGAGCGCTGGGTGCGTTTGCAGAGCTCCTGTAGTGTCCGCAGAAGAGAAACCCCCCAAAAGTCACCCCATTTTGGAAAGGGCACCCCTCATAGAAGTCATCTTGGGGTGCAGTGAGCATTTTGACCCCACAGGTATTAGAGGAAAGGATTAAAAATTAGAAAGTAAAAATGAAAAAAATTTATTTTTTCAATAATATGTTTGTTTAGTTTGAAATTTCTCAATTTAACGAGAAACAGGAGAGAAAATGCACTGCAAAATTTGTAAAGCAGGTTATCCTGAGTACAATGGTGCCTCATATGTGGGCATAAACCACTGTATGGGCGCGCAGCAGGGCTCAGAAGGGAAGGAGCGTCATTTTGGGGTGGTAACGGGCAACCTGGGAGTGTTTACTTGCTATCTGGGGTGGTGACGGGCAATCTGGGGTGGTACGAGCAGTCTGTGGCAATCTGGGGTGTTAATGGGCAATCTGGGGGTGTTTACTGGCTATCTGGGTTGGTTACGGGCAAACTGGGGTGGTTACGGGCAATCTGGGGGTGTTTACTGGCTATCTAGGGGTGTTTACTGGCTATCTGGGGGGTTTTACTGGCTATCTGGGGTGGTAACGGACAATCTGGGGGTGTTTACCGACTATCTAGGGGTGTTTACTGGCTATATGGGGTGGTAACGGACAATCTGGGGGTGTTTACCGACTATCTAGGGGTGTTTACTGGCTATATGGGGTGGTAACGGACAATCTGGGGGTGTTTACTGGCTATCTGAGTTGGTGACAGGCAATCTGGGGGGGGGGTCACAGGCAAACTGGGGTGGTGATGGTCAATCTGGGGGAGGAGTGACAGGCAATCTGGGGTGGGTATGGGCAATCTGGGGTGGTTTACGGGTAATCTGTAGTGGTTATGGGTAGCCTGTGGCAATCTGGGGTGGTTACAGGCAATCTGGGGGTTTTTACTGGCTATCTGGGGTGGTTACGGGTAATCTGAGCGGTTACAGGTAAACTGGAGTGGTTATGAATAATCTGGGGTGGTTACAGGTAATGCGGAGTGGTTACAGGTAATGCGGAGTGGTTACAGGTAATCTGGGGTGGTTACAGGTAATCTGGGGTGGTTACAGGTAATGCGGGGTGGTTACAGGTAATCCGGGGCACTTGACTTTTTATCCCATCACCAATGATTTTTGGTGACAAGGGACAAAAAGTGCCGGCAGCATTTGGAACAAGTGATCAGTGGTATATAGTATATACCGCTGATCACTTGTACCAGGACCACATCGGCTAGTCCCTGATCATTGCCCCATGCTCTCCGCCACCTCTGGTAGTGGAGAGAATGAGAGTTTGATCTTTTTTTAAGGGTACAAACACACTTGTCGTATCCGCAGCAGGTTTCTGGGTGCGTATTCGCAGCGAGACTCACTGAGGATCCCGGCCATGTGTACTCAATGGCAGACAAACTCGCAGCAGGGATGTACATCCCTGCTGCAAGTTTGTCAGCAGCTTGCCCTGTTAACTCCCCGGCCGCCGGAGACTATACGTCACCTGATCCTGGCTACGGGGCTCCCGACGTCTTCACGGCCTATTAAGCCAATCAGTGCTGCGGTGGGGCAGCGTACTGATTGGCCGAGCGGGATGTGCTGGGAATCAGCGAAGGACCAGATGATGTATAGTCGGGACCAGGTGATGTATAGTCTCCGGCGGCCGGGGGGTTAACGGGTCGGCCTTTGGACAAACTCGCAGTTTGTCTGCCATTGAGTACACAGGGCCGGGATCCTCAGCGAGTCTCGCTGCGAATACGCAGCGAGAAACTCGCTGCCGATGCGGCAAGTGTGTTTGTACCCTAAGGAATTAATTACTGTGAACACTAAGGTTATTCCGGGGGGGACATGTATTCATCTCCTCTCACTGTGGATTAACGGTGAGAGGAGATGAAAACATGCAGTGCCTGTTACCGGTGGCCGCCGTTATACTGGTAATAACGGCGATCGTCGGTGCGGGGACTGGCCAAGACTGACCCCACATTCTGCCCCAACTTCTCAGCGACCTCCGGTAGCTGAGAGGAGGGGGCTGCTGGCATTACCGGCGCTGCTGCACTATTCTGCGCCATCGCCATAAAGAGCTGATGGCAGCAGAATAGAGCCCATTAGTGATCGCCGTAAAAATTCATATTGGCGGTCACTAGTAACATAATGCATGTATTCTCTGGGTCATTACGGTTACGGCAATACCACATTTGTGTAGGTTTTTTTTAACTATTACCACTTTGGCGCAATAGAAACTATCTTCCTAGCCAAAACCCACAAAAACTGTCGACACATTGCAAGATCCATAGCGTTCTTATCTTTTACGCGACAGAGCTGGTTTTGGGCTTATTTTTTGTGGGAAGATCTGTAGTTTCTACTAATACCAAGTTTTATATGTATATGACTTTTTGATCTCTTTTATGACGTATTTTCTAAAGCAGATTGATAAAATACAGCTATTCTGGTACTGTTTTTTAATTTATTTTTTTACAGCGTGTGTCGTGCAATAAAATTATTGATATAGTTTTATAGATTGGGTCGTTACGGACGTAACGATACCTAATATGTATATGATTTGTGTTTTTGATCGCTTTTATGTAATGTTTTATAGTGTATGGGTAATGTAATGCATTTTTATTATGGGGGGGCTGGGGGGATTGTGTTTGGTGCACTTTATTTTACTTTTTTACACTAGTGTACATTACTATACACTAGTGTAACACTTAGGTTACATTATACAATACACTGTACTGCTTCTGCAGTACAGTGTATTGTATAATGTAACCATCCTGCTGACAGGCAGTAGCACAGCCACCCCTGTCAGCAGGATGGCTTATCCATGGTAAGCCCAGGGGCCTTCATTGGGCCCCCGCAGTTACCATGGGACGTCGGGGGACCTCCGATCACGTAAGTGGACCTGCGGCACCGTCCGGTACACACCGGAACCCGTTAGATGCCGCTGTCATTCTTTGACAGCGGCATTTAACGGGTTAAACTGTCCGGAGCGGAGAATCCTCCGCTCTGGGCAGTTACAGGAGGGGGTCAGCTGTCACACTGACCGCTGATCCCCCGCACTGCCGCCGCCACCGGGCGGCAATTCATTCCGATGCGTACGCCGTTAAAAGGCGTACGCATCGGAATAAAGCCCATTAGTGGCCGCCGTAAAAAAGGCAGCACAACGGTCACTAAGGGGTTAATATTTATCCAAAAACCAATTTCAATCAAATATTTTCCATTTTGGCACCAAGCACCCCAAGCAATCGCTTGGGGCCCCCAACATCCAGGGGGCCCCCACGCCCCGCTCTTCTCTTGTGCTCAAGACCGTTAGACAGGGCCGCTGCCCCGCTCGCTGCTGTGATCTGATTTGTAACTATGAGTACTCGTAATGAGCGCTCACAGTTACATGCAGCAGCAGCACTGACAG
This sequence comes from Dendropsophus ebraccatus, assembly GCF_027789765.1. NCBI lineage: Eukaryota > Metazoa > Chordata > Amphibia > Anura > Hylidae > Dendropsophus > Dendropsophus ebraccatus. The sequence continues at coordinate 7,561,856 of NC_091464.1, read as the reverse complement.
GGCGGGAGCCATTGGCTCCCTTCCTGTCAGTCACTCTTGTGGCCACAGGAAGTGTTTTCCCTGCGGTCACAAGTGGCCGCTCTGTCCTTGTGGTGGCGGTGCTCCAGTGGCATCACTGGAGCATCGGTGCCAGGACAAGGGGAGTGCGGCCTCTTGTGTCCGTAGGGAAAACTCTTGCGGCCACAAGAGTGAAGAAAAGAGGAGACGCCCGGACCCAGGTGAGTATAAGTGTTTGTTATATTGTGTTACATACTATATGGGAAGGGGAGCACACAGGGGCCTGTGTAACGGGGGGAGCACACAGTGGGGCTATATAACGGGGAAGACACAGGGGGCTATATATAACTGGGGGAGCACACAGGGGGGCTATAGACTACTGGGGCTTCACAGAGGGGTCTATATACTACTTCGGTCAGCAGAATGGGGTCTATATACAACTTGGGGAGCACACAGGAGGTCTATATCCAAGTGGGGGAGCACACAGGGGGGCTATATACTACTGGGGGAGCACACAGGGGGTCTATATACTACTGGGGTAGCAAACAGGGGGTCTATATACTACTGGGGTAGCACACAGGGGTCTATATACTACCGGTGGGGCACACAGGGGGTCTATATACTACTGGGGGAACACACAAGGGTCTATTTTCTACTGGTGGGGCACACAGGGGGTCTATATACTACTGGGGGAACACACAGGAGTCTATATACTACTGGTGGGGCACACAGGGGGTCTATATACTGCTGAGGCAGCACACATGGGGTCTATATCTAAATGGGGGGCACAGAGGGGTTTATATACTACTGGGGCAGCACACAGAGGGTCTATTTACTACTGGAGGAGCACACAGAGGTCTATATACTACTGGTAGGGCACACAGGGGGTCTATATACTACTGGGGGAACACACAGAGGGTCTATATACTACTGGTGGGGCACACAGGTGGTCTATATACTACTGGGGGCAGCACACAGGGGGTCTATATATAACTGGGGGAGCACACAGGGGGTCTATATATAACTGGGGGAGCACACAGGGGGTCTATATATAACTGGGGGCAGCACACAAGGGGTCTATATACTGCTGGAGGAGCACACAGTGGTCTATATACTACTGGGGGAGCACACAGGGATCTATATAATACTGGTGGAGCACACAGGGGGTCTATATACTACTGGAGGAAGCACACGGGGGTTAATATACTACTGGAGGAGCACACAGGGGTCTATATCCAAGTGGGGAGCACACAGGAGGTCTATATCCAAGTGGGGGAGCACACAGGGGGGCTATATACCACTGAGGGAGCACACAGGGGAGCTATATACAAGTGGGGGAGCACACAGGGGGTCTATATACTAGTGAGGGAGCACACAAGGGGGTATATGCAACTGGGGGCAGCACACAGGGTATATACGACTGGGGGCAGCACACAGGGGGTTTATATACAACTGGGGCAGCACACAGGGGGTCTATATACTTTTGGGGAGCCCACCGGGGGGGCTTTATATAACTAGGGGAACACACAGGCGTCTATACACTACTGGGGAAAGCACAAAAGGGGTATATACTACTGAGGGGAAGCACACAAGGGGTATATACTACTGGCAGCTGCGCACAAGGGGTATATACTACTGGGGGCAGCACACAGCGGTCTATTGTTGTGGAGTGCGTGTCGAGGTGCCCCAGACATAACTTCACTTGGGGCCCCAGAAATGCCAAGACCGCCCCTGCTTATATAGCACCAAGTAGGCATCTGAAGACAATTCAGACTTCTCAACCTTATTTCCCTCTCAGGATTTCAAGTGACAATGAAATCTTTAGGAGGAGCAAAGGGCTGGTATATCCAAACATAAGGGGCTGTCACTCTCCCTTTCTCCTCCCACCTTTCTATGTCATTTGTCACCACCCCCATAGTCCAGGGCTTTGTATTGTCATACTTCAGGTCAGTCGTCTGTAACCCTGGGACCATGAAAACCTACTAACCTTCTTGTGGTATCACAAGACAGACAACACATATAGCAATACAGACATGTACAAACATATAACACACATGGGCCCATCCATTCATAACATACAATTCACACAAAAGAAATGATAAAAATAAAACAAAACATGGAGCTCCTTTCAAAAAAATTATGAAAAAGCATCATAAAATGCCTAAAAAATCGTGGTAAACCATATCAAAAAGTTGATCTACTTAATTTTATAATGAGAACATTTTCACATTTCTCCTCCTTGGCCAAATTTTCTTTTTATACTCCTATTATATGAGCAGATAATTAATGGTATTTTACATAGTTGGGCTATGTTCACACTACGTATGATTCTGGCCGTAGTTCGTACACAGCCGTACATGTGCGGCTGAAACTACGGCCGTGGGAAAAATAGACATGCGCCGGATGCATGCGAACCGCGAACATACGCCCATAGTACAGTTATGCTTCCCTAGCTTGTTTCGAAGCGATCTGAGGCAGGTCATTTACTTGGAAATCTTCGCCCAGCCCAAAAAAACACACAGAACCTTTTGGATCTAAAAATCAAGTTCAATTTGGCTGAAATAAGTACTCCGTACGGGACCGCACTGAAGTCCACGGCTGTGAGTTGGAACAGTTACGTCCTCAAACAATGGTCTTGTTCATTTTTCAGGGCGCCGTATACGATCCGGTCGTAGGCTCATACGTAGTGTGCATTGTGTGGCCGTATATCGTATACTTTCAAGCGAACGCATCAACCTCAAAACTACGGGCGTATATTCGCGGTTCGCACTACGGCCGAAAATATACGTAGTGTGAACAGTGCCTTAGAGTACAAACCCACTTGACGTATTTGCTGCGTGAATCAGTCTTAAAAATAAGCAGGCAAAACGCAGGTTGGCTTTATACGATTGTTCTGCGTTAAAATACACAATTGCGTATTTTTGAAGCGTGAAGCTTGTTGTTAGCAAAGCATCAGTTGTTAACAACCTGTGCGAAAAACGCATGTAGCTTCACGCTTCAAAAATACGCAATTGCGTATTTTAACGCAGAACAATTGTATAAAGCCAACCTGCGTTTTGCCTGCTTATTTTTAAGACTGATTCACGCAGCAAATACGTCAAGTGGGTTTGTACCCTTAAGGTTTTTGGTCTCCATCCTTCCTGCCAAACTGTGAAAAAAACAAAACTTTTCATTAGGGCAAAACTTTCCTCCAGCTGTGGAAACAAACAAAACTCATTGTTATCTTTCAAATCTTATAAGGTGCCATCAATATCACCACGTGGATTTTTCTCTTTTTATACTCCAGTTTACATTTACCAAATTAAATGTATATATATATATATATATATATATATATATCAATACTCCTTCAAGAACCTGCAGGGAAAACACAGACATATTAGATATATCATAGATTAAATAATCCCATGACGTCATCATATACCATCAGATTATCTTTTATCTCACTGGTCCACAAACAGAAAATACAAACACTAAAACAATGGACAGAGTACAACACTTTGCACAGAGATTAAGGGCCCTATTCCACAGTAATGATAATCGGCTGAATCGGCCCCATTTGGCCCGATTCGGCCGATTATCGTTCGGTGGCGGGCGACCAACGGGCGACCAACGATTTGACAAGCAGCATACGCGCTCTATCTTCAGAATGGTCTGTTAGCTGACGGAGCCCTCAGCCAATCACAGGCCGGACCGCCGCGGCCTGTGATTGGCTGAGTGGCCTGTCAGCTGACAGGCCATTCTAAAGATAGAGCGCGCGGGACCCGGGGACGAAGACAGAGCGGAGAAGAAGACTGGACAGGTAATGTATGATGCTGCAAGGACATCGGTAACGATGTCCCTGCAGCCCTCGCTCAACGATCATCGGGCCGTGGAAAAGGCCCAGTAAACGAGCGACGAACTAGCAGATCGGCGCTTATTTACATTGTTAATCGGGCCCTCCTCGGCCCGTGGAATAGGGCCCTAAGTCTATTGCTCTCAGACACAAAATAGCCATAAACTTTCCTTCAAATGACAAACACAGAGTCCCCAACTAATCTTTCCAGAGATAAGTCCCAGAAAAAAAACCTTCCTGCAGCAGCAGAGCTACATATTGTCAATTACTATGAGACTAAACCTCCTGTGAGCTCCAGACCTTCTATTGTTTTTTCACTCTGCTCTCCCAGATACAGAGAGAAAAACTTTTCTGCAGTGTAAAAACACATACAATGTCATTATAAAAACACATACAAGCCTTCATTTATGGCTGGAAGTTACACTTTTGTTGTTCCAATACCGGTAAAACAATAACATCCATTCTTACCTGCCAATAACACTCAACTTCTACTCATACTCTTTGCAAACATATTACTACAGGTTTCACATCTCTCAAACTCTCAACATGAGTTACTTCAAACCTATAAATCAACACACTGCGACCACACATTAGCCAAAACCTGGTGAGGAGCCTGCTCCCACCCTAGAATCTCCACATCTATGAAGCCCACTTGCTTCACTTCTTTAGGCTATGTTCACACGGCGTATGAGACCGGCCGTTCCGTGACCCCGGCGGGGTCACGGAACGGCCGGTCTCTGCCCGGATCATCCCGGCCGGTACTTAAGTGCCGGCCGGATGATCTGTTCGGCCGTGGAGCTCTGATGCGGGCGCATCAGCATGCGCCCGCATCAGAGCTTGCCATAGCACACAGAGCCGCTCGCTTCACTGTGTGAACTGACAGGTCTTTCTGCGGCCTGAATTCCCTGAATTCTGGACGCAAAAAACTGACATGTCAATTTTCCTCCGGCACCGCATTGATCCCGGCCGGAGCGTATGCGATGTGTGTACGCTCCGGCCGGGATCCCACTGACAGTAAGGCAATGTTCCACCCCGCAAAACTATGGCCGTAGTTCTGCGGCAAGAACTACAGCCATAGTTTTACGCAGTGTGAACATAGCCTTATCTTGTATGTCTCTCTCAATTCGCACCAGCAGACACAGATCCATCCCACATCTGCTGCGGTTCAGCCATTCAAGAAACATGACAAGACTCACCACCAGCCGACTGGGGTCTGTCAGCTGAAATGGTGTCACCAACCTCGAGTGCTGGGTGCACAGTGTGGCGATCTACACACCCACCAGGGGACTGGACTCACTTTGTCATCTACCCCACAACTACACATCTCAGCTAACACATACATTATATTTCTATTACACAGTTATAGCAACTCTATCACTATTATCCCACTTCTGACACCATTATGTAAGCGGTTGCTTTTAATAATAGTCGCAGAAGGCTATAACCACACAGATTTATAGAAAAAGAAGGTATTTAATACATAAAACAATACTTAGCTGCAGTAACAGATAGTACAGGTGCAGATTTGTTTCATCCACAATGAAATGGGGAGCCCCTTTGTATATTATGGTCTAATATACGCCCATTTCCCTTGAAGACCTACAGGGTGCTGGGCACCTTCCTTCCATGGTCCCAGCTGAGGCTGACTAGAAGCTACATACCCCCGACCTTTATAGTAAGTTTGGGTGTGGGTGATGTGCTTCTATGTCTATGTAGACCACTGATGACCACGAATGGAAGTTATCTGACGTTTCTCCGGCCTTGTACATATTTACCAAGCACAATGGGTACCCAGTTTTACAACTACAGCTACAAGGTTCTTTCAGCCATACAACAATAGCAACAAACAACCGTATCCTCCAATGTTAACACTATTGTGAAAGTATATGACTGGACAGTTGACATAGGTGTGACAATGACTTTTACACACAGCCATACAAGGCCAATATATATATATATATATATATATATATATATATATATATATATGTATAACACATTAAAATAATACATTCCTTTCATCACATCAATAAGACACTTTAATATTCTGAAATAAACCCATCCAGTTACACCATTTGAATGATTCCCCCCATGTGGCCCCATGGGAAAATGAATTGCCCCCTCCTGGTCAACACCGCTGTTGCATAGCTATTAGCTCCACCATCCACTGTGAGTCAGTCTTAGATCACTAAGAAAAACACCAGATCCTGCGACGAGAGGCCGATGGACCCGCCCACTGCACGATGTGACAGTAGTAGTAGATACATGGAGGTAATAACAGTATAGTGGTGACAGTAGTAGTAGATACATGGAGGTAATGACAGTATAGTGGTGACAGTAGTTGCAGATACATAGAGGTAATAACAGTATAGTGGTGACAGTAGTAGTAGATACATGGAGGTAATGACAGTATAGTAGGGACAGTAATAGAATTGAAGATACATTATAGTTCTAATATGCAGGGCAGGCCATAACACGCACTGCGCATGCTCCCTCAGCACGTTTAAGAATTAATCACGTGACTTCATGTATTATTAGTTGGGAGGAGGAGTGAATTGAAGCCGTGCTCCGCCCCCAGGAGGAAGTGAGCGAGGAGAAGGCGTGGTCTCCGTGTATGACCTCCGTCTGTATCCGGGTCATCGAGCGCTCTGGAGGGATGCAGCTCTACCCGGAAGCAGTCATAGATCGGGACACGATGGCAGCGGGGAGTGTGGAGAAGAGTGCGGGCAGCCGGGGGTGGATCAGCGGGACCTACCGCTTTATAACCGACAGGAATGACTTCCGCCGGTGAGAAGCGATCACGTGACCGCGCTGTGAGGCCTGATTGTCGGCCGCGCTAACTCTTCTGTGTTTTTGCAGGAATCTTCTGGTGAACCTCGGGCTCTTCGTGGCCGGTGTATGGGCGGCGCGGAACATGTTTGACATCGATCTCATGGCTCCGCAGCCGGGAGTGTGAGGGTAAGAGCCGCTCCGAGGGCACATGGTCCATCCTCCTCCAGCCGCAGGTCACAGGGGTAGAACCCGAGGGGAGAGAGCTGCACACCATATCACCGACTGACGCCAGCACATGGTCCATCCTCCTCCAGCCGCAGGTCACAGGGGTAGAACCTGGGGGTAGAGAGCTGCACACCATATCACCGACTGACGCCGCATATCACCGACTGACGCCAGCACATGGTCCATCCTCCTCCAGCCGCAGGTCACAGGGGTAGAACCTGGGGGTAGAGAGCTGCACACCATATCACTGACTGACGCCGGCACATGGTCCATCCTCCTCCAGCCGCAGGTCACTGGGGTAGAACCCGGGGGAGAGAGCTGCACACCATATCACTGACTGACGCCAGCACATGGTCCATCCTCCTCCAGCCGCAGGTCACTGGGGTAGAACCCGGGGGAGAGAGCTGCACACCATATCACTGACTGACGCCAGCACATGGTCCATCCTCCTCCAGCCGCAGGTCACTGGGGTTGAAGCCGGGGGGGAGAGAGCTGCACACCATATCACCGACTGACGCCGGCACATGGTCCATCCTCCTCCAGCCGCAGGTCACAGGGGTATAACCCGGGGGGTAGAGAGCTGCACACCATATCACCGACTAATGCCGCATATCACCGACTGACGCTGGCACATGGTCCATCCTCCTCCAGCCGCAGGTCACAGGGGTATAACTGGGGGGAGGGGGAGAGAGTTGCACACAGAAGCTGGGGACCCACATGCACTTACTGGCTGACTACGGGTCATTGTCCCCCTGTCAGAGACTGAATAGCGTACTTAATCTGTGTCTGTGTACAAAGAATAAATCATTGTATTCAGGGGTGTATGACCAGTCTCCAGCATGCAGCCAGTGTAGTGATTACAGTGCAGTTACCTCCAGCGACTACTTTCCTGATTTCAATGCGATCATGTGGGTTCCAATGGTTGCCATTGACTTCTGGAGGCTCTCTACCAACTATGGAAGCCTGTGAGACCCAGCCGGGCTTCTAATTGGCCTCTCTGCCTGTCATTTTTCTGTTTAAATCCTGGTGTGAAACGACTTAGAAGTAGATTCCCACATCCTTAGTCCTTAGCTGCAGATGTCAGCCATTTATATTGGTTAAATCTATAACATAAATTCTGTACCACCAAATCCCCAGCATGAAATCCTCTGTAGATTCCCGTGGCCAAGTCCGGCCATGGGAAAACTACTTCTAACTGCAAGGGCAAAGGGGAACGTAACAACATATAAGGTGGGAGTTGTAAAGTTTTCTGAAGGTCTCCAGTATGGCCTCTGGATGTGTCTGTGACCTCTTTTACCATTGGATAAGGTACTGTGGATATAGATTGGGTGATCTGACACTCCGAGTACATGCTGCATTTTCTTTTCCACTATATGACCCTATCAATTTTCTTAAAGGGGTTCTACAAAAACTGTAGTTGTAGCCCCAAAGTATATAACGTAAAGTGTCACTGTCTTAATTTTTTTTTTTTAAAGAAATCAATAGTACAGGTGATTTTAAGAAACTTTAATTGGGTTTATTAGCTGAAAAATGCATTTTTATCATGAGTTTGAAGTTTTCCGACCCTGTCCTTATTATTCTGAGGAGGCTGGGGCTGGGAGTGACAGCGGGGGGGGGGGGGGTCTGGGAGTGACAGCTGAGGAGGCTGCGGCCTGTGTGCTGGGAGTGACAGCTGAGGAGGCTGCGGCCTGTGTGCTGGGAGTGACAGCTGAGGAGGCTGCGGCCTGTGTGCTGGGAGTGACAGCTGAGGAGGCTGCGGCCTGTGTGCTGGGAGTGACAGCTGAGGAGGCTGCGGCCTGTGTGCGGGGTCTGGGGAGCTGGGATTCACAGCGGAGGAGGTTGCGGCCTGTGTGCGGGGGCCGGGAGTGACAGCTGAGGAGGCTGTGGCCTGTGTGCGGGGTCTGGGGAGCTGGGATTCACAGCGGAGGAGGTTGCGGCCTGTGTGCGGGGGCCGGGAGTGACAGCTGAGGAGGCTGTGGCCTGTGTGCGGGGTCTGGGGAGCTGGGATTCACAGCGGAGGAGGCTGCGGCCTGTGTGCTGGGAGTGACAGCTGAGGAGGCTGCGGCCTGTGTGCGGGGTCTGGGGAGCTGGGATTCACAGCGGAGGAGGTTGCGGCCTGTGTGCGGGGGCCGGGAGTGACAGCTGAGGAGGCTGTGGCCTGTGTGCGGGGTCTGGGGAGCTGGGATTCACAGCGGAGGAGGCTGCGGCCTGTGTGCGGGGGCCGGGAGTGACAGCTGAGGAGGCTGTGGCCTGTGTGCGGGGTCTGGGGAGCTGGGATTCACAGCGGAGGAGGTTGCGGCCTGTGTGCGGGGGCCGGGAGTGACAGCTGAGGAGGCTGTGGCCTGTGTGCGGGGTCTGGGGAGCTGGGATTCACAGCGGAGGAGGCTGCGGCCTGTGTGCGGGGGCCGGGAGTGACAGCTGAGGAGGCTGTGGCCTGTGTGCGGGGTCTGGGGAGCTGGGATTCACAGCGGAGGAGGCTGCGGCCTGTGTGCGGGGTCTGGGGAGCTGGGATTCACAGCGGAGGAGGCTGCGGCCTGTGTGCGGGGGCCGGGAGTGACAGCTGAGGAGGCTGTGGCCTGTGTGCGGGGTCTGGGGAGCTGGGATTCACAGCGGAGGAGGTTGCGGCCTGTGTGCGGGGGCCGGGAGTGACAGCTGAGGAGGCTGTGGCCTGTGTGCGGGGTCTGGGGAGCTGGGATTCACAGCGGAGGAGGCTGCGGCCTGTGTGCGGGGGCCGGGAGTGACAGCTGAGGAGGCTGTGGCCTGTGTGCGGGGTCTGGGGAGCTGGGATTCACAGCGGAGGAGGCTGCGGCCTGTTTGGGGGGCCGGGAGTGACAGCTGAGGAGGCTGTGGCCTGTGTGCGGGGTCTGGGGAGCTGGGATTCACAGCGGAGGAGGTTGCGGCCTGTGTGCGGGGTCTGGGGAGCTGGGATTCACAGCGGAGGAGGTTGCGGCCTGTGTGCGGGGGCCGGGAGTGACAGCTGAGGAGGTTGCGGCCTGTGTGCGGGGAGCTGGGATTCACAGCGGAGGAGGCTGCGGCCTGTGTGCGGGGGCCGGGAGTGACAGCTGAGGAGGCTGTGGCCTGTGTGCGGGGTCTGGGGAGCTGGGATTCACAGCGGAGGAGGCTGCGGCCTGTTTGGGGGGCCGGGAGTGACAGCTGAGGAGGCTGTGGCCTGTGTGCGGGGTCTGGGGAGCTGGGATTCACAGCGGAGGAGGTTGCGGCCTGTGTGCGGGGTCTGGGGAGCTGGGATTCACAGCGGAGGAGGTTGCGGCCTGTGTGCGGGGGCCGGGAGTGACAGCTGAGGAGGTTGCGGCCTGTGTGCGGGGGCCGGGAGTGACAGCTGAGGAGGCTGCAGCCTGTGTGCTGGGTCTGGGGATCTGGGAGTGACAGCTGAGGAGGCTGCGGCCTGTGTGCTGGGGGTGACAGCGGAGGAGGCTGGGGCCTGTGTGTGGGGTCTGGAGAGCTGGGAGTGACAGCTGAGGAGGCTGCGGCCTGTGTGCGGGGTCTGGGGAGCTGGGATTCACAGCTGAGGAGGCTGCGGCCTGTGTGCGGGGTCTGGGGAGCTGGGATTCACAGCTGAGGAGGCTGCGGCCTGTGTGCGGGGAGTTGGGAGTGACAGTTGAGGAGGCTGCGGCCTGTGTGCGGGGTCTGGGGATCTAGGAGTGACAGCTGAGGAGGCTGCGGCCTGTATGCGGGGTCTGGGGATCTAGGAGTGACAGCTGAGGAGGCTGCGGCCTGTATGCGGGGTCTGGGGATCTAGGAGTGACAGCTGAGGAGGCTGCGGCCTGTATGCGGGGTCTGGTGGGCTGGGAGTGACAGCTGGGGAGGCTGCGGCCTGTGTGCGGGGAGCTGGGGGTGACAGCTGAGGAGGCTGCGGCCTGTGTGCGGGGTCTGGGGATCTAGGAGTGACAGCTGAGGAGGCTGCGGCCTGTGTGCGGGGAGCTGGGAGTGACAGCTGAGGAGGCTGCGGCCTGTGTGCGGGGAGCTGGGAGTGACAGCTGAGGAGGCTGCGGCCTGTGTGCGGGGGCCGGGTGTGACAACTTTAATGTTCTCTGGGAGTTACTGGTTCTGGTAATTTTGCACCTGAATTACATAGCCCAGCCTTCCAGCATTTAAAGAACTACAAACAAGCTAAATACCCCTCCGACAACCATTGCTTGTGTATTGACAGATTCACATGGACACAACGTGCATAAGGGTAAAAATTCCATTAACAAAGTCTCTCATTACAGAAATCAGAGAGTGCTGGAATCTGCTGAAGTTACTTTCAGTCCGTTACATCTGCAGGGAAAATAGAAGTTGGTATGAAAGCCATTTGCCAGTACCTAGGCCTACACTATATGGCAGCTGTGCCCAGAATGGACCAGGAACATGGAGGATTGCTGATATGGGACTTAGCCCTGTTTTGGGTTATTTATTGTTGTATAAATTAATAAAAATCCACAGACCCATCTGCTCTGTTATCTTGTTTTGTGGTGGTGGGGGGTGCAGTTTATACTGAATAGAAATCACTGTTCGTTTTATAGGATGAAGTGAGCTTAAAGCCGCGCTTGCCTCATATCCGCTTTGTATATCGGTACTCACAACTAATAAGTGAAATGAGCAATTTTTTTTTTTTTTTTTTTTTTAAACCTTTAAAATACTGTGAATAGTGATCACAGCATTTCTTGCCTTACTGACAGATACATGGCCAGAGTCCAATCGGTTGCTACTGCCAGTGTCAGCCTTTACTAAGCCATCTGTACCAGCCATAGCAACATAGTTCCCCCGTAACCCCTTCCAGCAGAATGTCTTACCTGGTGTGTCAGGCAGATGATGCCGGCTCAGGAGCAGAGCTGTTACCTGCGCTGGGATCTGGCTGTCACACAAGACCAGGCAGGTAACACTTTAAGGGTATAAACCCACACACCATATACGCTGCGTATTTACTGCTGTGATATGCAGCAGATTAGATCTATATAACTGAACGCAGCATCAAATCTGCTGCATATACGGTGTGTGTGTTTGTGCCCTAAGGGTACAAATACTGGGCAGATCCGCAGCGTATTTCTTGATGTGAGTCCCTGCCTTGTAGTTTGTATGGGAAGCCATATGTAAAGAGACTGCCCCTTTAACCCCCGCCAGATGGAGCTTATACTGTACCTGCTCCAGGATCTGGCTTGCTGCAGAGATTCCCATCTAGACGTCCCGCTCAGCCAATGAGTGTGCTGCCCCCACATCCAGCTGGGAAACCTCAAAGCAAGCCGGATCCTGGAGCAGGTACAGTATATGCCCCTACCCGCGGGAGGTTAATGGGGTGGTCTTGCATAGTTGCAGCGGGATGCCTATCGCGCTGCAAGAATGGCTTCCCATACAAACTACAGGCCAGGGATCTGTATTGGATTTCACTGTGGATCCGCCCTATGTGTTTATACCCTAAGGGTATGTTCACACTGAGTAAGACAGTATGAATTCCGCCTGTCAGAGCGTGCGCTCCTCCGCAGCCGCCGCTTTCTGCTCAAAGAAGTTACCCTCTCATTCATTCACAGCAGGTCACCGAGCATGGCGGGATTCGCCACGAAATTTTGCCTTATTTGCTCAGTGTGAACATACCCTAAAGGAGAAGTTTAACTCTCCTCTAGTGTTGGATCATCACTCTGGGACCTCTGCCGGGCTCGGATAACTTCTTTCAGCCAACACTATGACCCGATTGATTGCCTGCTCGGCCAATCAGTGACTGAGCATGTAATCCATCAGCCAGGAAGGCATTTCCCCCCCTAGTGACATTATCAGGACTTGCCTTCTGACTGGGGTCCAGGAGCTGGTGTAGCAGCAAGGGCACAAGGAGAGGCAAGTTAGGATTGGATTCTGTATTATGTAGTTATTTTTCCCCCGCCGGCTGCCAAGTCAAAAAAAAAAGACCAGACTTTTCCTTTTAAATGCTGTGGTCAGTATGAGGTTCCAATCACACGGAGCAAAACAGGAGGAATTATCCGCCACGGAATCCTGCCAGCCTCCCTGTCATAATGACAGTCTATGGGAGATTCACACGCCTCCTGTCTCCGCATTGAAGAAAGAACATGTTCATTCTTCAGCGCTGAGAGAGGAGGCGCGTGAGCTTCCCATAGACTGTCATTATGACAGGAAAGCTGGTGCTATGTGAACGGAGCCTAACTGTAGCAATCTTAATGGAGTGAGCTTCCTCTGTCCTCAAGAACCAGTATGGGGTACTGATAGTAAGCAAAGGCCTCAGAATAAGCTCTGTATGTAGACCGAGTGATTAGCAATACCAGTCTTAGGGCCCTATTACACCAACAGATTATCTGACAGTTTTTTGTTTTTTTTAGAGCCAAAGCCAGGACTGGATTTGAAAAGAGGAAAAAAAAAAAAAAAATCAGTCTTATGACCTGTTCCCTGTTTATAGTCCATTCCTAGTTTTGGCTCAAAAAAAAATCTATACCAATAAATTGTGGCTTTTGTCTGTATCTAGACAATCGACCCGGCAGAACGTTTCTGTGTTTTTATGGGGAGAGGTAAGCTGCAGCCAGACAGCTCGGGCAACAGTATCTGAGAACAAAGGGGTTGTAGTAAAATTTTATTACACCTGACCCCCAGATCCACAGACATGTCTCAGAAGTTCACCATTCACTTTATACTGAAGGCAGGCCCCACCACTGATAAGTGTATGGGGACCTTTAGACTTGTGTTCACTCTATATATAGGGGGAGGGGGGAGCAGTACACAATGGACAAGGAAATAAGTGACAAAATGCAAAAAAAACTGCACAAAAGTCAAACAATCTTATTAGACTGAATATTTATTAACCTTTTTAGGAGTTGGGTCAATATTGTACAAAATAAAAATGAATACAATTTTGTGCCAGCACGTATGGGATCTGGTTTTGGACAGTCTCCTGAGTTTGTCAGGTGAAGAGAGCAGCAACAGGAAGGTACCACTCCCTTGTAGTACTACCATGTTAATACAGGGAAGAAAATCAAAGACGCCGAAGATTAACCACAATGTCCCCCATCAAAAGTGTAAAAAAAAAAAAACTCAAAACTGGAGAAGTCTGGTCCTCTATACATCCTACCATAATATTACAAAATAGGCAAGTTGTACAAAAGACCAGCGACAGACGAGGAAGATTCAAATTTCTGACTTTAAACTACTGTCTCTGGGAAGGAAATGGATAATCCCATGTACATTGTCCTAGGGTACAGAACAAGTGTTTGTGGGTCACACCAGGCAAGAAGTAGCAGTTGTTTATATCGTGGTAAAAACAGAAGGTCCGATAAGGCCACCCTCAAAAAATGAACATCTGTAATAAAAAAAAAATATCAAAAGAACAACAAAAAAAAAAAAAAAGCTTCAAACTCCCCAGAAAACATCCAGCTACGGTTTAAGGAGTAAATTATATTTGACAAAACAAATGTGCATTTTTATAGCGATCTCATTATTTAAGGCCAAATGAAAGTGCAAAACTGCTCTAGGAGTTAACTTTGGATTATCCATCATTCAGATCGAGTCATGTAACGCTTCTAAAGGCTCACACATAGCATTCTCTATACGGACCGGATAAGGAATGAAGAAGCAGCAATTGTTGCTCCTGACTATTGGTAACAAGAGTGTATAAGAGGGAAACGATCACACAAAGAGGAAAAACTAGGGCTTCCACTTTTACATAAGGGTTTCTGAATTCCAAAGCTGAATGGCTAAAACATATAGGGGGAGGATTTCTCAAACATGATGTAAAGTGAAACTGGCTCAATTGCCCCTAGCAACCAATCAGATTCCACCTTTCATTTTAGAGTCTGTGAGGAATGAATGATGGGATCTGATTGGTTGCTAGGGGCAACTGAGCCAGTTTCACTTTACATCATGTTGGATAAATCTCCCCCATAATGTTTTACTATGGAACCCAAATCAAATCTGGTATTAAAATACACCTCTGGAGCTTTGCAATGTAGATTATTGGCAGAAACCTTCCTTCTTAGCTCCAGCAGAACAGACAGCCTAGACCAGGGGTAGGGAACCTTGGGAGCTGTAGTTTTACAACAGCTGGAGAGTCATCATGCCTGGAGAGCCAAAGCCAAGGTACCCTACCCTAGCCTAGCCACACTGACTAATAGACACAGGGCTCTGTCCTCTGTTTGAATTCACAGAAAGTCTTTTAGGAAATTCATGTAAATGCCTGTAAATCTCGGTCACTAGGTGCCTCACTTCCCTGCAAACTACTTTCCACTACCTGTTGAGAGTTTAGTCTCCAGCAGCAGACAAGCCAATACGGAAGCATGTAATGGTGTTATGCAGGCAAGAGAGAGACCCTGGCTGTGAACATGGAATGAGGAATGGATTGATTTAACACTCAAGGTTCCAGGCAGCTATCACTTGTGTTAGCACATGTATTCTTACTAAGTACACAGCAATCCGTGGCTATAGCCCACAAGATTGCACGCAAAACTGATCATCAATATGTAGCCATAAAAGTTGCAGTGCAGCCCCGGCCTAGAGAAACTCACTATAAAAGTGAGGAACTTTCAGACCCACAAATTTCTATAACAAATCTCCAGTGTGTAAATATAACCCTAGGGTATGTTCACGGTACAGAATCAGCGCAGAATTTTGGCCTGTCCCATTGCTTCAATAGGATGTCCCATGCACACTCCACCATCCGCCCAAAGAATTGATTCCACACTAATTCCGTAGCACGAACATAACCTAACACTGAGATGTGGTACACCGCATGGGATTTTGTGCTGCTGGAAACAAAAACTTGTCGGAAGAAAAAGAGCAAATTCTGTTGAAAACAGGTGATTTACCAACCACATGTGCTGGAAGTTTGTTTCAAGAAGGGCAGGGTGGCAAATTGGACCAAAAATTCAAATCTCAACTTTTAAAAACTAAAAGGGCCCCACATGCGTCCGCCCGCCGTTAAAATAATTGACATGTCAATTCTTTAAGCGGAGGGAGCAGAGGCGTGCGGGGCCTCCCACTGATACACTGAGGCAAGGGATTCCATTTTAATCTCAATTTTGTTTCTCGGCTAAACAAGCTAATAGAAATACCAAAATATATTTTTTACAAAAGGGAGTGAAAGTCGTTCATGAATATATCTTCAGCCCAATCATCAGAACGGTCCCTTTTAATACTGTTAAGAAGACAGAGGCAAAGGCAACATTTATCACCTATCCATAGGACAGATGATATATGTAATACTGAAGGGAGAGGTCTGACCACCAGTACAGTCACGATTCTTGTAACTGGTCCTATCTGAAGTGAACGTCAGTCATCTGGGACAGTCTTATAGGCAGACATGGCTGACAGACATGGGGGTCTCTCACACCACTGATGGCAATGGTAACAATCTACTTTACCCCTCCCCAACCCTTACCATATAGGTTGGCATGGACTTGATGGGCAAAATATTGACACAGGCCCAGAAGCCCAGCGGATGTTGGCTACTATCTGTATCACACTGACATGTACAATAATTCAGCATGTCAGCTTTACAATGTAGTGGTATATGGCAATATTAAGTACAACTTGTCCCTCATACAGCTTTGTCAGTGGAAACATAAAAAACATTATGGGTAGAAGGTGGCGTAAAATGTATGCAGAAAGTAGTAGTGTGTGTGTGTGTGTGTGTGTTGGGAGGGTCAGGAAGGCTTAAAAATGCAGTAAATGATGCCAGATGCCAAAATTGATGAATTTTGGTCACAATTTTTGTTTCTTTAACATCATTTATCAAGTGGGATTAATATTCTTATATTTCAAAAACTGACAATTGTGCATTTACCATGTGTTTTTTTTTTATTTAAAAAAAATGGACAGAAGGGGGATGATTAGAATTTTTATTACAGTTCTACTAATACTGAAAAAATTCTATCATACTTTTTAAGTCCTCAAGGGGATTTCTAAAGTGTCTTTCGAAAGTATTCACCCATCTTGGCTTTTTACCTAATTTTGTTACATTACAACCTGTGTTTTAGCTGCAAAAAAGAAAAGGAACAGCGCACGGTGCACATAGCGTGATACTGCAGAGCTGGATTTGTGTGTATCTATGAATAGGTGTTGCTCACCTTGGGGGGTCGCGCTACGAGCCCGACACCGCCTGATGCTTTGTAGAAGTTTTGCTCTTTCCGCTTGCTGCCCGTCCGAGGATCCGAAGAAATCGGTCAGGAAATCAAAGTGAGGATTCACTCATCGGAGGCAGGATGTGTGGAGTACTCGAACGTCTGGCGCAGAGCGGCTTGTTCGCAGGGTTCAAGATGAACCATAGGAGTTGTAGTACAAGATTCTCCCACTTCTTTATTGTAATGACGTAAAAAACAATAATACATTTCGAGGTGCAACCCTCTTCATCAGATAATTAAAAACATGCATACATGCCCTACATTCATAGGACTATGAATGTAGGGCATGTATGCATGTTTTTAATTATCTGATGAAGAGGGTTGCACCTCGAAACGTATTATTGTTTTTTACGTCATTACAATAAAGAAGTGGGAGAATCTTGTACTACAACTCCTATGCTTCATCTTGAACCCTGTGAACAAGCCGCTCTGCGCCAGACGTCCCAGTACTCACAACATCCTGCCTCCGATGAGTGAATCTTCACTTTGAACCTGTGTTTTAACATTTAAACAATTGGGGTCCCTAAAAATCTTCCAGTGCAACCAATTTCCTTCAAAAGTCACATGCTAAGTAAAATAAAGTGTGCAATCTAAGTCACATGGTCTACACTAATTTTCTGAAAGACCCCACAAACTGCAGCAACATTAAGCAAGAGGAACCACTAGCTAAACACCATGAAGACCAAGGAGATCTCCAAACAAGTCGGGGACAAAGTTGTTGAGAAGTCAAGGCTGGGCTTTAATAATTATAATAATTAAAAAAAAAATAATAATAATAATAAAATCTGTGATGATTCCCTAGAGCACCAATAAATCAACTATCGTCAAATGGAAAAAACACGGTGCCACAACAAACCTGCCAAGAGAGGGGGCCCACCAAAACTCCCAGACCGGCAGCATGGAGACCAAAGAACCTTTAGAGGAGACCAGAATGTAAATTTTTATCTACCAAGAAAGACTATGTCTGGCACAAAACAAACACATCTCATCCCCACAAGGACAGCTGTTTCCCAGCCTCCCCCTCACTTCTTGTCTGTTTCTTATCAGGCAAAGTCGTATACATTACAGAGGAGCAAAGTGAAGACAGGTTTGCTGAGTCCATTATAACATATGGAGGGGCCCAAGATAATAAGTGAGCAGGAAGAACAAGCAGCTGTACATTTTGCAGACTGTCTGGGCACATTAAACACTGTATTTACAGGTCAGAAAGGTCAGTGCTCATCTGGGAGCTTGGTGAAAGATTGCAGGATGATGTACTGTGCTGGGATGACTTTTCTCCTCTCTGTGCTCACTCAACCCCCTCCATAGACCATAATAAACACAAAAAGCCTGCTTCTTCTGAAGTGCGGGGAAGAGGCAGCTTTTTGAGTACAGAAGGAAACTCTTTTGCTTAAAGACTCTGTACCCACAATCTGACCCCCCCAAACCAGATAGCTGCTTTTAATCCAAGATCTGTCCTGGGGTCCGTTCGGCAAGTGATGCAGTTATTGTCATAAAAATTAATTTTAAAATTGCAGAGCTGTGCCCTACGGGCGTATCTGGGCCCTAACTTTGCACCACCCCCTCCGTCCCTCCTCCCCACCCTCTTCATCATAAGAAATGACACTGGAACATTTACTTCTGTTTGAACATTGCACAGGTGTCTTAATGATCCAGCCCATGTGCTGTGGTAACACAGGTGGGGAATAGGAAGCAATCTGCCTAGAGCATTCCTAATGATGAGGAGGGAGGGAGGGGTGGTGCAAAGTTAGGGGACAGATACACCCGTAGGGCACGGAGCTGCAATTTTAAAAGTAATGTTTTATAACAATAACTGCATCACCTGCCAAACGGACTGCAGGACAGATCTTGGATTAAAAGCTGCTATCCGAAGGTACAAGCGGTTTGGGGGGTCAGTAGAGATGCTCGAGTCGATCCGAACCCGAACTTTCAGCATTTGATTAGCGGTGGCTGCTGAACTTGGATAAAGCCCTAAGGCTATGTGGAAAACATGGATATAGTCATTGGCTGTATCCATGTTTTCCAGAGAACCTTAGAGCTTTATCAAAGTTCAGCAGCCACCACTAATCAAATGCTGAACGTTCGGGTTCGGATCGACTCGAACCTGAACCCGGTTCGCTCATCTCTAGGATTGTGGGTACAGAGTCACTTTAATAAAACATATTACAGAATTTCTTAAAAGTTTTTGTGGAGAAAAACAATTATAGAGCAGCGCTCATCCAACAATAATAATGATGGGTAGACTCACCGGGTGATTGTGGGTGTAGCAAAGCACCCACATCACCTCAAGCCACGTCAGGGTATAGGTCACTTGTCCATCCGGACATCCAATCATGGAGGGTGCAGGTACGATAGCCCGATTGCAGATAAACCACATCGGTAAAGATAAGGATAAGGCAAAACAGCAACCGGAGAGAGCAGAGTCACATGGATCTACAGGGGGATGACGTTCACGTATATGGCATTGTATATATTCTTGCTATGCCTGCATTGTTGTAAATCCTTGGCTTGAGAGAGGTGGCCACTATGCCACTGAAAAGCGTCGCCTGAATTTAAAGTACTTCACTTTGGAATCTCACCCTGTATGTAGTGATCATTGCTGTTTGGCTTTCTTGGAGGAAGATGAGATACTAGTGATCTGTCCCCCATATGGAGTAAGTACTAGCTGAATTGGTTTCATTGCACCTTTTGGTTCACTTGAGCGCTGGTTTTTCTTTTTTTGCCTTATCCTTATCTTAAAGTTCTTGTACTAGTGATACTTACTGTCATTTAAATGTCACTTTGCAGAAATCAATAACATGAGAATGTATTGTAATGGCCTAGTCACAGCCCAGACCTTAATCTAATTGAGCATCTGTAGTTAGACTTGAGGATTGCTGTTTAAGGAGATGGAACATTTTGAGGAATGAGGAAAATCCCAGTTAGATGATCTGGCGAGCTCAGCGACTGCAGCTGTAATTACCATAAGAAGTACAAAGTACTGACTGAGGGAGTGAATAGTTCTGCACAATGATATTTTCTCTTATTTTTGTCCTTCACAATAAAAAGAAAAACAAAAAGAAGTTCAAAGCTGTCTGCGTGTTCTTTACATGAAATGATGGGAAATCCCAAGAAAATTATTTTAATTCCAGGTTGTGAGGTAGCAAAATGCAAAGAATTGCTAAGGGGGTGAATAGTTTTGCTTACTCTATTCGATGCATTGCTATTCAGAAAGCAATGGCCTGCAGTCACAACAGACCACTTCTCCCTGTCCAATATTAGCCCTGCCCATATGCGTGGGGATTAAATTAAATTCACAATTCTGATGAAAATCAGGATCCTGAAAGACTCAAACAGCGGATGGATTTGAGTAATTGTCCAGTCCTAGTTCCAAACATCTAAAAGGGTTTAAAATCAGAATCAACATGAGAAAATATGGCAAGTAACCTCAGCCTGTTCCCCCTTGTTCTTGCAATGAGCATTGCAGTATAGATGACTGTGGAAGAGCAACGTGTGGTTTTTATTTTAAAACTTAAGGTGCACTTTAAGAGTATAAGAAAACCTCTCTGATCGTGTAGTCACTTTTACATTCTTAATTTTTACAATTTTGCCTTTCAAGAAAGATCTGGGCACATTTTGTTTTGCTAATATAGTTAAAATGTAGTGGTCATGTAGAGTGCTTCTTTAAGAATCTCCTGTCTGCATGGACTACACACCTTTCTGCCATGGTAAAACAGAATTAAAACCTTTGGAAGTCGCACACTTTTAGCAAAATTACATTGGATTTAACCAGATAAATCCCCCCCCCCCCTTGCTGAGGAGCAGATGACAGCTATGGATTACTATTAGATGCAATAGAACATTCTCTGCACCTGCTCTTCTGCAATCCTACTAATGAAGTCATTTCAAACATTGCAGAACCAAGTGAAATGCTAGATTTAATTATTAAAGTAGGCCCATAAATCTGGAGAAAAGTACTTCCCTTCCCTTATGGTTCTTTTACCCGTGAAGATAAATCACTTAAGCGTGTGTTTGAAGATCATATAGCGATTGTTTGGGGTTTGAAACAACTGTTTACACGACTAGGTAACTTGCTCCAAAAATGTGTAATTTCGATTGCTTTAAATGGAAACTATCAGCAGGTTAGACAAATCTAACCTGCTAATATGTCCTTATTGCACAGGAGACGAGGAGGAAGGCATGTGGTCTTACCTTCCTCCTCGCTGCCGTTCCGATGCAGTTAGTCCTGTGAGACAGTTAGGAGCACTGCCCGCCCCCATAGCGTTGATCTGGCCTGCCCCAGCCAACCTGCTGCATTCATGATCATTAGAAAGGGGCCAGCCATGATGGATCGGCACTATGGGGGTGGGCAGTCCTCCTAATGGTCTCACCGGACAGTGAAGCACACGACTAACTGCAATGGAACACGCCGAGGAGGAGGGTAAGAGACATACTAAAAGAGACATACCTTCCTCCTCTGCTTCTCCTGTGCAATAAGGACAGATCAGCAGGTTAGAGTTGTGTAACCTGATAGTTCCCTTTTAATACAGTTCAACAGATCGTTCATGCCTTCAAGGCCAACCCACACACGAGGGTGAATCTGCGAACTGTTTAAAAGAACTCCTCATCTGTGAAATATCAGAGAACGACCAGGGACGATTTTAGGACATGTTGAAGGATCACAATTGACGATTTATCGCTCATCATTTGATCGGTAGCTGTATTTACATCAGCGAATAATCGCTAAATTTCAATTGCTGACAGACATATTTGAACGATAATCGCTACGTGTAAAAGGACCATTACACAGAGACACATAGAAGACTCCTTCCTCCTCTTTGCTGGGTTTCTGAAATAAGGGCAGAATGGTCACCTTGCCACCTTGTCTTCTGTTGCTACTCTGACAAGATGAATATAAAACACAGCTAAGAATCAGTCTACAGATTTAAAAACATCCCATTGCCCCCCCCCCCCCAAAAAAAAAATAAAAAAAAATAATTATAATAAAAAGACCAAAAATGCACCAGTGCTCTTGGTGTCAGGGTATAGTTATCCGCCTGCCACGCTCCTGGGGACTGGATGGAGCCTGAGGTGATAAGAGGAGATCAGCAATCCCTGGTTCACTCTGCGCGTTGCTGCTTTGCACACCATTCTGTGGATTACTCCGCTGAGTGTAGAAAAGGATGTAGGCCTGTGTCCTGCACACTTCCTCAACAGAGCACATGTTCAGTTTGGAATCATTGCAATGAACCCAAAATCCTAAAGAGATTAAAAAAAATAAATAATAATAATTAAATAAATGAACACATAAGCACAGTGCTGTGCAAACGACTTATATAAATCGACAGACTGATAATCGGGCAGTTAGGGATGTCCATGCAGCCCTTGCCCAAACACCTGATACCTTACCCGTCTTCCCTCCTGTGCTACGCAGCTTCCAAGTCCCGCCAACATCCTGTCAGCTGACAGGCAGCACAGATGCTGCAGCCACCAGGAAGCTGCGGAGCACAGGAGAGAAGACCAGGAGCGGGGAGAGGTATAGTATCAAGTGTTTGGGCAATCGTCAGCAGTGCATCGCTATTACACGTAGCGATGCGTGGTCGGATAAATGATGTCATCGGCTGATTCGACCGATTATCGCTCGGTGTAATAGGGGCCTGAGAAGGCTTCCAAAAACAGAAGTGTTAATAGATTATTATCAATTAACAAAATGCAAAGTGAATGAAAAGAAGAGAAATGCCAATGCAGTGGCGTGCTTACCACCCTCTGTGTTGTAGCAGTATGCGGTGTAGTGTCCAGAACCAAAGCCTTTACCATGATGCATTACTACTGCAGACAAGTCATACAGATAGCTTCCGGGATCAGAGGGTGACAATGAACCTCTGCAGTATGGTTCCATGTTCAACACTTGGTCAAAGAAAACATGAACTCCAATTTTCTCACGGTGATTGCGGCCAGACCACCTGTATAAGGAGATTACATATAGAAATGGTATAAAATTGTATGAGCAAGAATAGACTCAAATGTTTCTGATACACAAACGCTTACACAAAAGGCTTAAAGAGACTCTGTCAGCAGGTTTATGCTGCCATTCTGAGGGTATGTATCACTTACACTGTTCTGTGCAACTGATCCAGAGATCTCCTGAATAATCCTGAGTCCCTGTAGTCCTGGATATTCATTCATGAGAAGCTGAAAACTCCGCCCACCAGCTGCTGATTGGCAGTTATCTATCCATGAAGTGGGGTGAGGGGTGCGGCAAGAATCCTATTCTCTTGCACATTAGGAGGACGGCTGAACAGAATGATGTAAGTAACACTCCGATCTGTTCAGCATTTCTGTCACTAGTTTAGGCTGCCCTTATTTAAGGCAGAATAAACCTAGTGACCGATGCCCTTTTAGGATCAGTCTGTTGATGACTGGTTGCTATGGGAAACACATAGGGGGGATTTATCAAACTGGTGTAAAAGTAGAATTGCTCCTAGCAACCAATTAGATTTCACCATTCATTTTCCAAAGGAAAAGTGGAATCTGATTGGTTGCTAGGGGGCAACTAAGACAATTCTATTTTACACTAGTTTGATAAATCTCCCCCATAGTTCTCAGTTCTCCTTTTAGACAGTTCTGAAAAATCTGCTCCACAATGTTCTGTAAATTAAACACCCTAAAGTCACTTATTAGGGAATCAATAGGCATTTTACCTCTCCAGACTCTTTCCCCAGTATATCTCCAAACTGGCCCCAAACGGTCACCAGTTCATCAGACTATTTACTCAGCCACAAAAATGTATTGATGTTTTTCAGATGTGCTCAGAGAAGATGTGCTGCCAACAGAAATGATGGCTACACAGACTATCCAGCCACTGTCCCTGCACGGACTTCCCCAGTGACTCTTCAGCAACCAACCTGCAACTATTCCTTTAATGGGCGCTGATGAACATTTGTTATTGGTAACATGAAACCTGGCCGATTACTGGCTGTTCTGGACGATAATCGATTCATGTAACAGCTTTTGTTGGAAGGCAACAATCAGCTGACATGTACAATGTGCACAGGTTCGCTGACCATCACACAGAGCAAAAGGAGCTGCGGCAGCAGACCACCAGTCTCTTCTATGGGCCACCATAGATCATCCGGGCAGCCCCTCCAGCAGTCCTCCCCGCTCGATGTTGGTGCGTGTACTAGCACAGATAGCGAGCAGGGAACAAGGAGGTGTTGACCTGACTGGTCGACTCTCTATTCCTCCTGCAGATTGGGCCATGTAATAGGGCCCTTAGTGAGTTAATATAGAAAACACAAACCCTTTTAAATGGTAAAGCTCTAGATTACGATAGGTAAAGACAGACATCTGGACAATAATGTTGGTTATACAGGAGAGTTATAAGACCAGCCAGTCATCAATGGGCTTGGCAGACACATGCATAGTGGAAGGAGGGATCGGACATGCTGAATTTCGATTTTTGCTCCCCTTGTACATGTATTCCACAAAGAGCTATTGCATGAGTAAGCCTGACCTAAAGAAAGTGAATGTGTTTTAAGTCCACAAAAGGCACTCATATCTCGGTTTTCTTTGGGCTGTGTCCAAATGAGTCCCCTAGTGCTAAGATGAAACCATATCTCTCCAGTGCTCTCTGCACACATCAAACTGCTCATAGCAAGTTCTCTTACCTAAAGCGCTTGAGGTGCAGCCGCAAGACCTGAGGTAGTCTGAATATCATCAGCTGTTTCTTGGCCTCACTCAGCACAAGGGGTTTTGGTGAGGATTTCCGCCTCCGTCCTGCAATATGAAGACAATACATTTTTTTATTTATACATAATTTTTTGTTTATAAAATGTTTACATTGTATATTCCATTATACCAATAAATGACATTCTCAAAAATTTATTCTACTAAATAAATCCACCTCATTAAAAAAAAAAAGAAGAGAAGGAATCACCATCACCATAATCTACCATTTTAAGGGGTTATCCAACATTAGAAAAACATGGGCACCTGGAGACAGCACCACTCTAGTCTCCAGGTCCAGTGCGGTTTGCAATTAACTTCCACTCACTGCAATGGAACCGAGTAGCAAAACTTGCACCCAACCTGAAGACAAGAGCGGTGCTGTCTGGAAGAAAGTGGCCATGTTTTTCTAGCATCGGAGAACCCCTTTGATCAAGATCCTTTCAAAACATATTGGTTCAATTTTTTTCCTCTCTCTAACCCCTTCCCATCAGTAATCTGTAATAGATTATATATCTATACCTATCACACACACATAAGTCCAAGAACTTTGCGGCACATCTGTGTAGTGAAAAAGTTGTGGTATTTACTTGTACATCAAAAAACAAGAGCAACGTTTCAGTCTCATCCCAAGAACTTTCTCAAGCAAAATTTAAACAGTAACTCATATCCTTTAATAGTGTGTAGCAAATCTTAATTAACACGTGATTAGAAGTGATACAAATCCGGTGCAGCAGAATTATACATAAGGTTCCACATACGGAACATAATCATACAAGATGTGAATACACATGACGTACTTAGTGCTTACTAGTGACTGTATATTCATATGTCCAAAAGTTATGAAATTTTAAAATCAAATGACTGATTCGGCTTCCACTTGTCACTGCTCGGTCAGCTGTAGATAGAAACAAACGCTGGTAGCAAATTCACAGAATGTGCCCAATCTTCAGGTATGTGGGGTAGATCTCAGAACTCCTTCTATTGAATAGCAGGTTATCCGGCTTGAGAGCCATGTACTCTCGGAGATCAAGGATGCACAGCACTCATTACAGCGAGTATCTCAATTGGGACCACACAGTGGCTCAGGAGACCCCCGATGAGGTCGCCCAAACCCATATGCTAAATGTCGATCACCCCTAAACCCCCAAATAGAAGAACTGCATAACGACAGAATCCCTTACTGTATGAAAAAGCTGTTTTTACTGACATCAGCAGTGATTTGCGGTAAGCCTCACCAAAACCAACTCTAGTAACATCAGAATAAAGCTGTGTGTGTCACTAGGTATGTCAAGTTTGTGTAAATTGTTCTGTATGGCTTTCATGTCACTGTTATGTGGGATCGCTGTATATAAGCTCATATATATGAGGTTTATTCTGATGTTACTAGAGTTGGTTTTGGTGAACAATTAATTTTCTTTTGATGATGTACTGTACATACAGAAAAGGGGCATGGCAATAAGGGCTAATGTAGCCCCCACTTTTGCTAATGAGTTTGTGGCAATGCTGGAAGAAAGGTTTGTCTATGGATCCCACCACTTCAGCAGAGTGCTGGGGTGGTGGAGATTCATAGACAATATTTGCTTCATATGGTTGGGTAATTTACAGTTTCACAATTTCCTGAACAACATTGAGGACAACATAAAATTTACCCTTACACACGCAATTCATTTTTTGGATGTTATCACAGTGTCCAATCATCAGATACAAACTGACATTTACAGAAAAACGATGGATGTGAATATGTGCCTACATTTTGCCATCCATGACCGATGGTCCGTAGTTTGCCATTCAGTCAGATGTTAAAGAGGATGTACCACCAGGTGCATCCTCTTTAAGCTGAACCCACGGATCGAACGGCGCAGTCACGGGGAAGCCGGTGCCGCAGTCCGTTTTTCGGACCGCAGCCCGGTTCCCGTGCACGGCGCCGTTCTATGCACCGGAACCCGTCGGTGCTCAAGCACTGGAGGTAGGCCGGGTCGCCCCCAGTGGGAGGGAATTCCCTCCCCTCTATGATGCGGCTCCGTTAGAATGAGACCACTTGGGATATAAGAACACGGCTGAATCAGCACAGGTATTCCATCTGGAAACTAAAACAAGACTTGCCTGTAGCCAAACATTTTTCAGAGAAAGGACATTGTGAGAAAGACCTACAATTTATGATTAGTGATTCTGTCACCTCCTCTTTTTGGGGGAGGTACTATGAGATCAATATGTTGAAGAAAAAAAAAGAGAATTACTCTGGATTCACAAGTTGAACACACTTCAGCCCAGCCTAATGGCCTTAATGCAGAATTTGAAATAACGACAAAAATGTACAAATGATAGTATGTTTATTTAGTAGGAGTTTGTCCAGCACCCTCATGATACCTACCTTGCTGACTCTGGTGTACAACTTTACTTATATCCTTTCTCTTTTTTTACAGAGCTTTATGAATATGGCGGAGGAGGCTTATCGCAAATCACTGCTGATGTCAGTAATAACAGCTTTTTCATACAGTAAGGGATTCTGTCGTTATGCAGTTCTTCTATTTGGGGGTTTAGGGGTGATCGACATTTAGCATATGGGTTTGGGCGACCTCATCAGGTGTCTCCTGAGCCACTGTGTGGTCCCAGTTGAGATACCCGCTGTAACAAGTGCTGTGCATCCTTGATCTCCGAGGGTACATGGCTCTCAACCAGATAACCTGCTATTCAATGGAAGGAGTTCTGAGATCTACCCCACATACCTGACCAAACACTGTTCAGACGTCTGCACATGCAATGCGGCTTTTTCCAACACCACGACAATCTGATGACAGATTTTCCCCTGAATAGAACACTTCACAGAGACTCTGCTATGACCGAGACAGTCCAAGTGACAGAAGTTGAAGATTGGGCACATTCTGTGAATTTGCTACCAGCGTTTGTTTCTATCTACAGCTGACCGAGCAGTGACAAGTGGAAGCCGAATCCGTTGTTTGATAAAAAAATTTCATAACTTTTGCACATATGAATATACAGTCACTAGTAAGCACTAAGTACGTCATGTGTATTCACATCTTGTATGATTATGTTCCGTATGTGGAACCTTATGTATAATTCTGCTGCACCGGATTTGTATCACTTCTAATCACGTGTTAATTAAGATTTGCTACACACTATAAAAGGATATGAGTTACTGTTTGAAGTTCTCGGGATGAGACTGAAACGTTGCACTTGTTTTTTGATGTACAAATAAATACCACACTTATTACTTGTGGCGACAGGCGGGGGTAAGTCACTTACCTCCGTCCGGTCGGATCGGCGATCTATGTATAGGGTCTGCATAGATCAGTACATGTAATCTATTGATTGCATGTGTTAGTGAAAAAAAAAAAAAGTGTAATTAAAAAAAAGAAAACTAAAAGTTGTTAAAAGTATTAAAAAAAAACCCCACACATTTACCCCCCCCCCCCAATAAAAGTTTAATATACCTCCTTGCCCATTAAAAAATATATAAAATAAATAAACATATTACATATTGTAGCGTGAGGAATTGTCAGTGAACGGCGTTAACGGAAGGAAAAAAAAACAAAACACACACACGCCAGGATTGCTGATTTTAATAAATTATACATATATACACACACACACACATATATATATATATATATATATATATATATATATATATATATATATATATATATATATATATATATATATATATATCACATAAAAGGCAATCAAAATTTTTCTGTTATACAAATAAGATAATAAAAACTAGAGATCATGGCGCAAAAAATGACACCCCAACCAGCCCTGTAGGTAAAAAAAAAAGTACTATGGCTCTTAGAAGGTGGAGAGGAACATTGTATTAATTTGACACGGACATCCGTGTATCAAAGGGTTCAAGTCTTGAAGGGTTTAATCCACTGTATATTAAAAAAACAAAACAAAACAACAACAACCCTATTTAGCTATGAGGACTCAACTCTCCTCTATTTCCAACATATACTACTAAGGGCCCTATTACACAGAGCGATAATCTGCCCATCAGGCCGATTAGCAGATTTTTGCTTTATCTAATAAAGACAACGACAGAGACAATCGACTGATCGCGGTCTTAAAAACATTTAAAAATCATTGGCTGCCGGATGCACATTGTCATGTGTAGGGTGTGTGGACGGCGGCTGATAACAGTGTAGAAATAATAAAGACTATACTCACCGATTCCTGCAGCCTTTCCCTGCTCACCATTGATGCTTCTGGCCTCTTTAGTGACAGGCCACCCAGCCAATTACTGGCCGTGTTGTCCCTTCTCGCCCAGTGATTGGCTGATCATCCTGTCACTAAAGAGATGAGGCTAGAAGCATCAACAGAGAGCGAGGAAAGGCTGCAGGAATAGGCAAGCACAGACATCGCTAACAAAATATATACACAGCCGTTATGCATGATAATCAAGCCGTATACAGGCAGTTCTAGCAGATTGGCGCTCGCTTACAGGGAAATGTCGGACCGTCTACTTCTGACTTATCATAGCAACATATTGGAAGTACATATTGTGGGGGGCGCGGTGCTGAGACCCCTGACAATCACTAGAATGAAGGGGCAGAAGCGCTTAGCCCCTTAATCTCGGCTATAACTGCAATCTACTTAATTACAATGGAGCCTATGGAACTTCCAGCTGAAAGCTCCATAGGCTCCCCTTATAATTATATTGTATTAGAAGTCTATGGAATCCATCTCCGTATAGTGGAGATGAAGGGGCAGAGCCTGTGCTGCCGAGCGCTTCTGTACCTTCATTCTAGCAATCGGCATGGGTTTTAGCATCTGGACCAGACCAATACAGACTTCTGACATGTTTCTATGACAAGTTTTTACAGATGATGGTTAAACTTTAAGACAAACAGCTGCATAAGGACATATGAACAGAGATCGAAGGGTCTTCAGGTGCAGGCCGCATTTCTGTTCAATGCTACCTATACCAGAACATCAGCAAAGAAGATTGTCAAGAGACCAAAGCAGTGTACGGGACTACATATACGGAGACACAGCGAGGTAAGCCAAGTCCCACAGTGTGGGAGAAAAAACTAATATGATCAGATCAGTGTGTATAGCAGTGAGGAGGGTGTGGTGAGTGATTACATGTAATCCTTATAGTCTGCAGAGCCTGTGTAGTGCTGGTACCTACAACAAAAGTATGATCTGATATAGCTAAAATGTGTTGGAACAGTTGCAATTCCACCTTCTTACATTTGCGGAGAGTACAGTCATGGCCAAAACTTTTGAGAATGACACAAATATTATATTTTTACATGATCTGCTGCCCTCTGGTTTTTATGTGTATTTGTCAGATGTTTTTTTACCACATACAGAAATAAAATTACAATCATATTATGAGTAACAAAAGTTTATATTGACAGCTAGAATGAGTTAATGCAGCAAGTCAATATTTGCAGTGTTTCGCCTTCTTCTTCAGGACCTCTGCAATTCTCCCTGGCTGCTCTCAATCAACTTCTGGACCAAATCCTGACTGATAGCAGTCCATTCTTGAACTTGCATTTTGTCAGAATTTGTTGGTTTTGTTTGTTTTTTTTCCACCCGTCTTTTGATGATTGACCACAAGTTCTCAATGGGATTAAGATCTGGGGAGTTTCCAGGCCATGGACCCAAAATCTCTATGTTTTGTTCCCTGAGCCATTTAGTTATCACCTTTGCTTTATGGCAAGGTGCTCCATCATGCTGGAAAAGGCATTGTTGAGCGCCAAACTGCTATTGGACAGTTGGGAGCAGTTGCTCTTGGAGGACATTCTGGTACCATTCTTTATTCATGGCTGTGTTTTTAGGTAAGACTGTCAAAAGAGAGACGATTCGCTTGGCTGAGAAGCAACCCCACACATCAATGGTTTCAGGATGCTTTACAGTTGGCATGAGACAAGACTGGTGGTAGCGCTCACCTCATCTTCTCCGAATAAGCTGTTTTCCAGATGTCCCAAACAATCGGAAAGGGGATTCATCAGAGAAAATGACTTTACCCCAGTCCTCAGCAGTCCACTCTTTGTACCTTTTGCAGAATATCAGTCTGTCCCTGATGTTTTTTTCTGGAGAGAAGTGGCTTCTTTGCTGCCCTCCTTGAGACCAGGCCTTGCTCCAAGAGTCTCCGCCTCACAGTGCGTGCAGATGCACTCACACCTGCCTGCTGCCATTCCTGAGCAAGCTCTGCACTGCTGGTAGCCCGATCCCCAAGGCTGTGGAGTCGGTAAGCCGCAGCTCCAACTCAGACTCCTGAATTTTATCAGGACCGACTGACTCCTGCATAAATGGCCTGTTATATACCAGGGGAGTAGAGATGAGCGAACCGGGTTCGGGTCGATCCGAACCCTAACGTTCGGTATTTGATTAGCGGGGGCTGCTGAACTTGGATAAAGCTCTAAGGTTGTCTGGAAAACATGGATACAGCCAATGACTATATCCATGATTTCCACATAGCCTTAGGGCTTTATCCAAGTTCAGCAGCCACCGCTCCCTAATCAAATGCCGTAAGTTCGGGTTCGGATCGACTCGAGCATGCTCCAGGTTCACTCATCTCTACAGGGGAGTTATTTATCACACTGGCTCAGCAGCTTCTCCCTAATGTCCTACATGATCATGGGTCGACTTCTGAGTAAATAAAGGAATACTGTATATAAAGCAGATTCTCCTGTGTGTGCAGTGGATGCAGCCAGTCTTCAGACTCCATGTCCTGAACTACTCACAACTAGACTAGATGGAGCAGGTGGTCTTTTCCTGCTGACAGTCTTCTATGTTTCTAACTAAATATTCACCATACTTAAAGAAACACTGCTAACAATGCCAGATACCTGTAATATAGAGGTCAGCCATAGTGATAAAGAGAGGGGTCACACATAGTGATCTAGAGAGGGGTCACACAGAGTGATCTAGAGAGGGGTCACACAGAGTGATCTAGAGAGGGGTCACACAGAGTGATATAGAGAGGGGTCACACAGAGTGATCTAGAGAGGGGTCACACAGAGTGATCTAGAGAGGGGTCACACAGAGTGATCTAGAGAGGGGTCACACAGAGTGATCTAGAGAGGGGTCACACAGAGTGATATAGAGAGGGGTCACACAGAGTGATATAGAGAGGGGTCACACAGAGTGATATAGAGAGGGGTCACACAGAGTGATATAGAGAGGGGTCACACAGAGTGATATAGAGAGGGGTCACACAGAGTGATATAGAGAGGGGTCACACAGAGTGATATAGAGAGGGGTCACACAGAGTGATATAGAGAGGGGTCACACAGAGTGATATAGAGAGGGGTCACACAGAGTGATATAGAGAGGGGTCACACAGAGTGATATAGAGAGGGGTCACACAGAGTGATATAGAGAGGGGTCACACAGAGTGATATAGAGAGGGGTCACACAGAGTGATATAGAGAGGGGTCACACAGAGTGATATAGAGAGGGGTCACACAGAGTGATATAGAGAGGGGTCACACAGAGTGATATAGAGAGGGGTCACACACAGTGATATAGAGAAGGGTCACACACAGTGATATAGAGAAGGGTCACACACAGTGATATAGAGAAGGGTCACACATAGTGATATAGAGAGGAGTCACACAGTGCTATAGAGAGGGGTCACACAGAGTGATATAGAGAGGGGTCACACAGAGTGATATAGAGAGGGGTCACACAGAGTGATATAGAGAGGGGTCACACAGAGTGATATAGAGAGAGGGGTCACTGTGAGGGCATGCAATAGAACACACTCACACACACACACACACAACCTACTGCAAGCATAGCACACACACACACACACACCCTACTGCAGCCATAGCGCGCGCACACACATGGCCATAGAACACTGAAGAAAAACCACACAATCTTCTCCCAGAGAGAAAACACAACATTTAGGAGAGAGGTTACTGCTACACTACTTATGTCTTCTCCTCCTCCTCTATATTACACAGGATATCTTCATATTACACTGCTGCTCATATACAGTCATCCAGCATCCAGGAAGAGAACAGCACAGATCTCCCCCAACACAATGGACTCTTCCAGCTCAGAAACAGGCTGCCAAATAGTGACCAACAACTTTTCCATGACCACCCTCATGTAATAGGGCCAGTGTCCTACTAGAATGTTGCTCATAATATATACTCATGAGCAAAATTTGTAAAATGCATATCAAAATTCAATTCTACTTTTTTTAAAGATTTTTTTTTAAAGCTGGTACATTTTTTTCCCGACTCCAACTCAGACTCAGATTCCAGCCAAAACTAGCTCCGACTCCAAAGCCCTGCCGATCCCACAGCTGAAACACTTTTAAGAGACGGTCCTGGCGTTTGCTGGTCTTTCTTGGGCGCCCTGGAGCCTTTTTGGCAACAATGGAACCTCTCTCTTCAAAGTTCTTGATGATGCGATAGATTGTTGACTGAGATGCAATCTCTCGAGCTGTGATACTCTTCCCTGTTAGGCCATTTTTGTGCAGTGCAATGACGACTGCACGTTTTTCTTTAGAGATAACCATGGTTAACAGAAGAGAAACAATGATGCCAAGCACCAGCCTCCTACCAGTGTCTAGTAGTGTCATTCTTACTTAGTCATAACAGATTGATCTCCAGCCCTGTCCTCATCAACACCCACACCTGTGTTAATGGAGCAATCACTGAAACGATGTTAGCTGGTCCTTTTAGGGCAGGGCTGCAATGATGTTGAAATGTGTTTTGGGGGATAAAGTTCATTTTCTAGGGCTGGTGACCCGGAATAGACTGGCGGCATGCACGGGTACCGGGCCACAGTTCAAAAATAAGGACCATGGCATCGGCATCCCTTCTGGTCTATTAATGTAAAGATCTTAACACAATGTACCTCCTGGTACATTCACTTTAAGCCTCAAAGACTCACCATGACAGCCCTCATCATTAAAGCCAACAAGCTGTACTTTGGATGCAAGATTGGTGGTCAAGACAATCGTTGTGAAAGATGTGCAGTAAATATTAGAGGTTGCATGAGAGGTTCTTCCAATTCATTACTGTCTGCTGCCTGAAGAATTTGGCAGAAACAGAAGGATTATGTGACTGACTAACTTCTGTCGTTGGGTATGTTACCACTACAGGCACATGCTGAAATTTCAAGTGGAGGCTGTGTGAAGGGCTCCACTTGAAGTCCTGCCTGTCCCGTAGACTCAATGATATTCTAAAGCTCTTTCCGCCATCCGCCCAAAGAATTGACACATTCACATCTCATGTTTTGGTGTGGGACCTAAAGAAACTATCACCCGATGATCGTGGTCATGGCTGATCATTGTCTTCATTACACGGATCGATAACTGGCCTAATTCAGCTGATTATCGCTCCGTGCAATAGGGCCCTTAGTTCAGGACTTACGTTTGTCAAAAGCAAATGCAGAGTTACTGGCTTCAAAGCTTCAAGCTTCAAGGATGGCATCTGCTGTCACCTGGCACAAAATGTTCAGTCTTTCAAAGCCGCCGTTTTTTGTTTTTTTTTTTAAACAGGATGACAACTGGGGCCTAATGGGTTGATAATCACTTTATAAGCTTCAAGAAGGTTAAGTGCAACATCTCATTGAAAGTTCATTTTCTGCATTCACATGTGGAATCTACCAATGCTAGCTTACTACTGGTAGGATAGAAAACAAGAAGGCAGAAACTCGTTGAGTGACAAGAATATATGTTAAACACTTATCAAATGAATCAAGGCTCACCTGGCCTGGTTGTGTATAGTCACAACCATCACACCATGTTCACCGTACACAGTTCCAGGGTTGATACCATACACCAATCAATAGTGCAGTCAAGTAATACATAGAATATCATAAACAGACTACCCTCTGCACAGGCCATATTGGTGCAGTAACTTTAAGTGGTCAACCCGGGTGTGTGAGATTAGGTTACTGGTGAAGCAGCTGGATGCAGGCCATGATCCATGATTTCCAAGTCTCCTTAAGGCTACATTAAACTTCATCAGCCTCTGGTAACCAAATGGTGTACGCCCAGCTGTACGATAGTGGTCATAATGTGGTCGTACTAGGTGTCCCTTGTATAGGGGTATTGGAGAGGGACACACACACACAAACACACTAGTTCTACACTAGAGACAATAGCCACTGATTTATCATGTTACGGCAAAGCACTATATGCCACTTACTGTTACACTGGTCACAAGCGTAGATTCTGCCTTCCAGCGCCTCAGTCTCTGTAAACTTGGCCAGCATTTCCGTAAGTGTGCACTCAGTAGTAGTGACTGGAGTAATCCCCTTTTCCAGACAATGATAACGCTCTGGGAATTCTAGAGACAAGTCCCAGAAAGGTTCCACTGTGTCAGACTTGTAACTACAAGTCAAGCATGTAACCTGCAAATAGATAAAAGTACAGTTGTCGTCAACATTATTGATACTCCTCAATATTAACCCCTTTAGTGACCAAACTTCCCCCCCCCCCCCCCATTCAAAAAACAATTTATTTTTTTAATTCTCGGGGTCAGTACAATTATAGCAATACTAAAATGTTTACAATTAAGTTTTAGGCAATGAAAACTTAAAAAAAAATAAAAAATTATATATTATATACACATTATATATTATATATATACATACATATACACACACACACTTTTTGGGTGGTGGAGCAAAATACAGCAATTGCAACATGGCTTTTCCTTTTACAGCATTCACATTTTTTTTTTTTATTTTATAGTTTGGGTCGTTGTGGACAAGGCAATTAGAGATGAATCTACAGTAATAACTAAGCAAAATGCTTCGTCAGCTCAGCAGTTGGCAAGTGCCGGGAAAAGCTGGATCCAGTCCTGGGAAACTGGGAGAAGTTTCCCAGGACTGGATCCAGCCTTTCCCAGCACCCAAGGAGAAGCAGCACTAAGTTAACAGGCAGCGGCCGATGAGTCGACCACCGAGCTGACAAAGCGTTTTGGTTATTACTATATATTTGCTCCTCTTTAATGGCAATACTTAATATGTAGTAAAGAGGCACATACATAGAAGGCCTCTGGCTCCTCAGGGAGCTGCAGCTATTGGCTCTTACCTACTGGTGTCTACTTTTGCTGTAACCCTATCTGTGTTGAGGTTTAGTGAAATTTAGTTTATATAAACTCTTATTGAAAGATTAAAAGTAAGGGCAAAACCAGACTAACCTGTAACTATTTAGAAATGTAGAGAAGGGAGAAGAGGGGAAGAGGTGGGGGCGCCTCCTGGTGCAATAAAAGATAGCTAGAGTGGCAAACACAGGGAAGGGAAGTGTTGCACTCACCTGGTAGAGTTGTGCTGAATTATAGGCACAACTCTATGTTAGGCATGTGGGGTAGAACACCGCAGCTCCTGCCGGGGTACGTCCAAGGAAGTCGTACAGTCAGAGGAAGAAGTAGCCGTATCGGGCTTTAGGACCATGTGGGGTCCCGGCTTGAATAGGGCGCAGATGTTCAGTAAACCACAGATTGGAGCGGTTATCTCATGAAGAGAGTATTTATTAAAAGTCACGACGCGTTTCGGCCGCCAAGTATGGGGTGGCCTTTTTCAAGTTGTACAAGACATACTGGGGAACAGGGGTTTAAATAGTGTGGACCATTGTATAAACAAAGCATCACTTCCGGAGCAACAGGAAGCAATGACTGTTGCTCCGGAAGTGATGCTTTGTTTATACAATGGTCCACACTATTTAAACCCCTGTTCCCCAGTATGTCTTGTACAACTTGAAAAAGGCCACCCCATACTTGGCGGCCGAAACGCGTCGTGACTTTTAATAAATACTCTCTTCATGAGATAACCGCTCCAATCTGTGGTTTACTGAACATCTGCGCCCTATTCAAGCCGGGACCCCACATGGTCCTAAAGCCCGATACGGCTACTTCTTCCTATTTAGAAATGTATAAACCTTTGGTCACTTTACAGTCTTTAAATGGGGGCTTTAATGTTAAACCCCTTAAACCACCATGACATACTGGTACATCATGGAGTCTTTAGGGGTGTATGGAGTGGGCTCAGGAGCCAGTCCTGCTTCATACCCAGTAAATGCTTTCAGCAGCCAGCAGCCGCCATTAATAGCTGGCTTGGGGTGATCTCCGCTGAAGGGCTATTAAGGGTGCTGTGAACCAATTTTTTTTTCTTTCAAATGAACTGGTGTCAGAAATTTGTAATTTTCTTCTATTAAAAAATCTCAGGAGAACAGGAGAGGTTTTCTATGGGGATTTCTTACTGCTCTGGACAGTTCCTGACATGGACAGAGGTGGCAGCAGGGAGCACTGTGTCAGACTAGAAATAATACACCACCTCCTGCAGGACATACAGCAGCTGATAAGTACTGGAAGACTGGAGTTTTTAACCTCTTAACGACACATGACGGGTATACCCGTCATGCAGCCGTAAAGGGTAAACAGAGAGGGCTCCCAGCATGAGCCCCCTCTGCAGCCCGTGGTCCCCGGTTGCTATGTGCAGCCAGGGACCACGGGTATTAGCCGGCGCGGGCCGATCGTCGCGGCCGGCTAATTAACTATTTAAATGCAGCTGTCAAAGAGGACAGCTGCATTTGAAGAGTGTATGTGGCCCCTCTCCCTGGTGTCTAGTGGGGGATCTCCCCTCCGCGTCGCTCCGACGCTGATCCAGTCTCGGCAATCTATTTAGATTTAGGTCTGCAGCATACCATTATAATAGAACCATGATCTGATGGATCATTGCTCTATTATATACACAGCATTGATCTCAATGGGAGATCAGTGCTGTGTATATAGAAGTCCCCCCCAGGGGGCTTCTAACTACTGTATGTGAAAATAGAAAAAAGTGTTTTTATT
Organism: Dendropsophus ebraccatus; assembly: GCF_027789765.1. Lineage (NCBI taxonomy): Eukaryota > Metazoa > Chordata > Amphibia > Anura > Hylidae > Dendropsophus > Dendropsophus ebraccatus. The sequence continues at coordinate 7,524,417 of NC_091464.1, read as the reverse complement.
AATAAAAAAAATCCCCTCCCCTAATAAAAGTATGAATCACCGCCCTTTTCCCATTTTACAAATAAAAATTTTTTTAAAAAAAAAAATCAATAAACAAACATGTTTTGTATCACCGCGTGCGTAATCGCCCCAACTATTAAGTTATAACATTCCTGATCTCGCACGGTAAACAGTGTAAGCGCAAAAAAATCCCAAAGTGCAAAATTGCGCATTTTTGGTTGCATCAAATCCAGAAAAATTGTAATAAAAAGTGATCAAAAAGTCGCATATGAGCAATCAAGGTACCGATAGAAAGAACACATCATGGCGCAAAAACTGACACCTGACACAGCCCCATAGACCAAAGGATAAAAACGCTATAAGCATGGGAATGGAGCGATTTTAAAGGAACATATATTCGGTAACAATGGTTTGAATTTTTTACAGGCCATCAGATAATATAAAAGTTACACGTTACATATCCTTGTAATCGTAACGACTTGAGGAACATATATAACAAGTTTTTCCATAGGACACACGGCGTAAAAATGAAGATTTGCCCCCCCCCCCCCCCAAAGAAAAAGAATTGTGGGGTTTTTTTTCAATTTCACTGCGCATATAATTTTTTTCTGGTTTCACAGCATATTTTATGGAACAATTCAGCCTGTCATTGCAAAGTACAATTAGTGACACAAAAAATAAGGGCTCATGTGGGTCTGTAGGTGTAAAAATGCAAGTGCTAGGGCCTATTAAGCACAAAAAATGAAAACCCAAACCGAAAATTAGCCCGGTCCTTAAGGGGTTAATAGAAGTTAATTACAAATCTTTGGCACCAGTTGATTTAAAAGAAAAGAAATTCTGGTGCACAACCTTTTTAACTATTTAACCCCTAGACGACCCTGGACGTAGGGTTACGTCATGGAAGTCTGTCCCCAGACGACCCATGACGTAACCTTACGTCATGGGTGTTATTCCCGCTATGAAGCGTGCTTCATAGCAGGTGGGGGCCGGCTGCAGTGAGCAGCCGGGACCTCACCGGTAATGACACGCTGCAGCGATCGCCGCGTGTCATTAACCCCTTAAACGCCGCGATCGCGGCGCGACCGCGGCGTTTAAGTGTAAGTGACAGGGGGAGTCCCCTGTCACTTACCGATCTGGACCCCCGCAGTGTGACTGCGGGGGTCCCGATCGTTGAAACGGACTGCCGGAGGTCTCTTACCTGCCTCCGTGCGGTCCGATCGGCGATCTGCTACACTGAGCCTGCACAGGCAGGCTCAATGAGCAGATCGCCGATAACACTGATCAATGCTGTGCCTATGGCATAGCAATGATCAGTGTGGAAATCAAAGTAATGTATGTAAAAGTCCCCCAAAGGGACTTCAAAAGTGTAAAAAAAAAAAAAAGTTCAAAACACTAACACACTACCCTGAAACCCCTCCCCCAATAAAAGTCTAAATCACTCCCCTTTCCCATTATATAAATAAAACATATAAAAATGAATAAATAGATAAACATATAATATACCATAGCGTGCGTAATTGTCCGATCTATTAAAATATAACAAGCGTCATTGCGACCGGTAAACGGCGTACACGAAAAGAGGGAAAAAAGTGCGCAGATTACCGATTTTATGTTACATTATATATTAAAAAAAAATCTATAAAAAGTGATCAAAACGTCCAATCTTCACAAATATGGTATTAATAAAAACTAGAGATCATGGCGGAAAAAATGACACCCCATACAGCCCCATAGGTGAAAAAATAAAACCGTTATAAGCGTCACAATAGGCCCATTTTATTAATATTTAATTGCCAAAAAAAAGGATTTCATAAAAAAAAATATATATAACATTAGAGAATCTGTGTAACCTGCATATGGTTGTGTTCGGACTGACCTATAGAATAATAGTATCATGTCGCTGTTACCATATAGTGCATTACGTAGACACAGGAACCCCCCAAACGTTACCATATTGCATTCTTATTTACAATTTCACCTATTTATATCTTCATAAATAATATATTTGGAATTCCATCATACATGTTATGGTAAAATGAATGACGCCATTACAAAGTACAACTATTCCTGTAAAAAACAAGCACTTACATGGCCTGTAGATAGAAAACTGAGAGTGCTAGAGCTCTTAGAAGGGGAGGAGGGAAAAACGAAAGCACTAAGATCAAAATTTGCGCGGTCCACTGGGTCATTTTGGGCCTGGTCCTCAAAGGGTTAAAAGGGACCCCCCCCCCCCTTCCCGTGCCGGGACAGAGCCTGGCCGACCCCCCTGTGCAGACCCATATACTTCCAGCTTCCAAAAAGTCCCGGAGCCTCTCCCGCTGCTGAGATATCCCCGTTGGAAGCCGTGCGCGCACTTACCAGGGATGAGTCCGACGCCCATAGAGAATGACAGCTCCAGTCACTCTCTATGGGCATCGGACTCATCTTTGGTGAGCATGTGCGGCCTCAGACAGGGATATCTCGGCGACGGGACGGGCTACGGGACTTCTCGAAAGCTGCAAGTATATGAGTCGGCATCGGGGGGTCTGTAGGGCTCTGTCCCGGCATAGGGGGGGGTGCTGCGAAAGTGGCATATAAGACAGTCAACAAACAAAAGAAATTTATAGCAGTTTGCACTACAAAATTCTGATGGTGTGAACAATGACCAAGAAATAAATGTGGTGCAGCCTATATAATCCTATGATGCTCGTGTGAACATAAAAATTTCCATTCAAGTATAACTATTGCAGAGAATGAATAAAGCGGCACTCACCTGTAAAGCAATTTTCTTTTATTCAGTGTAAGCCATGGTCACATGCAGCATAAGAGCAACAGCTGTTTCATGGCCTCTCAGTAGTCTCTGAGCCAGATGAGGTGGCGAGAGGCTACAGAACGGCTGTGGCTCTTATGCTGCATGTGACCACAGCTTGCACTAAATAAAAAGATTTATTTACTAGTGAGTGCTGCTGTTTATGCTCTACAAAACACTTAAACAGTGCTGGTGGCACACTGTTGGTGGTGGGGGTGTGTGCTGGTGGCACATTGTTGGCGGTGGGGGTGTGTGTGCTGGTGGCACACTGTTGGCAGTGGGGGGTGTATACTGGTGGCACACTGTTGGCGGTGGGGGGTGTATGCTGGTGGCACACTTGGCGGTGGGGGTGTGTGCTGGTGGCACACTGTTGGCGGTGGGGGTGTGTGCTGGTGGCACACTGTTGGCGGTGGGGGTGTGTGCTGGTGGCACACTGTTGGCGGTGGGGGTGTGTGCTGGTGGCACACTGTTGGCGGTGGGGGTGTGTGCTGGTGGCACACTGTTGGCGGTGGGGGTGTGTGCTGGTGGCACACTGTTGGCGGTGGGGGTGTGTGCTGGTGGCACACTGTTGGCGGTGGGGGTGTGTGCTGGTGGCACACTGTTGGCGGTGGGGGTGTGTGCTGGTGGCACACTGTTGGCGGTGGGGGTGTGTGCTGGTGGCACACTGTTGGCGGTGGGGGTGTGTGCTGGTGGCACACTGTTGGCGGTGGGGGGGGGGTGCTCGTGGCACACTGTTGGCGGTGAAGGGGTGCTCGTGGCACACTGTTGGCGGTGGGGGTGTGTGTGCTGGTGGCGGTGGGTGTGTGCTGGTGGCACACTGTTGGCGGTGGGGGGTTGCTGGTGGCACACTGTTGGCGGTGGGGCCGTAGAAAAAGTCTAAAAAAAAACAAACAAAATGACATTTGCCGCATCTCAGAAAAAAAAAATTAAACAAAAAGCTATGGGGGAAAAAAAAAGCATAAATCAAAAAATGGTACAGAACATAGATACCTTCCAAATTTTCAATACATTTTTCATTAAATTTTTTTTATTTTTAGTCCACGATTATATTATCCGATGACTTGCGTTGAGCAAACGTCGAGGACACCACAGGACTCCTCGGGGCTGCATCCAACTTCAGCAGCCACTGCTAATCAAATGCTGCACGCTCGGGTTCGGACCAACCAGTGTGTGCTCGAAGTTTGCTCAACTCTACTGATGACATGTTCCCTTTAATGGAATTTTCCAGGCAAAAACAAGCTCAGCTCAGCTGTAGCAACCAGACAAGCCATTGAGCCAACTCCCTGCTCAGTGCCAGCACCCTGACGATCAGCAATGTGAGGCCTATCCCGAGAATAGACCAGACCATCCATACCTTTTGGCCAGAAAACGCCTTTAAAGTGACACTGTCCCCCTCTTTTTGCATTACGACTGTTCTACACAGGTGTAAAGGTTAAATTTAGCATCTTTTATCATCTGGGATTGGGATACCTGGGAGGGGCTTCACGTCCAAAGCACCACTTAGCCACCCCCCCAGCCCCCACTGTGACGTCATAACCACATAGGCCCCGCCCCCTCAGCAGCCATTGGAAGGGCCGGCCTAAAGGTCCAGGCACCACCCTCACTAGATTGGCCCACACCAATGGCCACTGAGGGGGTGTGGCCTATGTGATGAAGACGTCATGGAGGAGGCGTGGCTAAGTGGCACTTCGCCCCTGAAGCCTTGTCCAGGTTTCCCAATCCCAGATGACAAAAAGATCACTTTTTACTGGAACAAGCATCATGAGGTATGAAAACGGCTAAATTTAAACTTTACACCTGTGTATAGCAGTCACTTTAAGCAAAGTACAGCCATACAAAAGTGCCACAACCCTTACTTTTAGGCTATGTTCCCACACAGCATTTTTGCAACCTAAAACCAGGAGTGGTTTGAAAACACAGAAAGGCTATGCTCACACACTGTTGAAATTTAGTTGGACGCCAATTATTGTCAAATAATTACCGTTTTTTTTAAACAACCACTGTTATTTGCCATTAAATGATGGCCATCCACTAAATTTCAACTGTGTCAGAACATAGCCTGTGTTTTCAATCCACTCCTGGTTTTGGTTGCAAAGTACTGAGCAAAACGCTGTGCGTGAACATCACCTTTACAGTGTATTTTACTATGGATTGGGCCAGATTTCCGCGTCCATGCTCAAGCACTGTCATACGGTCCGCAAGGGGACCAACACGGATTGAACAGAGACAGGTCAAGCCCTCCCACTACTGAACTGACCCATACATTAAAATGCAGGGAGTTCTGTAAGAGCTGAACAGTTTAGTCCATGACATTGTCGGCTTACAGGACAGTATGTCACGTATATGTGAATCTGGCCTAAGGCTCTTCTTGTACAGAACATAAACAAGTGTGAAATTTCATCCATTTGATTTACCTACAAATTGTTTTAAGTTTTTTAAATGGAAGGGCATGGGGTGAAAACAACAACTGGCACTAACTTACCTCTCCCCATGCTAGCGATCCGCCATCTGACCGTCCCCGGGACCCCTGCCACAAGACATTTTCGTAAGGACATCACAACTCGGGGGAGAATGGCCATCTGGCTGATGGACAGCCCGCTCAGCCAATCAGTGACTAACTGAGCTGCCAGCCCATCAGCTGGGTCTTGACGTCACCAGCACAGAAGATCTCGGAACCCCCGCGGGACTGCCGGGGCCAGTCACATGGTGGATCACGGGCACAAGGAGAGGCAAGTTAGCGAAGTTTGCTGTCTTTCCCCAGTGTCCTGCCATTTAGAAAAAAAACCTTGAGGCAGAACTTTTCCTTTAAGTATGATGCCTGGTATAACAAAAGTACTCAGGCAAGGTTGACATTTATAAATTTTGTCATATACATTGACATACTAGTGTTACACACTTTATTGGTGTGAGAGTGGAATGTTTGGGCTGGAATCCACTAAATGTCCACATCCTGGAGTCCCTAAATGCCCTTCTTAGGGCTGTTCCAGGTAAAAGCCCCTTAAAAAGACAAAAGGGGTGCTCCCTGACAAGCAGACAAGCAGGACCAAGTCTGTGGAACATTTTACCAGGAAAACAGCTGCACCGCACTAACCATGCAAATGTATGAAGCTCCCACTTCCACCTGCTCTAGCTCAAGATAGATCGCAATGGGAGCAAAGTCTTGTTTTAAAGGGGTTATCCAGTGTTACAAAAACATGGCCACTTTCTTTCAGAGACAACACAACTCTTGTCTCCAGTTCAGGAGCGGTTTGCAATTCCGCTCCATTCACATCAATGGAACTGAGCAGCAAAACCCCGCCCAAGCTGGAGACAAGAGTGGGGCTGTCTCTGGAAGAAAGTGGCCATGTTTTTGTAGCACTAGATAACCCCTTTAAAGGGGTGATCCAAGATTAGAAATACATGACCGCTTTTTCCAGAAACAGCGCAGCTCGTCTCCAGTTTGGGTGGGATTTTGCAGTTCATTGAAGTGAATGAAGCGGAATTGTAATACTGCGCACAAATTTTTCCGATCCTGGATAACACCTTTAAACCACAAATTCCCAGATTTTAACACTTTAAACAACCCACAAGGTTTATTATCATAAAGCTATTAAGGGTGAATGAAGCAGGCTCTAAATCTGAGCTTTTAGCAGCCACCACAATCGATCTCTGTTGCGGTCTGTGTAACAGTTTAGATGCTTCAGTCAAAAGCCGACAGAGGCAATTACCAGTCGCCCCACAGTCGCAATACAATTGTTGCTACGGAATGGGGCCTGTACTAAGCCTCTGTGACTGCCATCAGTGATCTTCAATCACAATCTTCAATTCAATCATCAATTACAACTTGCCATAGGTAGGCTGTGCTAGGCGCGTGAACAGCATTGCAATCATCTTTAAAAGAAATTGAATTAAAGGGGAACTATCAGCAGGTCAGACAAATCTAACCTGCTGATATGTCCCTACTGCACATGAGACACTGAGGGGGAAGGTAGGTCTCCCCCTCTGCGCTGTTCTGGTGCAGTTAGTAGTTTGCTCTATGGTCTGGTAGGACTTTTTCGAGCACTGGGGCACAGTTAGGAACACTGCCCACCCCCATAACACCAATCTGCCCCTGGCCAGCCCGCCACTCTCTAATTATAATCAAAGCAGGCCAGCCATGGGCAGGCTGGATTGGCGCTATGGGGGGCCGACATTGCTCCTAACAGGTTCCCCAAGTTGTCCTAAAAGTGTTATCGGACCATAGAGCAAACTAACTGCATCGGGACAGCACTGAGGAGCAAGGTAAGAGACATAGCTCCCTCCTCGGCCTGCCATAGATTTGCATAACCTGCTAATAGTTCCCCTTTGATTCTTATAAGTTCCTGAGGGGATTATTTTCAAATAAAAAAAAAAAGAATATATAATCTTTTTTGATGCCACAAGTGGAATTGTCCAAACTATTATTGAATAACTTTATTGATCCCGCACGGTGAGCAGCGTAAATGGAAAGACAAACAAGTGCCAGATTTGTGGGGGTTACATAAAAAAAAAAAAAAATCAAAAAGTCACATCTACACCAAAAAGCCAGAGATCACATCGCAAAACATGAACCCTCGCACACCTCTGTAAATCTAAAACATAACTATACAAACTGGGTTTAATTATCATTGTACTGAACAATACAGATAGCATGTCCAGTGTACAAGTGCATTGTAGGATGTAAATGTAAATGAAAGATTTGGCCTATTTGCTATGCAACACAACAGTCCTCTGATCTGGGTCCTCACCTGACTGAGCAGTTGTCCATGAAATATTGTGTTTACTACCTTCAGCACCTGCTTAGTTAGCTTCCTCTGGGAGATGGGGATAAGGATCCTGTGCTTGTTGCCTTCAGACTCCAGTTCCTGTTGCACTTTGTCCAGCAGCTCACACAAGAACTCCTGGGCATCTTGTTGGTCATACCCTCTGAAAGCTGGGATTAGACTCCACACAGAATGTAACATGGCGAAGGGCGAAACCAGCGCCCACTTCCCTGACCACATTACACGGAAGAGGGTGTGCAATTCATGGCAAAGGGACAGTTGTTTGGTGCTAGGTTCCTTGGCTTGAATTAGCTCCAGGCTTTTTTTGATTGAGGGTCCCCCACCATTTAACCCAAGGCCCCCAGATGGGTACCCCGAACCAATGTTACCCGTGCAATGCTTGCCATTGGTGTCTTTATTTGTCAACAGTTCTTCTTTCTCACAGGGGTCCAGGGTGAGGAAGCATTCCCTGAACTTCTGCAGGTGGCTCAGCACTTGCAGTATAGAGTTCATATAGCAGGTATTTCCAAGGTTGCGAAGTCCTGTCACTCCTGGAGTAACAGTAGGCTTGATGGAGTACAGCTGGTTAAAGCGTCTTTGAGCTTCCCTTCTTGAAGCTGAACTGCTGGTTGTCATGTCCCTGAATTTTCGAGGAATAAGGCTATCCCTGTGTGTATTTGACAGTAGACGGGCACTTTTCCTGGGGGGAGTGTTTGCAAGTTCTTCTAGAAGACGCCGTTTTACTTCTTGTCTTCTTAGCCTAGCTTCTTCTTTTTTCTTCTCGAGTTCTGCTTGTTGTTTTCTTTCTTCCATTTTCAGCTGTCCCCTAGAAGATTTTTCAAACCAAAGTCGCAGTGCTTTTGCCAGCAAAGTTTGGCGTCTATGACGTAAGGCTGTAAGCATCATTGGCTGTCCCTGTGATGACCTATGGCAACCAGACCCTTCACTTGCTGTGGTTTGTGATCTTAAGCTTCTTCGACTTGATGCTTCCTGCTTTTGACTCCTTACAGCAGAAAGTGCACTTCTCAGTAGCTTTAAGTCCCCCTCCGGGTTATCATTTAACACATAGTCCTGGCACAAGTAGCAGAAGACATATAGCTCATGCACCTCCATAACCAAGGGGTGTCTGCTTTCCTGAAAGTGGCGCAAGGCATGTTCTTCAATATAACGCCCACAAGCCACATGTGAACACTTCAGACATGCCCACACCGATTCTCTTGTATCACAGTCCACACAGTGCCATTTCTGTGGATTTAGGATGGAGTGGTTCTGTGCCAAGCGTAGACGCCCAACGTGTTTACATCGATCCATGTCTCACAAGAGGATCCGACTGAGCAATCTATGTAAGAGAGCAAAAGAAGTTTATTCAATAATAGCACTTAAAAAGGAGGAAAAAAATTTACTTTATTATTTCTAGTATCACACATGTCATCCCAAGAGTCTCAAAAGCATTCTATGGAACCTAAATACATTTCTACAAGAGAGTGCATTAAGGAGACACCTATTCTTGCTTTATACTAACGTGTGGCTTAAAGGGATAATCCAGCACCACAAAAACATTTCTTCCAGAGACAGCACCACTCTTGTCTCCAGTTTGGCTGGGGTTTTATAACTCAGTTCCATCAAAGTTAATGGTGCTTAACTGCAAACCGCACCTGAACTGGAGACAAAAGTGGTACTGTCTCTGGAAGAAAGTAGCCATGTTTTTGTGGCACTGGATAACCACTTTAATTTCTCTGCTGTCAGATCCCTGCTTACCCATTCACTCTTATAGGCTGCAGAAACTTCAGACCTATGAGCCGCAGATGCACAATCCCCTCATTGGCCAGATTGATGTTATGATGTTATTACACCTGCTTTAGGATCCTGTCCCTGCAGCTCATAGGCCTCTGGCCTGAACAGCCCCTCCATTCACTGTTGAAACTCAGCCACAGCTCCGACTCCTATATTTTACCAGGCCACGACTCCTTCATAAATGGCCACTTATTAAAAATAAATTGCTGGTGCCAAATCCTCAACCATACAACGCAGCACTTCTTCCTAATGTACTACATCTACATCTAAAGCTTTGGCTCTCCAGGCATGATTGGAGTTGTAGTTTTGCAAAAGCTGCAGAGCCAAGGTTCCCTACCCCTGTCCTACATGATCCTGGGGCGACTTCTGAGTGAATACAGAAATATATAAAGCAGCTTCTCCTGGGTGTGCAGTGGATGCAGCCAGTCTCCAGCCTCCATGTCCTGAACTACTCAGTACAAACTAAATATTCAGCATATACAAATGAAAACTGATAACAGTGATATAGGGGTAAGTGAGGAAGTGATATAGAGGTCTGACATAGTGGCTTTCCGCATGTACTTACACTGTACAGATTAAAGTGACTGTACCACCAGGCTGAGGCTGAAACACTGGAGGCGGGCCAACCCACCCCCAGTGGAAAGAAACCCCAGCACCTCCATGACGTGACTCCATTAGAATCAATGGAACCCTATCATAGAGGGGCTAGGGTTTCCTCCCACTAAGGGTGGGTCGGCCTGCCTCCAGGGCTTCAGCCCGGGCCTGGTGGTACAGTAACTTTAATGCAAAGTTTGTTGAAAAGGAAATGGGCACTGTCACAAAAAAAATAAAATAGGTTTTCAAAAAAAGTTATTGATCAGAGTGGGTCTCACTGCTGACACCTGCTCGGATTAGAAGATATAGTTGTGAAGAGATCGCGGCATAGCAACCCTCTCCCAGGAGAGCGAGATTCTATGATTGTACTTATGCATGATATATAAGGACACACACCTCCCTGATAGAAACCATAGAGGACAGAGTTTACTTATTACTGCTACATTACTTATGGCTTCTTGTCCTCCCCCTTCTTCTCTATATTACATAAGATATCTTTAAATTATACTGATATTCATATACAATCATACAGAAGAAGAACAGCACACGTCTCCCCTGTGCTTACAGGCTTCCCCAACGCACTGGACTCCTCCAGCGCAGAAACAAGCTGCCAAATAGTGAGCTCCCACTTTTCCCTGACCATCCTAATCTATGTTAACCCCTTAAGGACCGGGGCATTTTTTAAATTCTGAGTTTTCGTTTTTTTTCCTCCTTGTGCATAAAAGGCCATAGCACTTGCATTTTTTCACCTAGAAACCCACATGAGCCCTTATTTTTTACGCCACTAATTGTACTTTTCAATGACAGGCTGAATTTTTGCATAAAGTACACTGCAAAAGCAGGAAAAAATTCAATGTGTGGTGAAATTGAAAAAAAACCCCACATTTTGTTAATTTAGTGGATATGTGTTTTTACACCGTTCGCCCTGGGGTAAAACTGACTTGTTATACATGTTCCACAAGTCGCTACAATTAAAACGATAATGCACAACGATAAATGCACAATTTTGAACTTTTTTGGGGATTTTTTGGCTCTTACGCAGTTTACCGTGCGAGATCAGGAATGTGATTAATTAATAGTTCGGGCGACTACGCACGCGGCGATAGCAAACACGTTTATTTATTTACTTTTATTAATAACCTGGGAAAAGGGGGGCGATTCAGACTTTTATTAGGGGAGGGGGCTTTTTATTACGAACATTTTTTTTTTCACTTTTACACTTATACTAGAAGCCCCCCTAGGGGACTTCTAGTATAAGTGCACTGATCTCTCATAGAGATCTCTGCAGAGATCCATGAGATAGGCACTCTTACTTCCGGCTGCTGCACCCGGAGTAAACGAGTGCCGAGCCGGGGACGCGCCATCTTGGAGCGGTCCCCGGCCAGCTTCAGTATTGGATATCGCTCCTCCGGGACAACGTCCCGGAGGAGCGATCTCCCCACTAGACACCAGGGATGACGCTGCAAACGGTAATCGGATGCAGCTGTCAACTTTGACAGCTGCATCCGATTACTGTATTAGCGGGCACGGCGATCGGACCATGCCCACTAACACCTGCGGTCCCGGGCTACAAGCGGCACCCGGGACCGTCGCGGTTCTGAACGTCCTTAATGACCGCAGGGCGTAAATATACGCCCACGGTCGTTAAGGGGCTAATAGGGCCAGTGTCTGACTAAATAATGGCTTTAGATTAAATTATAATACTGCGATAGGGCATTATAACTATGTGAGGGGCACAGCAAGTGACATAACTATATTTAGACTGGGTAGGTTTATCTAAGCAGCATTCACTCCTGTCTTCTGTTCCAGCAACGGAACAGAAGAAAGAAGCAAAAAAAAAAATATATATATATAAATAAATCATCATGTCTGATCCCAGTGACTGTATTGACGAAGCAGGATTGAAGTCCGGCACTACCGGCATCTAATATATATATCAGCCCAGGTGATCATAGGATTCCAATCTTCGGACAAAATACACCAGCAATGACAACATATATCCAAAGCCAAAATAAAGCCTGTGGCACTCATGTGTCTTGCAGTGTAGAAAAAGATCCTTTATTCACGTCATAGAGGGCGAATGCATGGGAGGGAGATGCACTCCCTAGCGCATCTCCCTCCAATGCATTCACAATCTATGATGTGAATAAAAGGACCTTTTTCTACACCGCAAGACACGTGAGTGCCACTGGATTTATTTCGGTTTTGGAAATATACTGATCCTAATGACTGTGGTCATTTTTCTGGACATTTGCAGTAAAACCGCAATTTGAGGCAGCTTAAATTTTATTGTGACCTGTTAATGTAGAACTATATGACAGTGCCATGTTGCACACCCCTGATCTACATGAACAGGGAAGAAAAAAACAAAACAAAGAAATAATAAACCATGTACGATAAACAAAAAAATGTCAATGTAAAAATGTGAACAGATGTCCACCCACACTTTATTCTTTTTCCTTACATTTGTTTCACCCAAAGGATCCCAAGGATGTACCATCACGGCCCAGTGCAAAAGTGTGTATAGACCCAACGTGAAACATCCATCTTGCACCTATAAATTTTTGATACCTGTTCATTTCACGAGAAAATCCTCGCCATCCTTGAATTTCTCCCATGTCAGGAAACAGAGTGCATGCCCACGACAATGCGTGCACCCATTCGGCTGGAGGAAGATTTACAGGGATGACCACCACATCACTGTTTGGGAATAAAAAAATACATGAATAAATGTACCAAAGTGCAGCAGCTTTGATTTAACACAGTTTAAGCATAAAGAATCTCTAGCTTAGACCAGCATCGTCTGCATGTCCAGAAATACAAAGCCACGCTAACCTTCTTGCATCCCTCCTACTTGTTTCCTGCTCTCCTGTACAACGTAAACCAGCAGCAATCACACTGAACATTAAAGCAGCACACTGCAATTATTCATCCCGCTTCCTCATCAATAGCTTTTTACTGCTGTTTTCTACGCTTCAACCAACTAGGACTAGCTCTTGCCTAACACCACAAATCACATAGGGCCTTTTTTTATTTATTACTGCACCTAGGAAGTTCAAAGAAAACTTTAAAAAAGAACACTGTAATTTGTTGAAGGATCTGGGCAGTTCCCACAAATTTATAGTGAAGGACGTTTTCTCATGTAGTCACTTAGGGTGCCAGCCGGCATTATTTAGGTAACATCTGGCCAGGGCCAGCAAAAAAGTGATTAAAGGGGCTCAATCTTTTACCCATCAGAACGCAAATAACATCATCACATCATCCAAAGGGTTGCCATATAAGCTGGGGGCCTGCAAACACCCCTAAGTCTGCCATAATAGGCTGTCAGTTTTACTGTCAATTTTTGCATTGTAAACTATAAAACATGGTAAAGTGACCTTATGGGACTAAAAGTATAAAAGCTCACCAATTCCACTGATTAACTGATGGTGTCTTTACATAAAGAGATTTATGTAACAGATTTTTGAAGCCAAAGCCAGGAATGTATTTGAAAAGAGGAGGAATCTCTGTTTATAATCCAATATAAAGACTCCGTAGCACTCATTTTCATATGCAAAGTGTTCAAACGTTTATTTAAAGCGTGAAAAAGGCAAGGCCAGGAAATAGACAATAATTTCTTTCAGATAAACAAATATTTGGGTAATGCGACAGTGGACGTTTCGACCCTGTCCAGGGTCTTTCTCAAAGTCGCTTGTTGTGCTGATGGGAAATGCGCTCCTGGCGCTGGTCTGTGGCGTATCAAGCGCTTAATACGCAGCAGACCAGCGCCAGGAGCGCATTTCCCATCAGCACACCAAAACGTCCACTGTCGCCATAACCCAAATATTTGTTTATCTGAAAGAAATTATTGTCTTTTTCCTGGCCTTGCCTTTTTCACGCTGTAAATAAACGTTTGAACACTTTGCATATGAAAACGAGTGCTACGGAGTCTTTATATTGGATTATATTTGGATGAAGACCCATCTGTAACCAGCACCACCCAGTCCTGTTGTGCACCCCTATCTCTTCTATTTGTTCTGTTTATAGTCTGTTCCTGGCTTTGACTTCAAAAATCTGTCAGATAAATCTCTGTGTAAAGGCTCCCTCGGATGAAACAATATATTTTAGATGATTGCAGTTTCCTGTTAAGCATCATTTGCAAAGACAATAAACAAGGCCCAAGGGCAATCACTGAAGATTGCTGCATAAATCTGGATTCTGTATGTTTTCCACATGGACAATTTAGATTGCTGCTCCCGAGTTGTATCAGGTAAAAATCTTTGTGTCTATGCACCAGGCAATAATACTGCCAATGCTACATATAACCAGGCTGTATATAACACTGCCAATGTTGTATATAAACAGGCTGTATATAACACTGCAAATGTTGTATATAACCAGGCTGTATATAACACTTGTCTCAAGTTACGATAGTCCAAAAGAGGACCATTGTATGTTGAAAATATTGTATCTTGAGGCCATTGTAAGTTGAGGGATCACTGTGTATATACACATTTTATATAAAAATTCATATCCTCTGTAATGACACATACAATGAAATAAAATAATAAATGTCATTAAATTGAGTTTTTTCTCAATCAGCATTCTTGAGCAACAGCACTTTTTGTCTTTGGGTGGGGGGGGGGCTAAATTGCAGTTAGCGTGCACAAAAACAGTAGTCCTAAAAATCTGTAGTAGTTTATGATTTACACATGATGACAGTACTGTCAGGAGGGGTTTGATAGTTGGTAACAGGTGTAAAGATCCCGGGCCTGTGACCTGAATAAAAAAAAAAAACCAAGAGCCCCGAATCTCATCCACATTCCTGCCCCGCACCAGGAAAATAAAGAAAACACACAAATGGGGAGCGTTATGAAGACAAGTACGCCGATCTTATATTAGGCTCCGCACCCTTTTTCCCCAGCAGGATTCACTAAGAGGCACACGCCTCTTAATGAATTTGTCCGGCCGGCCGCCCGAACTTGCGGCTGGCGTACTAAATCCACACCTGCTTCCAGCAGAAGTAGATTTGGATGATGATTTAGGCGTAAATCATAAGTGAGGCGCAGGAGGAGGCTACGCTTCCTCCCCGCCTTGTCACACCCCCCCAAGCTCCCCCAGCCCACCCATCGGGCAAGCAGGGCATACAGCAGGCTTACGCCAGGGAGAAGGGGCGATTCTGCACCTTCTCACTGGCGTACGCCTTGGGCGGAGGTTTCATAAATGTCCCCCTATATGTACTTCATGTTTCTCTGAAAAAAGAGCTAGGGCTTTGTGATGGAAATGGACAGTCCTATCCCTATTGTGTGTACAGTTATATTATATGTGGTATGAAAGTGTTTACTAATTCAAACACTATAGACTGTTATGTGTATTCCACTCACTATACTTTGGCTTGTCCAAACATCATAAACTCTGGGCAGTTTATTTAGGATCTCTGGTCAGGAAATACCAGGCCTGGTTTATTGAGGGTCTCAGGAAAGCTGGAGTTCTTATTTACTTCAAAGAATGGATAGACCCACTGAAGCACAACACCCCCCCAACCATAGGACAATGGTTCAATTACAGGACATATGCAATGAGGTGTCCCTGGTCCTTCCCCATTATCACCTAATCAGCCAATTAGGGACAACTCATTATCCTAATCACCTGTTGGGCGGCTAGGAAATCTGAGCTGAGTTTTGACTGTATAAAATATGGTGGCAACAGCAAAACTAGGTGGCAGTGTAGGGGGTCAGTCTGACTGAGCTGCGATCCATGATTTCTCCTACCCCCTGGGAAGGCAACAACTATTGTAAGTGTTAGATAGTTTCTGCTTATTTCTCCCTTTTATTTTATACTGTTATTGCATGTATGTATGTCATCTTATTTACCTTATTTTTGTAAGCACTGTACCTTTTGTCTATTAAAGCTTAAAACTTTAATAAGTTTGGTCCTTGTATGCTCTAAGAATCCATAGCCTTTGGATGTAGTGTTTTAACCCTGTGAGTGCCAGTGAGTGGTGTTGTGAATTGACAGTGTCCTTTCACACTTATTTGAAAGGTGGTGGCATCGTGTGTGTTGAGGTGCTGGGACTGTGTTGGGGTGTGATTTATGCTCAATTTGCCACCTGAGTGGTAGGTGAGTGCAAGATTGAGTGAGTGGAAAAAGATTAACCCCTTGCAGTGGCATCCCCGTCATGTGCTAGTAAGTCACCATACTTTATGTGCCATCGTGCTCAGCTCCTATACTGTAAGTTTCCCTGTAGTTAGGCCTCCCATAATATATAGCCCACCTTCCCCGCCCCTTGCAGGTCCCCATACTGTATACATTATTGGAGTATTGGAACATGTATTGTATATATTTCAGATTTATTGCTGTGTTCAGGTGTTTGTTTATATTGATTCAGGGTAGGGATGGTCCGAACAGAGTTCGGTTCGGGTTCGTACTAACCCAAACTCTCGGAAAGGATTCCCGCTGTATGCCCGCTCCGTGGACTGTATCCACCCGCTGCACGGAGCGGGCAGACAGCGGGAATCTGATGCCGAGCGTTCGGGTTCATATGAACCCGAACCTCGGCAGTTTCGGATCATCCCTAATTCAGCGTATGTTCACACAGGTGTTTTACTGCAGATTATAATTTAATTTAAAGGGGAAGTCCTACGAAAAATACAGACAGGAAGGGGCATGGGGAAAATAACAGCCGCTAATGACCTGCAGCTCTCCTGGCTGCAATGCACATACCCAGCTGAGTGACTGCCCGCTCAGCCAATCAGTGACTGGGGTGGGACACCGATCACGATTTGTGAGCGTGATTGAGGCCTAACAGTTTGACTTGGTTTGACTGCTTTTCATGGAAAAGGGGAGGAGGGGGAGGCTGAAAGTATTTTGTTTGTGGTTAAAAAATATAAATAAAAACACAAAAAATAAATAAAGTCACCGCTGCGTCCTCCATATAAAGAGGAGGCAACACAAATCCAGCAAATCAGGGGCGAGCTAAAATGTCTACTGTAGAGCAGATGGCTGGATTCATTGAGAGACTAGAGGATTAACCCTGCACATAAACTGGAATATTAAACTAAGAGCTCCGCCACCAAAATTAAGGGATTAATTAGATCATCTTAAGGGTGAAAACACATTTAGTAAAACATAAGTGTTTACTTTATATGGAGTGACTAACTAAACAGATAAATCAAACTAAAACCACACACACGCACGTGATCTTAGCCTCACCCGGTGAAACATTCAGAGCTTTTAATGGTCCTCTGAAATGCGATCAGCTAACATTACAAGTTCTTAGCACTGAGGCCCCAGCGACTGGTTGTGCAGCGGGCATCAAGTGTAGCATCGGATAAAACTATATAGAAGTGGACAGAGCACAGGCACAGTGTATGGTAGTAGAGGAAGCCATATCAGGAACAACCAAACACACAGTGCCAATGTGGAGGCAGCTTAAGCCATCCCTCACCATAGAGAACACAGCAATGTCTATGGAAGGATGGGATAGTTCAGTCATTAATAAAAGGGTGTATGGCCACCTTTAGAGAGAGACCTGTAGGAAACCTCCATCAGACATACAGATCTTGTTCCTCTCTGTCGATTTACATCTAGTACAGCTGTAGTCAAAGAATATTTTTATATGTCTTCCTATTAACCGGTCCTTGACCTGGTCTCCCGCCATGAAGACTGCCTGGAACTCCCCGATGTTCTGCCTAAAGAATGTCCCATCTTCCATGAACAAGCAAAGAAGAGACCGCCCCTCCTTAACCCAGAGTGTTGGCATCTGTCCTTAAGATTAGTTGGCCTACTTTATCGTGGTTAACACCTTTGGCGACGTTCTGAGGATCTGCCCACCACTGAAGGACAGAGGTGAGATTAGAGGACAGAGCAATCTCTCTGTGAAAATGCCTTATTAGACGGCCTAAGCCACACTGTAAATGAGAGTCAATTACATGGCTCAGTAATAGTGCGGCCAGGGCTGCATGATCAATCACTAGGTGCTAATGTTAATTACCCATCGGCCTCACATCTCCTATAACACAGGTCACAAGTGAGGGGGATTGGCCAATGAGCCAGGGGTTCGCTTGTGAGTAAGCCATATTACATGGGGCAATGTCCGCTTGACTTGACAGATAGTATGCCCGTGCACTGTACCATAGGAATGAATAGAGCCGAGGGTCAGATGCCAACCCAGGGCTCTACTCTTATTATTTAATCAGATAATTTTTTATTGAACATTTTTCTATTTTACAACAAAACAATCCCATCAATTCCCACCCGCGCCCCACCCACTTCCTAATCCCAAGAACAGTATGTCCTACAATCTTGTACCTCTCAAAGAGAGAAAAAGGATATCTTTTGTATACAACTAGGACATATAGACCAATGTAACCAGTAATAGAAATAAGCATCCAGTCACAGGCAGGGGGTCCCACACACAACCCAATCAAACACACATTTGCTCTAACATACATTAACCCCTTAAGGACAGAGCCAATTTCGATTTTTGCATTTTCGTTTTTACCTCCTTGTGCTTAAAAGGGCATAGCACTTGCATTTTTCCACCTAGAGACCCACATGAGCCCTTATTTTTTGCGTCACTAATTGTACTTTGGAAGGACAGGCTGAATTTTTATAAAGTACAGTGGAAAACCAGAAAAAAAATAAATGTGTGGTGAAATTGGAAAAAAAAAAACAAAACGCATTTCTTTTATTTGGAGAGTATTTGTTATTACGCCATTCGCCCTGGGGTAAAACTGACTTGTTATATATGTTCCTCAAGTCGTTACGATTACAACGATATATAACATGTATAACTTTTCTTTTATCTGATGGCCTGTAAAAAATTCAAACCATTGTTAACAAATATATGTTCCTAAAAATCGCTCTATTCCCAGGCTTATAGCGCTTTTATCCTTTGGTCTATGGGGCTGTGTGAGGTGTCATTTTATGCGCCATGATGTTTACTTTCTATCGGTACCTTGATTGGACAGCAAAGAAGCCAGATTAAACGCCAAATACTTAGATAAATTAGGATGGATATGGATGCCCAGGTATTTAAATTGTTGTACCACCGGCATACGGTGCGTCTGCAGTAAAGGTAGATCAGGGAGGGGGTCCAATGGCAGGAGAACAGATTTGTCCCAATTAACGAGAAGCCCAGAATATTTCCCAAATCCACTCAACATATCCATAATAGCCGGGAGGGACTTTTCTACATTTCCTACAAATAATATCATGTCATCTGCATATAATGCAATGCGGTCCTCCATGTCCCCATGCTTAAATCCCTCTATATTAGGAGAAGCCCAAACCATCGCTGCCAAAGGCTCGATGGCCAGAGCGAACAAAAATGACGACAGGGGGCAGCCCTGCCTAGTGCCACTAGCTAAGGGAAATGCCTCGAAGAGTAACCCATTAACCCGAAGCCGGGCCATAGGCATGGTATGTAAAAGGCGGATCCAACCCAGATACCAAACCCCATCCTGACGAGAACACACCACAAGTACCTCCACTCGACACTGTCAAAAGCTTTGGCAGCGTTGAGTGAGAGGACAGCCCTGCCCCCCCTCCCCTTCCCTAGGCGCGTGCAAATTAAGATAAAGTCTTCTGATATTATCAGCTGTAGATTTTCCAGGCATAAACCCAGTTTGGTTTTGGTGGACTAAATGGGAAATAACAGTGAGAAGTCTATTAGCTTCTACTTTTTCTTTCTGATCCTCTTTTCCCATTATATGGGATTAATTCCTACACACTGACTCTTTCGTTAGAGACCGGTATTTGCAGAGTCTTTGGTTACTGTGTAGGGAGGTTGTGGGGACCTCTATCCACGGTATCTTTCAATTAGATGTAGTATTGCATTTTTGTCCAAGTTTTCCCGCATGTGCGAACAGCGCATGCTGTGGCAGTCACATGATCTTGAACGCTGGACTAGGGCATGATCATGTGACACCGAGCGGACGGACATGCGCACTGGGTGTTCCGGGACGCCGGGGTGGCCATGATTTGTATGTCCATCTACACAATGCAGCGCCACCAGGTAATTGTAATTAATGGTTTGTTCTATGCCTACACAGCTGTACTGTATGTCGTGCTACATTTGAGTATTTAAGGACACCACAATACATGGTCTTCACTCCTGACGAAGTCACCGGAGGGTGGCGATACGCGTGGAGCCTTTCTCTCAGGGGTGTTCACCCCATGACCCTTTTTTTCAACCCAGGCATCGCTCACCACTTCTTTGACTGGGTGATATGATTGATATGGTTTTTTTCTTTGTGCAGCTCTTTTTCCTTCTCTTTTTCAGATATTGTGATTTATATACATATATATTTTTTGTGTATCTGTGGGTTTTATAACACAATGATTTATACCTGAATTATTTGGATATACTATTTACTTGATATAGATTATCTCCACCTTTCCACTGTATGATATTGGTGTTTCCAGTTATTTGTTTTGGCTGCACGCTGTGCCTGGGCAATTAAATATTATAAATCTTTCTACATATCTTTATTTTGGGTCATGGTAGCAATATTCGTTGCTTGCAACCGCTGTAGGTCACATACCCATTGATAATTATCTGTGTTTGGGTTGACCATGAATTTCTGTGTTCCTGATTGGAATTTTTAATTGTTTTTAACTGTGTTTTGTAGTGTTCTGTGTGATCTTTAATATAACAAAATAAAACATATTTGTACTTTTTCATAATTAGCAAGTGGAGTGCACTCTTGATTGATGTCTAGTCTTTGCTTCTTTTGGTTTACTAAGTCTATTAGCTAACACTTTGGCTATTATTTTAATATCCGTGCATAACAGGGATATGGGTCGGTATGATCCCCTCTGTGTAATATCCTGCCCAGGTTTGGGAATAAGGACCACTACAGCCTCCGTCATGGACCCCGGTAATCTACCCTCATCTCATGGGGCAGTAAATGTAGACAATAAACAGTATGGTGAGAGCCTGCTACCGGTATTAAAGAGCTCAGCCGGTAACCCATCTATACCAGGAGATTTTTCATTCGGAAAGTCTTTGAGCACCTCCTCCAGCTCCTCTATTGCCAGCAGCCGATCAAGCTCCTCCCTCTGCGCCTATGTGAGCTTTTGAAAAAAAAACCGCTTATCATCATCAGCAGTGTGTTCTAAATGGTCATCATATATGGTCTGCACGTCTAACCATTGTTTTTTGGAATCCTGAGAAGGATGTTCCACATATTCCTGCTCGGTGTGCACCAGCCGCTGCTGCAACATATTATGCACATCTCTAGATTTGGTCTTACATTTACTTATTTCTTTAATCAGGTTACCTCTACGATATGCTTTTAAGGAATCCCAGATGATCGTCTGCGCAGCAGTACCATTATTAACCCTTTAAAATAATTCAATGTCAGCAGGGATAGGAGGTGCGGGTTGGATCAGCTGGAGCCATAATGGGTTGAGGCGCCACGGTGCCCTTAAGGACCCCGAGCAGTGTCCACAACATATTGTAACTTTAATTGGAGAATGGTCTGACAACCGTCTATGTAGATATTCTACCCCCACTACCAGAGAGCGCATAAGGCTATTTCCCACCGCAAGATCTATTCGGGATAGTATACCATGAGAAGCTGAGTAACATGAGAATTGTTGTACCATAGGGTTACGAAGCCGCCAGAGATCAAATAAATTAGCTTCGCACAGCAGTTTATACATACTCGTTGGGGCAGCAGGAGAGGATACCGCTCCTTCAGGGCTCTACGCTTAAAGGGAACCAATCACGCCGAAATTGCCCCCATTGATAAGGAAGCGTGCTGGTACATCAGCCAGCACGCTTCCCAAACATCCCCCTGTCCCCTCTGTCCCCTCTTTTGTTAGCCCGTAATCTTACTTTTGCGATGTCCCGCGCCGTATGCTAATCAGCCCTAAGTAGTCCTGGTGGGCTGAACTAGTCAAGGTGGGCTGTACTAGTCACGGGCCTGGGCGCTGTAATCACGCCCAGAGGGGCGTGATTCAAAGACCTTCGCTCCACCGACGTCATCTCTGGCCCGCGTTCACGTCGGCGGCGCGCCGCGTCTTTCGCATGCCGCGCATGCGCAGTACGGCGGGAGAAGACGCTGACGTACTGTGCGTGCGCGGCGTGCGGAAGACGTCGGCGTTGGAACGCAAGCGCCGCTAACGTCTTCCGCACGCCGCGCACGCGCAGTACGTCAGCGTCTTCTCCCGCCGTACTGCGCATGCGCGGCATGCGAAAGACGCGGCGCGCCGCCGACGTGAACGCGGGCCAGAGATGACGTCGGTGGAGCGAAGGTCTTTGAATCACGCCCCTCTGGGCGTGATTACAGCGCCCAGGCCGTGACTAGTACAGCCCACCTTGACTAGTTCAGCCCACCCGGACTACTTAGGGCTGATTAGCATACGGCGCGGGACATCGCAAAAGTAAGATTACGGGCTAACAAAAGAGGGGACAGAGGGGACAGGGGGATGTTTGGGAAGCGTGCTGGCTGATGTACCAGCACGCTTCCTTATCAATGGGGGCAATTTCGGCGTGATTGGTTCCCTTTAACAGAGCCGGCAGGGTCCGATACGGAGATCGCAAGGGGGTTCAGGGGTTTAACCCCCACAATCTCCTATAATTTTTCCCAGAATACCCCATTAAAAAATTATAAAAAATAAAGTTTCCTTATTAATAAAAAAAATCCCCTCCTCTAATAAAAGTTCAAAATTACCCACCTATTCCAATTTTATAAATAAGTAAACGAACATATTCGGTATCGCCGCATGCACTATCGCTCAAACTACAAAATTATCACATTCCTGATCTTGCACGGTAAATGGCGTAAGCGCAAAAAAAAAACACAAAAAAACAAATTGCGGCTTTTTTATCACACCAAATCCGGAAAAATTGTAATTAAAAAGTGACATATCCGCAAGTAAGCTACTGATGAAAAGATCAGATCATGGCGCACAAAATGACACCTCACACAGCCCCATAGACGAAAGGATAAAAGAGTTATAAGGAACAGAATAGAACAATTTTAAGAACATTGTTTTTTCTTTTTAAAAGGTTTTAACCTCTTAAGGACATATGACGTACCGGTACGTCATATGTCCTCACTTGCACTTCAAAGCGGGGCCGCGCGGCGGCCCCGCTTTGAAGTGCCGCGATCCTGGGTGCCGCGAGTAGCCCGGGACCGCTGCTATTAGCGGGCACGGTCTGATCGCCGTGCCCGCTAATTAGCTAATCGGAGGCAGCTGTCAAAGTTGACAGCTGCCTCCGATTACCGGAGGCAACGTTTCCCTGGGGTCTAGTGGGGGAGATCGCTCCTCCGGGACCTTGTCCCGGAGGAGCGATCTCCGTTACTGATGCCGGCCGGGGACGCGTCCAAGATGGCGCCGTCCTCGGCTCGGCACTCGTTCGTTTTCGGCTGCAGCAGCCGAAAGCAAACGAGTGCCGATCTCATGGATCTCTGCAGCATAGATATCTATGCAGCATTGGATATCTCTATGAGAGATCCAAGTGTATATACTAGAAGTCCCCCAGGGGGGCTTCTAGTATATGTGTAAAAAAAATAAATAAAGTGTTGTTAATAGTAAAAAGCCCCCTCCCCTAATAAAAGTCTGAATCACCCCCCTTTTCCCAGGTTTTAAATAAAAGTAAACAAATAAATAAATAAACAAACATGTTTGGTATTGCCACGTGCGTAATCGCCCGAACTATTAATTAATCACATTCCTGATCTCGCACGGTAAACGGCGTCAGCGCAAAAAACTCCCAAAGTGCAAAATTGCGCATTTTTGGTCGCATCAAATCCAGAAAAAAATTTAATAAAAAGCGATCAAAAAGACGTAAATGGGCAATCAAGGTACCGATAGAAAGATCACATCATGGCGCAAAAAATGACACCTCGCACAGCCCCATAGACCAAAGGATAAAAGCGCTATAAGCCTGGGAATGGAGCGATTTTAAGGAACGTATATTGGTTAACAACGGTTTGAATTTTTTACAGGCCATCAGATACAATGTAAGTTATACATGTTATATATCGTTTTAATCGTAACAACTTGAGGAACATGCATAACAAGTCAGTTTTACCCCAGGGCGAATGGCGTAAAAACACATTTCCCCCAAATAAAAGAAATGCGTTTTTTTTTTTTCAATTTCACCACACTTTGAATTTGTTTCTGGTTTCGCAGTTTACTTTATGCAAAAATTCAGCCTGCAATTGCAAAGTACAATTAGTGACGCAAAAAATAAGGGGTCATGTGGGTTTCTAGGTGGAAAAATGCAAGTGCTATGACCTTTTAAACACAAGGAGGAAAAACCGAAAACGTAAAAACGAAAATGGGCCCCGTCCTTAAAGGGTTAATTTTTTAAAAGCAGTCAGATAAAATAAAAGTTGTACAAGTTACCTATCATTGTACAGACTCGGGGAACATAGATAACATTACAGTTGTACCATAGGGCAAATGGCATAAGTAGCACCCCCACCCCAAAATAAAAATTAGATTTTTAATTTTACCCTTCAAATATTTTTTTCTGGCTTCACACTATACTTTGCCTGTCATTGGCGCAAAAAATAAGGGCTCATGTGGGTCTGTAGGAAAAAAAATATGCAAGCGCTATGGCTTTCTTAACACAAGCAAGAAAAAACAAAGCGTGAAAACGGAAATTGGCTTTGGAAGGAGTTAACCCCTTCAGGACCGGGCTAATTTTCATTTTTGCATCTTCATGCTTAAAAGGCCATAGCGCTTGTGTTCTTTTCACCTACACACGCACAATCCCTTATTTTTTGCAGCACTAATTGTACTTTTGCGGGGGGGGGGGGGGAGGGTCTGTGTTTAAGCCGTTTGTCCTATAGTAAAACCGACATGTTATACATTTTCCTCAAGCCAGTACGATTACAATGTTATGTAATTTGTAGAACCTTTATTTTATCTGACTGCTTTGAAAAAAAATTTAACTAAAAGAAAAATATATTACAAGCGTTTTAGTCTTTCCTAATGTCATTTGCTGAATGCTCTTTAAGGGGTTAGAACACGTTGAATGGTATGAGGTATAGCAGTCCAAGTAAATATATACTTTATATGCTTTTCATTATTAGCAGCCAACAGAAAAGTAATATGTAATATCATGCATCAGGTGTCTGACTTTCTGTAAAGAATACTAAGGAGTGACAGGTCTGGAATATGTGAAGTGTAGCTGCTTAAGAGACAGAGGGGAAAACAAAAAAAACAAAACAAAAAAAAAAAAAAGCATCTGCCTTCTGTTACCATAGCAACAGTGGCTAGCTTGGAGCTGCATCTTTTACGTTTTCTGCACGTGGAGCAAGAATACGGTACCCAGCAAATATGACGGCCACGATAACATTACAAGCAGTAGCCTAGTTTTAGGGCGACCTTGCAAGTGGTAGATCTTTTAAATAAGTTTTTGCGGCTGCCCCCCTCATCTGTATGGCACTCCATACCAATTAATGGACCTGATATCAAATTTGTGGTGTGGACTAAGAAAAAGCATCTGACATGCCCAGAGACGCAAGGCCGTATTACACAGCCCAATTTGGCAAATAAGCAAGACCTGCTAGATTGGCGCTCACTTAAAGAGCCTATTAAATGACTCTGCTGTGCGGCAAGAGCTGTATATCGTTAATGATGTCTGTGCAGCCTTTGCTTTATATAGTAAATACCAAACATATATATACACTTTACTTGCCCAGGCTCCCCGGTGACATCCTGCCTCTTCCCAGCTGACTGGAGCCGCCGCTGAAGCTTCAACACCAGACTCTGAAAGTGACAGCCAGCTCAGCCAATCACTAACCAAGACAGGACAGCACTGCGGGCAGTGATTGTTTAAGAGGCAGTTGATCACTATCTTGTGGGTTTTTCAAGAGAAACTTTTAACATATTATGAAAATTAGAAAATAATTGTATTGCTTGGGTGGTTACGGACGTGGCGATACCTAACATGTATGGTTTATGTATTTTTTTTCATATATTTTGTATGGGTAGCACAATGTAATGTTATGGGGGGGGAGGTATATTTTATTTCACAGGTTTTTTCTTACTTTTACACCAGTGTATATTAACCAGTGATCTTATACCACCATAGTGCAGTGTATTGTATACACACATGGAACAAAATTGTTGGTTCCCCTCGTTTAATGGAAGAAAAACACACACACACACACACACACACACACACACACACACACACCACACACACACACACACACACACACACACACACACACACACACACACACACACACACACACACACACACACACACACACACACACACACACACACACACACACACACACACACACACACACACACACACACACGACCATAGAAATAATTTAAGGTGTAATGAAAGTCATTAATAAATGGACATGGCTGCAGGAGGAAAAATGATGAAAAATCAAAAAAGATAATAAGAGCCCAGAAAAAACTTCTAAAGGGATTTTAAGGAGAACTTCAAGCTCAAGGAACATCAGTCAGATTACATCATCCATTGTTGTATGAGCCAAAGTGGACTTCAGGGGAGACAACCAAGGAGGACATCACTGCTGAAAAAAAAATAATTAAAAAAAGCCAGACTGGAATTTGTCAAAACTACATGTTGACCAGCCACAATGCCTATGGACAGATGAACAGTATCCTCCTCCACTCCAAGGCGGGTAAAACAGGCGCAGGTCCAAGGGGTAATAGTGATATAAAATATCATAAAATTTATTAAAAGAATTATGCCAGCGACAACGCGTTTCGAAAGGCGTTGTGTCGCTGGCATAATTCTTTTAATACATTTTATGATATTTTATATCACTATTACCCCTTGGACCTGTGCCTGTTTTACCCGCCTTGGAGTGGAGGAGGATACTGTCTGTCTTTAATCCCTGTGGGGATTAGTCGGGAGTGGCTGTGGTTCATTCACATGCTATCAGTAACAGTTGTGCCTTAGGGCCCTATTCCACCGGACGATTATCGTTTGCATAATAGTTAACGATTAACGATCTCAAACGACCGCTATTGCGAAAGACCTGAAAAAGTTCACTCATTTCCATGGAACGATAATCGTTACTTATGATCGTAATTGCGATCGTTTTTCTTCGCTATTTATTCGCTATTGCGTTCGTATCTATTGCAAACGACCGAACGATGTCTTATTCAATGCGAACGATTTGCGAACGAGCAACGATAAAAATAGGTCCAGGTCTTATAAAGCGATCAACGATTTCTCGTTCGGTCGTTAATCGTTAACTGCATTTCAACCGAACGATTATCGTTGAGATTCGAACGATTTAACGATAATCTGAACGATAATCGTCCGGTGGAATAGGGCCCTTACATAAGCACAACCTACTCAGGTGAGAGTTCTATGTGCTTACTTTCACTACTTCAGCCCTGTCTGAATTACACTATGGAGCGAGGTCTTATATTTTGTTTCTATGGACAGATGAGACACAAATGAAAATTTTTGGCAAGGCACATCAGCTCTATGAAAAATGAAGCATATCAAGAAAAGAACACGGTCCCTAGTGTGGAGGAGGCTCTGGTATGTTCTGGGGCTACTTTTCTGCATGTGGCACAGGGTGTCTTATCTTTGTAGGGTACAATGAAATCTCAAGACTATCAAGGGATCCCTGAGAGGAATGTGCTGCCCAATGTCAGAAAGCTTGGTCACACCTGGATAATGACCCAAAACACACAAGAATGGCTAAAAGGGAAAACATTAGACCATTCTGAAAATCCCACTGAGCTGCTTTGGAAGGAGCTGAAACATGCTGTCAGGAAAAGGCACCCTTTAAACACGAGACAACTGGAGCAGTTTGCTCTAAAGGAGTGGGCCAAAATACCTGTCCCGTTGTTTTTTTTTTCTTCATTAAACAAGGGGTACTAACAATTTTGTTCACATGTATGTCAGTATCTTAGGAATGGCTGTGTAGAGGCAGGTCTTGGGGTCATCAGAAGGCCCTTGGGATTGCCATTGAGATGATTGGAAGCCGGGACCTCACGCGGGTGTAATGCAGACAGTACCAAGCAAGGTCTGCAGAACCTAGCTTACAATAAACATACTGGATGTATAGAGCCTCCCTCAAAGGCCTTATGTTTGGCCGTTTTTTCATCCTTCAAATGCATCACGTCCACTTGCTCCCGCATGTATCCCCCTTGACAGGTGCCATTGTAATGAAGTAATTTCATTAATCTGTCATTGGTTTGTAAAGTTATTGTTGATTGTGCATTACACTGTCACATAGTAATATCTGTGACCACACAAAAGCCAAAACGGGACTCTGTACAAGGCCTTATGTTTCATAAGGTTCCTATCTAGAGGCTAAAAATACCTTGTACCATGTACCGGAATCGCACGTTGCGAGATTCGCTGCAATTCCTGGCACTCTAAGTTTGAATAGGATTTCATACTCGCAGTGGAATTTTCATTCTGCTTTGAGTATGTAAAGCACCATTCCCCTTAAAGGGGAACTCTGGATAAGTAGAATTTGTTTTCTATTAAAATTATATTAAAAGTTAAATAGATGTGTCTATATAATGTATTACCATAGCTGTGCGGTTCTGCCACACTGGTTATACAACTTTGTAATGTGTGTTATGTATGTGAATGGCCCCCTTCCCAGTGTTTCCCCCCACCCACGCTATACCCAGAAGTGTTGGTGCATCATACTTACCGCATTTGTGTTGACCCCCGGCCACCATCTTGTGACAATGACACAGTTATGCTCAGCCAATCGCGGCTGAGCAGCTAATGACGTGGCATAGGGGGGCTGGCATGAGGGACGGATGGAGCAGTTCGGCCGGCCTCCCGAAGACAACTTCATTGTCACAAGATGGCGGACGGGGGTCGACGCGAATGTGGTAAGTATAATGCACCAATACTTCCGGGTCTAGCGTGGGTGGGGGGGAAACAACGGGGAAGGGGGCCATTCACATACATAACAAAGTTTGTAATAACTTTGTAATGTGTGTTATTTTGTAAATAATTTTTTAATGTCTGTTATTTTGTAAATAAATGTTTAGCGCCGCACTACCCCTTTAATCATAATATGTGCGTGGAAATGAAAAGAAAACGTTCTAAAAGTTCTTTACTTTATTCAAATATCAGCGTTACAGGCAGGGCCATATTTACCACTAGGCACCCATGGTCCGGTGCCTAGGGCAGCACAAGGGAGCTGGAGGAAGGAAACAACTTTGTTTGTTTTTATTTTTTTTATCTCCCACCTCCCGTTTAGACTTGCCAGTAAATCTGGTGTCTTTTTGAAGGGGGGGGGGGGGGGGGGGAGTTGGTGGTATTATTCAGGTCTGGTATGGCAGTGTTATCCAGTCACAGTATGGCAGTATTGGTCAGGTCTGGTGTGGCGGTGGTAAATGTGAAGCCTGGGGCTATTATCAACCAATCCTGTGGTGAGAATTCCCTCAGACAATATGCAGACGGCTCTAATCATTTATTCAATGTGGAAATTTGTTTATGTTTTAAGCAGTTAAAAACCATGAAAAACGCGATTCTAAAACCACTCTCCCCCACGCTAACCAAGATGGGGCGTCTTCAGGTTTAGTGCCTAGGGCAGCAGCAGCTGTTAATATGGCCCTGGTTACAGGTAGACAATACAGCGTGCTGTGTGGCGTTACAGGTAGAGAATACAGCGTGCTGTGTGGGTGGGACAACAATAAAATGATAAAGTACTGCAAATAATTCAGTAAGACAATGAAACTGCAATGTGTGAACACAGCCTAGATGTTCTGCAATAGATTTGGGTGGGGAATAGGCAGGGTGTAGGACCGTGATGAACAGTTGAGGGAAAGCAATGCAATCTGGGATCTGATCAACCAGGAAGTACAGAGACACAAAACATAACAAAAAAACCCCAAAACAAATGGATTTTTTGTAGTTTCGAAAATGGGATAGATAGGCAAGTAATGCTATATGCTTCTGCAGAAGTTTCATTTTTTTAACCTCTACCTGGAGTCCCCTTTAAAGGAAAACTCCCAAAAAATTTCCCAGTAACTGAAACACGTTACAGAGTTATATAACTATGTTATATGCTTCAATCACCTATCTGCCCCTCTTCTCTATGTTTTCCCCCTCTCAAACAGGAAGTGAAGTAAACTCATTCTTACCTAATGACGGTTGTCACCAGGCTGCTCTGTGGCAGCCATTTTGTGACAATGAGGTCATCAGGGGGGAGGCTGGTATAAGCTGTTAGGCCAGCCTCCCTTGTCAGATGACTCAGCTTGCTTAGCTCTGATTGGCTGAGCAAGCTGTAAGCCATCTAACAGTTCTACAGAGTCAGTGAATGAATCTCTTTTTTCCCCAGCAGTTACAGGGACCACCCTCCTCCCCCTCTCTCTGTGCCCAGTACAGTCAGTGAGTAAATGAATCCTGTTATCTCCTCTTTCCTCCATGCAGATAAACACTTCTCCCTCCTGGAGCTCAGGCAGTGGAGTCATTTGCTCTGTCCTCTGTTAGGGTGGGTTCATACTATGGAATTTTTGCGGATAAACTCTGTGGAACTCCGTCGGCTGTCTGCACACACGGCTGTGCGGCTTTCCGCCGGCTAGATAGACACCATTATGTGGAGTCGGGGGGGGGGGGGGGGGGGGGGGGAAACAAACAAAAAAAAAAAACACTTGTCTCGAGCTAAAAAAAAAAAATAATAAAATAAAATAATTCAAAATCTTATAATTGAGTTTTGATAGGAATTTTATAAATGTTGCTTCTCCATATATTTTATGTCCTATCAATCTATGGACCCTCCCTCCATATATCAGTAATAAAGCACTGTCCCTATTAGATAAGGTGGTCGGGGAGATGTTGTCTGTCATCATTTGACAGTTTCTGAGCTGGAAGAGTCCATTGTGTGGGGGAGATCTGCGCTGGTCTCTTCCTGGATGATTATATATGAGCAGAAGTGTAATATGAAGATATACAGAGAAGGAGGTGGAGAAGCCATAAGTAGTGTAGCAGTAAACCATTGCAATCAATGTGGCGTTTTCTCTCTGAAAGAAGATTGTGTACTATGTCACTGCCTCAACTCTGCTATTTCACTAACTCAACTCTGCTACTTCAATATCTCATATCTGCCACCTCACCACCTCAAATATGCTATATAGTGGGGATATCAGCTCTGCTACATCATGGACTAATCAGGTATAACCATTGCATGATGGGAGGTGTAGTTTTCAGGCTGGCGGCATCTTGGATTTAGAAAAACTTGTACCTCAGAAATGGCGGCAGCTAGAAAGACTGGAGACTGCTCAAAATAATCAGTGAGACTTGGTGAATAGGACCATCTAGGTTTGGGAGCATTTTTTTTAGCTTCTGGGGGGAATTCCCCTTTAAGGTAATTTCAGGCCCGGTTTATGACCACTAAAGTACAGTGTGAGCCAGCAGAGTGCACCAACTATATAAAACTACACAGCCAGCTGATGTATCCAGCACAGCACAAGGCACAGCATGTCATGGACTGCTCTTCCTAACATACTTGTGTGTCTGAACAAATGGAGCAGGGCCATTATAAAGAACACCTAGCCTAAAAGATGCATGATGTACATGACCGTAAGTTCTCTACAAGAACCACTGAATACCGCCGGCCCAGATACAAGCAACTCTTTGGCTCAAAATGGAGTACTGTAAATCTTTTCTTACAGCCAATAGTTTTCTTGAGGAAAATAATTTACACAATCACACATGGTAAAAGCCAGCCTGAAAATAGGCATCAAAATTGGATAAGCTCTGAACTGCCGCGGTCCCGGGTGCTATATACAGACCGTGCCCACTAATTAAGTATTTAGACGCAGCTGTCAACAGCTGCATCTAAATACTTGCTCTTCCCTAGCGGTCTTGGGACGCAATCGCTGCATCTGTTACCAACCGGGGTCTGCACCGTAATGGCGCTGATCCCGGCTCTGCATTCTATCGCTTTTACTGCAGCAGCCGAAAGCGATAGAGCACAGATCTCATGGATCTATACTGCATAGATCTCAATGTAAGATCAGAGCAGTCATACTAGAAGTCCCCCGGGGGGGAATAACCCTAACCCCAGTGGGACTTCTAGTATATGTGTGTAAAAAAAAATATATATATTTTTTTATTTATGCAAAATCCCCTCCCCTAATAAAAGTCAGAATCACCACCCATTCCCCATTTTATCAATAAAATAAACATGTTTGGTATCGCAGTGTGCGTTTTTGGCTGAACTATTAAGTCATATTCCCGATCTCGCACGGAAAACAGCCTAAGCGTAAAAAAATTCCATATCTCAAAAAATGTAAACAAAAAGCGATCAAAAAGCAGCATATGCGCAATCAAGGTACCAATAGAAACACCTCACACAGCCCCATAGACCAAAGGATAAAAGCGTTCTAACCATGGTTTAAAAGGTTTAAGTTTTTTAAAAGCCATCAAATAAAATAAAAGTGATACAAGTGACATATCGTTGTAATCGTACTAACTTAAGGAACATGTATAACAAGTCAGTTTTACCTTAGGGTGAACGGCGTAATTCCCCCCCCCCCCCCCCCAAAAATTTTTTTTTTTATACAATTTCACCACACATTTTTTTTCCCCTCTGGTTTCAAGGCATATTTTAGGCAAAAGTTACGTCTGCCATTGCAAAGTAAAGTTAATGGCGCAAAAAATAAGTGCTCATCTGGGTCTCTAGGTGGAAAAATGCACGCGCTATGGCCCTATATACACAAGGAGGAAAAAACTAAAGCGCAAAAATGAAAACTCTGTTTCCCCTAAGGGTTAACAAAGAAATTAGCAAAACATGGATTCATTCACACAAATCTCAAAGATCCCTGTGATGCACAGCGGTCATGTGAATGGATTATTGTAGGCTTTATGATGAAAACACTCAGACAGCAGAACATGCTAGGCTGAGGCTGCAGAAGTTCTTGGGCCTCTTTTAGACATCTGTGTGGACACGCAGGGCTGTGACCCTTCACACGTCTGTCTTTTTTTAACCTTATTAACTATGGTACTAGGATATACTGTACATATAGCATATGCATATATCCATCCTCTCAGTTTCCGATTGCCGTTCAAACACAAGCAGTGCACACTTACCGTCCCAACTTCTGTGAGATCCGCTATGTTTATAAAAAAAACGTTCTTTATCCCCCAGCTGACAGTGTCACTGCGGCATGTCACCCATACAATATATGTCAGCTGATGTGAAGGGGTGAATGGAGCTGGTTCAGATTGGAGGTAAGCTGCTATGTGCAGCAAACCCCCGCTGCCACTAATGAATGACACCAGTGGCAGTGATTTAACCCTTTCAAGGCAGCAATGTAAAGCTATCACAGTGCCTGTCAGGTGTCCAATCGGCAGACCTGCAATATGATTGCCAGGTGACATTTCAGAAGTCAGGTCTATACTTACCTTCTGTCGCTGCTACAGTGGGTCTGCTGAAGGCAGACTATCAGAGCACCAATCTCTCTGATCTACGCACTGCTATAGAATTGCATAGATCAGAATTAGCAATCTAACGATTATAAAAGGTCCCTAGTGAGACGGTATGATGGGAGACTGATGGGAGTTAGAGTAGTGTCCCCCAATCGTCACTTCCATTAGCCGTCAGGGCATGATGAGAGTTGTAGATTTACAGCAACTTTGCTGCCAATGCTATCCAGTTTCCAGGTCATGGGGTATGGAGAAGCCCACGCTGAAGAAAGAGACAGGCTCCACAGACTTACACTATGAGCCTTACTCATCACATGACAGAACTGGGAGAGAACTACAGTAACACTTTAAATGCTGCAGCATTTCAGGGGAATTCTAGTTATAAACACTGGCCAGGAAATGGTCCGAGTCTTCAGAGAGATCCCCAGCACTTTTTCCCGACCTGCCTAACTTGAAGGGGTTTTCAAGTGTAAACTGATCATTTACCATGCTATGGGGAAAATAATAGGTGTATACTTACCTCTCCTGCTGGGCAGCAAATGAACATTCAACATTAATAGCACATTTTCTGTGTGTGCAGGGTGGTCATTTCCTGTTGCACAGCGCATCAGCAGAAGCTTTGAAGAAATGTAGAGCGGCAGACACAGCAGCTGCGCTGAAGCAGGAGGGGTAAGTATACATCTCTTTTATGTGCACTAGACAACATCTTTTAATTAACAAATTTTCAAACACACAGGAGGAGGGAATAAACGAAGCCAAGAATATGACCAGAAGTTCCAAAAGATGATTAAAGCAAACCAAACTAGGAATTTGGTTTTGAAGCTACTAGCAGCGCCCGATACATGGGGTAAAACGCTGCCTTACCATATTTTCTATGTGTTCTGTGTCACATCTGCAGAAATTGTAATCTATTGCGGTGGACGAGGCAGGGGGACAACCGAGAACTGGGCTTCTAACCGGCCTCATTTCCTATCAATCACCCCTGCAGAGTGCACTGAGAGGCAGAGGTCCTCGACTAGTCACCGGCTCTCCCCCTGCCTCATACGCCGCAATTAAAGACCAAATAAGTGCAGATAAAAGGCACCACAGACTGCATAGAACACACGGTAAGGCCACATTTTACCGTATCGAGCACTTCTAGTAGCTTCAGAATGAAATTCCTAGTGATTGGTTTGCTTTAAAGTACAATGGCACCTCAGTTATCAAACTGCTCGGAACTCAGACAGTATTTTCAAGGAAAGTCTGCTTTGGTTCTCAAACTCTTGCACGGTTATCAAACACCTTTCGGGCACCCAGTCTTGAGGTACAGTAATACCGCAGTATTCGAACTAAAATTTACCTGAAAGTAATGTTCAGAATTCAAACTTTGCTCGGTATCTGAGCATTTTTGTGAGTGTTGATCATGGGTTGTACTAGGGATGCACGATGCACCGAAATATCGATACTACTATCGATATTTCGGTCAGAAAAACGGTTCGATACCAGGATTTCCTGGTATCGATACTTCATGTTAATCTGCATAATAGAGCAGATCAACATGAAGTATGGTGCAGAGAACACGGCCGGCAGCTACCTGAGCGCCGGCCGTGTTCTCTGTGTGCCGCCCCCTGCCCCCTGGTGTCCCCTCCTCCGCCCGCCAGCTCTCCGCTCCCGGCGGCGCCAAATTTAAATAGCCGGCACACAGCGATCGCTAGTGCCGGCTATTTGCAGGGGTCCTCAACTGGCGGACCGCGGTCCGAACCCGGATCGCGGAGGCCAGCTGTCCGGACCCCTGGTCAGACCTCCTAACCGCCCCGGATCCGGTCCGTCCCGCTCCCCACCGCTCCCCACCGCACTGCCTCCCGCCCCATAGGCGTACTGTCCTTAGATGTCAGTACGCCTGTGGGGCTGGGGGCAGTGTCGGTCCGGCCCCCGGCTGATAAGCGCTCTGTAGGGATGTCCCGGGGATTCCCCAGCAGAGCGCGCACCACAGACCTCAGTGTACGCTGCCGGCCTGTCCTTCCCGGAAGTGCAGGCCGGCGGCGTACGCTGAGGTCACTGATGCGCGCTCTGCTGGGGAATCCCCGGGACATCCCTACAGAGCGCATATCAGCCGGGGGCCGGACCGACGGGAAGAGAAGAAGACAGGTGCGGTGGGGAACGAGGTGCTAGGTGAGTTGTTTTTGTTATTTTTTTTTCTGTCTGGGGGGCATCTACAAGGGGAGAGCGCACAGGTGGACTATATACTACAGGGGGGACCTCACAGGGGGCTATATACTACTGAGGGGGCTATATACTACTGGGGGAGTGCACAGGGGGCTATATACTACAGGGGGGACCTCACAGGGGGTTATATACTACAGGGGGGACCTCACAGGGGGCTATATACTAATGAGGGGCTATATACTACTGGGGGGAGCGCACAGGGGGTTATATACTACAGGGGGGACCTCACAGGGGCTATATACTACAGGGGGAAAGCACAAGGGGGGCTATATACTACTGGGGGGAGAGCACAGGGGCGCTATATACTACTGGGGGGAGCTCACAGGGGGCTATATACTACAGGGGGACAGCACATGGGGGGGCTATATACTACAGGTGGAGCTCACAGGGGGCTATATACTACAGGGGGGAGCTCACAGGGGGGCTATATACTACTTGGGGGGAGCTCACGGGGGCTATATACTACTGGGGGGAGCTCACAGGGGGCTATATACTACAGGGGGAGAGCACAGGGGGGCTATATACTACTGGGGGGAGCTCACAGGGGGCTATATACTACTGGGGGACAGCGCACAGGGGGCTATATACTACAGGGGGAGAGCGCACAGGGGGGCTATATACTACTGGGGGGAGCTCACAGGGGGCTATATTCTACAGGGGGAGAGCGCACGGGGAGGCTATATACTACTGGGGGGAGCTCACAGGGGGCTATATACTACAGGGGGAGAGCGCACAGGGGGGCTATATACTACTGGGGGAGCAACAGGGGGCTATATACTACTGAAGGAGAGCGCACAGGGGGGGCTATACACTACTGGGGGAGCAACAGGGTGGCTATATACTACCAGGGCAGTCACTCCCTTTGTACCTTATATCAAAGGCTTGGTGAGAGAGAAAAAAATGCCAATTTTCACGCTAATAAGCAGCAATTCTGTATATAAATAGTTGAACGTTTGTGACAAAGTAACAAAACACGTTTCCTACTGATGTTCAGCTCGGACCTTCACCTGACAATAGACCCCGGTAAGTGGCCCTTCACTAAAAGTTGTTGAGTACCCCTGCCCTAAAGGGTAGATGCCGCTGTCATAACCGACAGCGGCATTTAACCCCTGCAGAGCCGCTCCATATGCAGCACGAGTCTGCTGCATATGGATCGGCCCCTCACTGCTAATGACTGCGGCCCGCAATCCCGCGGGCGGCAGTCATTCAACCATTCCAAATACGGGACCCGCCGGTGCTGCGGCAGCGGTCCCTTACACCAGCCAGTTCCCCAACCTCCGGGTCCACAATCCTGTCGCCGCCCCTCCATTCCCGCGGGGCCCACCGATACAGTGGCACAACAACTCCCAGAATACCTTCTTGTGGGGAGTTGTTGTTCACAAGGAGGCATGCTGGGAGTTGTTGTGCCAGGAGGCTGCTAATGCATTACAACTCCCAGCAGCATACCTCCTTATGCACTACATCCCTCAGCATACCTCTTTGTGCACGAGGAGGCATGCTGGGAGTTGTAGTGCACAAGAATGTATGCTGCACAGAGTTGTATCAGGAGCTGCACAACTGCAATTCCCAGCATACCTCCTTGTGCACTACAACTCCCAGCATACCTTCTTGTGGGGAGTTGCAAAGCACAAGGAATTATGCTGGGAGGTGTAGTGCACAAGGAGGTATGCTGGGAGGTGCAGTTGCGCGGCAGCAGCCTTTCAAAACATCCCAGCATACCTTCTTATGCACTACAACTCCTAGCATACCTCCCTGTGCACTACAGCTCCCCACAAGAAGGTATTCTGGGAGTTGTTGTGCACAGGGAGGTATGCTTGAGGTTAGAGGGGAATAAAAAATGTAAAAAAAAGTGTTTTAAAATAAAACAAAAAATAAAGGTTCTAATAATCCCCCCTTTTCCCTTTTTTTCAAAAAAAGTAAAAAAAAAGAAAAAAAAAAAAAAGAACATACATGTATCAGAGCATACATCCATTACATGTGAATTGTCCGAACTATAAAATGTAACAAAGTGATCAAGAAGTCACATAAATAAAAATGTTGTGCATGGGGGGAACATATCTGTAGTCAGGGAAAAGGGAAATTATATTTGTATTTTTACGTGTTTTTTTTTCTCAAACTTTTTATTTAGTATCGAATTGGTATTGAGTATCGAAATCCGAAAGCTGGTATCGGTATCGAACTCAAAATTTTGGTATCGTGACATCCCTAGGTTGTACTTGGTGAGTTTAGCACTAGTAAGGCTTCACATAAAGTACAGTACTGTATAAGACTGCAGGAGTGCATATACAGTACAGTAGTGGTACAGTCAGTGCACCATCTCCCATCCGTTACAGAGCTGGGGGGGGGGGGGGGGGTCACTATACAGTAAAGGATGAGGGAGGAGTTGGCGACTACTGTAGATAACTGCTGGTTGTGTTGAATGTTTGTTTATGATGTACTGTACGGTATATATGGCTGTTCTGTACTGTAGTGGTTATACTGGGCACTTTTCAATGTAATTAACTGTAGGTAAGTACTGTAGGTAATTATTGGTGGATGCTGGAACCAATTAAACACATTTACATTATTTCCTATGGAAAAACACTGCTCGGTTCTTAAACTGCCATCTATTTGATGATAATTATTTGGTCTCACCTCTAAGAACCTGAAATACAACACGCACCTGTCCTCTCCCTTATGTGTGTGCACGCTAAATAGCCTTCAAAATTCACCATAATCTGCTCCTAGTAGTAATGAATCTAGTAACAGATTCCCTTTCCTAGGGCTGTGCGATATTGGCCTAAATCAATATCATACATGTAGCCGCGATAATGATAGTTGTACCACGCCCCTTTTTAAAGGGAACCAATCACCCAGAAAATCAATGTAAAGACAAGGATATGTGCTGATAGATCACCCAGCACACTTCCCAAATATGCCCCTGTAACCTCTGTGCCCCCCTCAATTAGACAGTAATCTTACTTTGTTCAGGTCACGCGCTGTATGTAAATTTTTGCTAAGTAGTCCTGGTGGGCGTATGTAGTCCTGGTGGGCGTATGTAGTCACGGTCCGGGGGCGTATCTAGTCACGGTCCGGGGGCGTATCTAGTCACGGTCTGGGGCTGTAATCACGCCCAGAGAGCGTGATTCGGAGGCTTGCGGTCCAGTGACGTCATCCGGCGGCTTGCGTTCCGCTTCGCGGCCGCGCTGACGTGTTCGGGAACCCGCGCATGCGCAGTACGTCAGCGTCGTCTCCCGCCGTACTGCGCATGCGCGGGTTCCCGAACACGTCAGCGCGGCCGCGACGCGGAACGCAAGCCGCCGGATGACGTCACTGGACCACAAGCCTCCGAATCACGCTCTCTGGGCGTGATTACAGCCCCAGACCGTGACTACATACGCCCCCGGACCGTGACTAGATACGACCCCGGACCGTGACTACATACGCCCCCGGACCGTGACTACATACGCCCACCAGGACTACATACGCCCACCAGGACTACATACGCCCACCAGGACTACATACGCCCACCAGGACTACATACGCCCACCAGGACTACATACGCCCACCAGGACTACATACGCCCACCAGGACTACATACGCCCACCAGGACTACATACGCCCACCAGGACTACATACGCCCACCAGGACTACATACGCCCACCAGGACTACATACGCCCACCAGGACTACATACGCCCACCAGGACTACATACGCCCACCAGGACTACATACGCCCACCAGGACTACATACGCCCACCAGGACTACATACGCCCGCCAGGACTACATACGCCCGCCAGGACTACTTAGCAAAAATTTACATACAGCGCGTGACCTGAACAAAGTAAGATTACTGTCTAATTGAGGGGGGCACAGAGGTTACAGGGGCATATTTGGGAAGTGTGCTGGGTGATCTAACAGCATGTATCCTTGTCTTTACATTGATTTTCTGGGTGATTGGTTCCCTTTAAGCCACACCCACCTTGTAGTGCCAAACTGGCAATATTTAATAAAATATTTGCAAAAAAGTGTGTGTGTGTGTGGGGGGGGGGGGGGGGGTGGTCGGAGTAGTTCACCGAGCAGCAATCCAAGGCTGTGACATCTAGTCTATTTCCATTATTATTTGTCATTATTAAGGAGTCCTGTATGCGTATAGACAGTAATACAGCCATATACACACACTACATGACATATATACAGCTATGTACTACGGGAAATAAATAGATAGATAGGAATACAGCCATATACACACACTACAGGGCGTGAATGCACAGGTATACAGCCATGTACACACAGGTATGCCAACATTTGACCATTCAGGCCCCCATGAGTTATATAGTGGTACATGCTTTATCCATATGATGCCCATATAATGCCCACAGTGTGCCATAATGCCTCCCCTGCAGGGTCCCTTATAGCCGCAATGGCCCCTGCAGGGTCCCTTATAGCCGCAATGCCCCCTGCAGGGTCCCTTATAGCTGCAATGCCCCCTGCAGGGTCCCTTATAGCTGCAATGCCCCCTGCAGGGTCCCATATAGTAGCAATGCTAATAACTGATCGCCGAGTGAGCTCAGGAGTTAGAGATGGGGGGCTGGGACGAAACTTAACTGCGCTGGGGGGGGGGGGGGGGACTGTCCCAGGGGGCATATACCACCCTGCCCCTAAGCCCAGCCCACCCTGGTACTTGTAGTTCCCCCCAGGTGGCCCGGTTCTGCTCATGCCTGGAGGAGGGAGCAAAGGAGGACGGGAGCACTCACCTCATCCATGGTGCAGCGGCTCCCATAGACTTCTATAAGGGCATCCGCAACGCGCTCTGCCTCCACACTAGGACATGTCATATGTTTTTGCGTCATAATAGACTAATAGGATTTAATGGACCCTAAAAGTTTACCCTGAATAAGTACTAAGACTCACTGTTTTTGAGCGACGCTGACCCATTACAATTTGGTCTTGGTGTTTGCCCATTTTCATGCTTTTCATATCAGTTTAAAGAGAAACCATCAGCAAGTTAACTAGCCGGATGATATGTCCCTACTATATATTATATAGGACACGGGGGCTGAAAAGGAAGGGAGGTTTCTTACCTTCACCCCTGGCGCTATTCTCGTGTTGTTAGACGTTATCTTTAAGCTAATATGGCGGTTGAGAGCACTGGGGGCGAAACTACTACACCCAGAGCACAGATAGCCCATAACTACTAACTACACGGGAATGGCACCCAGGATGAAGGTAAAAAAATACCCTTAATCCTCAGCACTATAGGGACAGAT
Source organism: Dendropsophus ebraccatus (assembly GCF_027789765.1). Taxonomy (NCBI): domain Eukaryota; kingdom Metazoa; phylum Chordata; class Amphibia; order Anura; family Hylidae; genus Dendropsophus; species Dendropsophus ebraccatus. The sequence continues at coordinate 7,483,671 of NC_091464.1, read as the reverse complement.
CAGCAGGTTAGATTCCTCGCTTTATAATACATACCACCCCAAGGTTATGTACCTGCTAGTGGTTCCAGAATTAAAGAAGTCCGGCAACATTTTTTAATTAAAGTATTGTATTGTATATTGGTGATTTGTATAAGTTTTGGGGGGGCAATACAATACTTTAATAAAAATTTTCCATCGGACTTCTCCTTTAAGTCTGAGGCCCTCAGGAAAACACTTCCTGTGTATCCTTCTACAGACCCCTGCCAGCCTTCCTGGGATATTATAAAGCCACACCGATATTAGCAAAAGCATGTGGCAGTACTTTCCCTCCCTCAGTTAAAGGGGCACTCCAGCAAAAAAAAAAAATAAATAAATCAAGACATTTTTCTTTCAACTTAACTGGTTTCAAAAAGTTATATAGATTTGTTCATGTTCTCCCTGCCTCCCTCGCTGTCCCTAGCGGCAATCAGGCAGTGGGAGGAGGCTCTCTCACACAGCCTCCTCCTGCTGCGGCTGCGCTCCCCCCCCCCCGGCAGCTTACCCCATAGGCGCTGCTCCCTCCGACCCCCCTTCACCCCCCCAGAGCCGCACGAGCGATCGCATGGCTCCGCGGGTGTAACCATAGCAACCCAGACGCTGCCCAATGCTTCTGGGCTGCTATGGTCGTAACAATCAGGCCCCTGCACTAAGGTAGGGGGTCTGATGGTTTAAATGAGCCATCAGTTTACTGTCAGCTCAGTCACTATATAATACATTGCAGCACTGACCATGTGCTGTAATGTATATGATATATACACCTGCCAAAGTTAGTTAAAAACACAAATACATACATGAATAAACATAAGATAAATAAATATACACATTCCCCATCCTCCCTTTATAAATGATCCCCTATAAATGAGATACATATATTTGGTATTGCCACATCCTTAATGACCCCATTACATTAATTATCCCGCCCAATTACCATTGTAAAAAAAAAAAAAAACTAACCAAAATGGTACTCTTGTTAATCCCGCTCCCTAAAAAAACATATAAAGAAAGCTATCAAAGGGATTTCTAGAAACATTGGAATAAGGGGAATATATAGCGAGTTAGTATTTGCTGTGTTAGAGGGGGAAAAAAAAAGGATTAAAATATCTGCCAGAAAAATGAAAATTTTAAATTTCCCCTCCAACTTGCTTAACGCCTAGGCGACCATGGACGTACCAGTACGCTTTGGGTGCCTGTCCCCAGACGACCGGAGCGCGCTTCATAGGAGGTGGGGGCCAGCTGCAGTGAGCAGCCCAGCCCTCACCGTTAATGACAGGCTGCAGCGTGTCATTAACCCCTTAAACACCGCGAACACAGCGTTTACGTGTAAGGGGCAGTCCCCTGTCTCTTACCAATCGGGACCCCTGCAGTGTGACATCGATCGATGTATCGAACCGCCGGAGGTCTCTTACCTGCCTCCGTGCGGTCCGATCAGCTTTCTGCTCATTAAGCCTACCACAGGCAGGCTCAATGAGCAGAACACCGATTACACTAATCAATGCTATGTTTATGGCATAGCATTGTACAGGGTCTTTTATAAAAAGTATAACATATAAAAATAAATAAACATATTATATACCGTAGCGTGCGTCGTCCGATTAAAATATAACAATCGTCATCCCGAACGATGTAAACAAAAAGAGAGTAAAAAGCACCAGAATTACCGATTTTTTGTTACATTATTTAAAAAAAAAATACATTTTTTTTAAAAAAAGTGATCAAAACGTCTGATCTTCACAAATATGGTATTAATAAAAACTAGAGATCATGGCGGAAAAAAATGACATCCCATAGAGCCCCATAGGTGAAAAACTAAAACCATTATAGGCGTCACAATAGTTTATTTTATTAATTAAAAAAATAAATACACACATATACATATATATATATATATATATATATAAATAAAACATAAGAGAATCTGTGTAACCTGCATATGGTTGTGTTCAGAATGACCTATAGAATAATAGTATCATGTCGCTGTTACCATATAGTGCATTACGTAGACACAGGAACCCCCCAAACGTTACCATATTGCATTCTTTTTTACAATGCAATTGATATTTTCATAAATAATAATTTTGGGATTCCATCATACATGTTATGGTAGAATGGAGGACACCATTACAAAGTACAACTACTCCTGAAAAAACAAGCCCTTACATGGCCTTGTAAATAGAAAAATTAAAGTGCTAGAGCTCCTAGAAGGGGAGGAGGAAAAAACAAAACCACAAAAATGGAAATTTGCAGCTAAAGGGTTAATAAACTTCTGAAATATTACTTTAAATACTTTAGGGGGTGCAGTTTTTACAATGGAGGGATTTATGGGGATAACTAACATACAGGCCCCACAAATCCACTTCAGAACTGAACTGGTCCCTAATAAAATCAATTTGAAATTTTCCTGAAAAAGCTGCAAAATTTCGAAGCCCTCTAACATCCTAAAAAGTAAAAGGACGTTCACCAAACGACGTCACCATAAAGCAGACATGTTGTAGATGCTGCAGTAATAATTTATGTGACATGACTATCTTCCTTAGGAAAAGAGAATTTTGAATATAAAGAAACATAAATTTTTCAAATTTTAGCACAAATGTGTTTTTTACAAAAAACTACTGAGTGTATCAACCAAAGTATACCACAAACATAAAGAGGAATATGTCAGGAAAAAACTCTCAGAATTACTGTGATAATTAAAAGCACCGCAGAATTATCCCTACATAGAGACACAGGCCAGATAGGAAAAACAGGCCCCAGGCCTTAAAGGGGTACTCCGGCATGGGGGCTTTTTTTTTTTATATATGGCCGGGGAGGAGGTGGTTGAGGGCAACGACGTCCACTCACCTCCCCGGTTCCAGCGGCGGTTCTTGTATCACGGTGCTCCGGTCCCTGCTGCCCGGCCGCTTCCTGATGTCTGACGCGAACTCGAGACGTGACGTTTCAAGTCGGCTCAGCCAGTCAGTGACGGAGGTGGGATCCCGCCTCAGCCACCTCCTCCCCGGACATTAAAAAAAAAAAAACCCAGGCAGGAGTACCCCTTTAAGGCCAAAACAGGCTGAGGAGGCGAGGGGTTAAAGGGGGACTCCAATTCCAATATAGTCAATCTGCTTCTAATTAAAATTTTGCAGCCTCTCCTCCTGATCTGCTGCTCTTTCCATTTTGTGGAGGACAGCTGGTTGCCTAGGTAACAAAACCACCGCTCTGCTCTAAAAGCAGTGGTGTGGCGGCTGTTATATTCACGTGGCGTATGTATATAAATAAGGCAGGCCACTGCTTTTAGCGCACAGCGGTGGTCGGTAACCTAGACAACAAGAAAGCAGAGACGGGCAGGAGAAGGAGACAAGTTGGGTCTATTGCTGTGTGTGCAGCCCGAGAAACAATGGCAGCCGCCGGCCCGGTAACGAGAAACTTCCCGGGATGAGACAATGTGTACAGCCTCCCGGCACCGGGACGTGACCGGAGCCAAGAGCGGCCGAGACTAAGGCCGGAGCCGGGAAGCCGCCAGCTCTCTAGAGCTGTGTGCACACTACACAAAGCCGCAGCGCTCTCACACGCCATGGCCGCTCTCCATTATTTACATGTGCATGTATACATACTGGAGCCGTGCCTCCCCCGGTACCACCTCCTCCGGTTTTCCCTGGGTGCTCCTCCCCTCTGGCCCTCTATCAGCCAGCAGCCCGCCCCCTTAGCACCGGTACCTGCTTTCCCGGTGTCCCCTCCTCCTCCTGCACGGTGTCTCCGCCTCATGTCTTTTCCGCTCCCGCTCTTTATTCCGCCATTCGCGGCACTCTCGGCCTGTCACCCACCGCCACCGCGCCAGACCACGCCCCCCGGCTCTATATGCCATTATCCCACTGGCTCCCGCCCGCCGGCGCTCGTTCCTCCGCTCGCTCTGATTGGCTGGGCCGGTAGCCACACACACAAAGCGCTGCCTCTTTCCTCCACCACGTTCAGCGCACGCAGGCCGTACTAGGGGTATTATTGTGGCTCTACGTAAATTACGTAACATCTGTGAGGAGAACTTGGCTGTAAAGTGTACCACTCTTTGTGAATCCAAGCGGCTGTGCAAAGTGTGGTTGAGCAGCAAAAGGGTAAATAAGGTTGCAAGAAACAAAGAAGTCTTAAAGGTGCAGGGCCCCTGGGTGACTCCGGGCTGTGCGGGGCCAGTCCTGTGCTACGTCATCCCTGACTGCTGAACAGCCAGATGAAAGGATTATTATTTATATAATGTTGGGGAAAGTGAAGCATGTGCTGGAGAGAGTGCAGCCTGGCATCACCTAATAACTCTGCTAGAACATAGTCACAGAGGCTCCTCAGATGGCGGGGTCACATTCTGCTCTCACATCGGTCTTTATAAATATTTTCAGTGTATGACTATACCTATATATGTGAGTGTATGACTATACCTAGACGTGTGAGTGTATGACTATACCTATATATGTGAGTGTATGACTATACCTATACTTGTGAGTGTATGACTGTACCTATATAGGTGAGTGTATGACCATACCTATATAGGTGAGTGTATAACCATACCTATATAGGTGAGTGTATGACTATACCTAGACGTGTGAGTGTATGACCATAACTATATGTGTGAGTGTATGACTATACCTATATAGGTGAGTGTATGACTATACCTATATAGGTGAGTGTATGACTATACCTATATAGGTGAGTGTATGACCATACCTATATAGGTGAGTGTATGACTATATCTAGACATGTGAGTGTATGACTATACCTATATATGTGAGTGTATGACCATACCTAGACGTGTGAGTGTATGACTGTACCTAGACGTGTGACTATACCTAGAGTGTATGACTATACCTAGACATTATAGCATATGACTATACCTAGACATGTGAGTGTATGACTATACCTATATAGGTGAGTGTATGACCATACCTATATAGGTGAGTGTATGACTATATCTAGACGTGTGAGTGTATGACTATACCTATATATGTGAGTGTATGACCATACCTATATATGTGAGTGTATGACCATACCTAGACGTGTGAGTGTATGACTGTACCTAGACGTGTGACTATACCTAGAGTGTATGACTATACCTAGACATTATAGCATATGACTATACCTAGACATGTGAGTGTATGACTATACCTAGACGTGTGACTATACCTAGAGTGTATGACTATACCTAGACATTATAGCATATGACTATACCTAGACATGTGAGTGTATGACCACACCTAGACATGACAGTGTATGACCATGCCTAGAGATGTGAGTGTATGACTATACCTATACATGTAAGTGTATGACCATACCTAGATGTAATAGTGTATGAACATACCTAGACATGATAGTGTATAATCATTCCTAGATCTAAGTGCATGACTATACCCACACATGACAGTGTATGACTATACCTAGACATAAAAGTGTATGACCATTACAAAAAATAAAAAAATTCCTTCCTGAACCTTATTTAGTCCTTCATAGCCTCATATTCATTGGTGTGGTGGTTCCTGAAGAGATCCCTTCAGAATACATCCATTGTCTCAGAAGGGAGGGGGGAGGCGAGGGAGACAGAGAGAGAGCCTCACACACAGATTTTTGTGTCTTAAGCAGAAAGCAGCAGCTGAGAACTGGGGGAAGGACACTGCATAGTTAACAAGAAGTATGGAATGAACTGTTAGTCTTACCATGGGCAGCAACATATGAAAAGTTATGTTTGAGCGGAATACCCCTTCAATAAAGGTTAGTGGGGAAGACCACGTAGCGGAAATATTTTTTCAAGCAGAATAGCGCACTTTTCTGGCCATGATGCTCGAGTCGAGTGCGCGTTGGTGAAATCCGGAGCTTGTAGTCCCAAGTGCTCATACCATATCTCTTGTAGAGTACTCAGAAGGAGGGGTAAATTCTGGGAGAAGAAACGAATGGTTGATATTCTAGAACAGGGGTGGAGAACCTCCGGCCCCTGACACCTCCGGATGCGGCCCGCGGCTCCCCTGTGACATGCGCCGCTCTGGAGGGGAAGGAGCCGGCATTCACAGCATCGTCCTGTGTCTGTGACAGCTGCCAGGAGGATGCTGTGAGTGCCAGCTCCTTCCCGAGCAGAGCGGCGCACATCACAGGAGAGCCGCAAACTGCAGAGACAGTGAGGCAGGAACCGGCATACACAACATCTTCCTGTGTCTTTGCCGGCTCCTTCCCCAGCAGAGGGGCGCACGTCTTCTGACTCCTGCGGGCCGCGCGCGATGACGTCATTTCATTGCGTGCCGCCTGCAGGAGAAGACCGGCACGAAAGAGAGGAGGGAGAAGAGGACCTGGGCAGCGTGAGAGCGAAGGAAAGGTGAGTGGGATGTTTACTTTTTTTTTTATTTGGGGCAGGCACTGGGGGGTTAACTAGGCCACCAGGTACATGACTGAGAGGGTTAAGAAGGCCACCAGGGACATGACTGAGAGGGTTAAGAAGGCCACCAGGGACATGACTGAGAGGGTTAAGAAGGCCACCAGGGACATGACTGAGAGGCTTAACTAGGCCACCAGGGACATGACTGAGGGGGTTGGAAGGCCACCAGGGACATGACTGAGGGGCTTAACTAGGCCACCAGGGACATGACTGAGGGGCTTAACTAGGCTACCAGGGACATGACTGAGGGGGTTAGAAGGCCACCAGGGACATGACTGAGGGGCTTAACTAGGCCACCAGGGACATGACTGAGGGGCTTAACTAGGCCACCAGGGACATGACTGAGGGGGTTAGAAGGCCACCAGGGACATGACTGAGGGGCTTAACTAGGCTACCAGGGACATGACTGAGGGGGTTAGAAGGCCACCAGGGACATGACTGAGGGGCTTAACTAGGCTACCAGGGACATGACTGAGGGGGTTAGAAGGCCACCAGGGACATGACTGAGGGGCTTAACTAGGCCACCAGGGACATGACTGAGGGGCTAACTAGGCTACCAGGGACATGACTTGGGGGCTAACTAGACTACCAGGGACATGACTGGGAGGTTAACCAGGCTACCAGGGACATGACTGGGGGGATAACTAGGCCACCAGGGACATGATTGGGGGCTTAACTAGGTTACCAGGGACATGACTGGGGGGATTAACTAGGCCTACCAGAGGCATCACTGGGGGGGGGGGGGGGGGGGGGAGGTAATTAGGCTACCAGGGACATGACTGGGGGTTAACTCAGGCTACAGGGTATCACTAAGGATTCACATCAGGTACAAGGGGCATGACTGGGGGTTAACTACAATAGCAGGGGCATTAGGGGAACAATACTTTGCCTTGTCCCGGGTGCTGCAAACCCACGCTACCCTGCTGTGCACGGTATGCGGCCCTCAAATCATTTTATAAATGCCCGACTGGCCCTCGACATGGAAAAGGTTCCCCACCCCTGTTCTAGAAGGAAGAATATTTTGTCAGGAAGGAGGGCAAGTGCCTCCGGAAGGTAGGAAGATGGTATACATTTCCTGGGCAACCAATGTCTGCAACTAACCCAACCTTTTAGCTGCTCAAATGTTTGAAAAGTCAACTGTCTTAGCACCAAACTAAGATCCCAAGCTGAAATAGGTTTGACTATCGTTGGTCTTAATTTCAAGATTCCTCTAATAAAATCCTTTACCTTTTGGGCCTGGATAAGACTCCTTTTAAAAAAGACTGACATGGCTGCCACCTGGACCTTGACAGAGTTCAGTCTTAATCCTTTATCGATGTCATCCTGTAAAAATTCTAGTACTTATGGGATTGATGGAGTGTTAGCTTTTTTTCTATTACCGTCTGAATTTAAGTTTCAAGGAAAACTTTTTGTTGATAATTAGCCTGCGTAAAAAGGCCTTTAACCTACTTATCGACATAGGGCATATATTTACGCCCTGATGCCGTTAGGGACGTTCAGAGCGGGGCCGCGCGGCGGCCACGCTCTGAACCTCGGCGGTCCCGGGTGCCGCTTGTAGCCCGGGACCGCAGGTATTAGCGGGCACGGTCCGGTCGCCATGCCCGCTAATACAGTAATCAGATGCAGCTGTCAAAGTTGACAGCTGCATCCGATTACCGGACGCAGCGTCATCCCTGGTGTCTAGTGGGGAGATCGCTCCTCAGCTATCTCCGTTTCTGAAGCCGGCCGGGGACCGCTCCAAGATGGCACCGTCCCCGGCTCGGCACTCGTTTACTCGTTTGCTGCAGAGATCAAAGCACTTATACTAGAAGTCCCCTAGGGGGCTTCTAGTATAAGTGTAAAAGTAAAAAAAAAAGTGTTCTTAATAGTAAAAAAGCCCCCTCCCCTAATAAAAGTCTGAATCACCCCCCTTTTCCCAGGTTATTAATAAAAGTAAACCAATAAATAAATAAACATGTTTGCTATCGCCGCGTGCGTAATCGCCTGAACTATTAATTAATCACATTCCTGATCTCGCACGGTAAACGGCAACAGCGCAAAAAAATCCCAAAGTGCAAAATTGTGCATTTTTGGTCGCATCAAATTCAGAAAAATTGTAATAAAAAGCGATCAAAAAGTCGTATATGCGCAATCAAGGTACCGATAGAAAGAACACATCATGGCGCAAAAAATGACACCTCACACAGCCCCATAGACCAAAGGATAAAAGCGTTATAAGCATGGGAATGGAGCAATTTTAAGTGACGTATATTTGTTGACAATGGTTTGAATTTTTTACAGGCCATCAGATACAATATAAGTTATACATATTACATATCATTTTAATCGTAACTACTTGAGGAACATGCATAACAAGTCAGTTTTACCCCAGGGCGAATGGCGTAAAAACACATTTCCCCCAAATAAACAAAATGCGGGGTTTTTTTCCAATTTCACCACACTTTGAATTTTTTTTTTCTGGTTTCGCAGTATACTTTATGCAAAAATTCAGCCTGTCATTGCAAAGTACAATTAGTGACGCAAAAAATAAGGGCTCATGCGGGTTTCTAGGTGGAAAAATGCAAGTGCTATGGCCTTTTAAGCACAAGGAGGAAAAAACGAAAACGCAAAAATCGAAATTGTCTCTGTCCTTAAGGGGTTAAAAGCGTAAAGAATTTTACCAGCTCCCACCACAAAAAGCATTGTCCCATCAGGATAACCCCTTTATGTGTAATCCATTAGGGCTCATGGACTTCACAGAGGAGAATCAGAGTTTAAAGCAAATATACCATCAGCTACATCCCTTTGGATTCTTTACCTTAACGGATCAGCACTGGCACGTGGATGCCGTTGGCGCAGTCCTTCTTTTCAACCGCCACCCAGTTCCATCCATAGCGCCAGTCTGTTCCTGAGCACTGGCCTGGCATGGAGCACTGGGGGCGAGCCTGCCGGCCCCCAGTGTAACAATCTTTCCTCTCCTCTGTTTTCACAGTACTGTTTTAAACATGCAATTCAAATACAGTGAAAGTTACAAGTAAAGTGGTAACTTGGTTTCCGAATACTTTTGTATTGAAACAATTCGGTATTGGAACCACAATTTTACCCAAAGTTTTGTTCGGTACTCGAAGTTTGCTCAATATCAAAACAGAGCTGGACTGAACTATTCTTCAGCCGGGGGTTTTCAGAGGTTACAGGAGCAGGTCTAAATGGGGTTTCCCACTCAAGAGCAGAAAGCATCTGCTTCTGAGTGGCCCTTTGTGTACTGCTGCTAAGCAGTATGCATACACAGTATTTATGCCTCTTGCTTAGTTTACCAGTGAGGCAGGGGTTTAGTGGGGGAAGCACAGTTAACCCCTGCTAAGCTGGCAAACTGATCAGGAGGCATGCATAAAGCATATGCATCCCACTAAGCAGTAGTACTTAAAGGAGCACCTAATAATGAGGGTGTCCCACTCTAGAGCAGAAAGCTTTTGCTCCAAAGGGGGCCCTGTCTGTTTTGCTGCTGAGCCAGCTCAGTTTACCAGCCAGGCAGGGGTTGAGTGCTGATGCTGTGCAAAGCATCACCACTTATCCCCCTAAAAGGAGCCGAACACCCATCATTGGATAGGGGGTCTTTAACTACCTCTGGCTGTGTACTGCAGCCTCTAGTGACAGTCACTTAAGTGGGGATGTTATTGCCCAAGGAGAGTAAAAAAAAAACAAATAGATTTAAATTATCCCCTATTAGAAAAAACAGCTCGGTTCTGCAACAGCCTTCCAGGACGAATTGTGTTCAAGGACAGAGGTATGACTAATTGTTCTTGGTGGATCACTTGGGAAAGCTCCTGTGGCTAAATATTCCCATTAAATGGGGATAATCTGCACCAGTGCCAGCTCATGTGAACATGCTGTGGCAGTCACACGCAACTATAGGGCACATTTTCACCCACATAGATTCCAAGGTATGTGATAACAGGACCTAAGCATTTTCTAAAGCACCTATTACACGGGGCGATGTGGAGAGCAAGCGAGCGGCGACCTGTCAGGTCAGCGCTCCCTTTCTCCTCGGTCCCCCGCCCACTCCTGGCGCTATTACACACGTCAACAACGAGCAAGGGGGGGCCTCGGGAGCTGCGCAGGGCAAACGGCAGGGGTCCTGTTATGCTGAGCAATGGCAGCAGATCGTTGCTTGGCTGATCGTTAGCATTTCAGCCTGTTGAAAGACAACAATCAGCCGACATCGTGCACGTCGGCTGATCGTTGTCCTCTATTATACAAAACGACTAATGGCCGTACGGCTTATAATCGCGTTGTGTAATAGGGCCTTAAGGCAGCTGTGATTTGAGAGCAGGATATGTAATGGGACAGCTTCTTTGAATAAGCCTTTTGATCTCTTTTCACTATATCTTACTTATTTATACATTTGCATAAGAAATGCAGAATGATAAAATGTATCTATATTCCACCAAGCATAAAAGGGTACATCTGTGTATAATGTACAAAACCTGAAATGTCGCCCGCACCCAGACCCTCTCAGTAATCACACCACCTTGTGAGGACAAGATTTAAGGTTTCCAATTCCACCAATGTGTAAACAATTCTTCAATCTTTATTGCTTCTCCAAGAATAAAAGATTTGTGACTACTCCTGGTGATCTTATTCATGGTCATACTACCGTTACACCTAGGGCTGGGTGATATGGCCAAAAAATAAAATCTCGTTTAAAAAAAAAAAAAAAATTCTCAATTCTCGATTTAAATCTTGTGCTGAGACCTCAAATGCTCTCACACACTCTTAAGGGTCTTTCCTGCCCCTGGGGCTTCTGCTCCTCCCGATTCTGTTGCGGGTAGGCAGTGGCGATCTCCTGGGTAGGGGCGGGCAGCAGTGGCAATCTCCTGGGTGGGGGCTGTCCAGCGGCAATCTCCTGGGTGGGGGCGGTCCAGCGGCAATCTCCTGGGTGGGGGCGGTCCAGCGGCAATAGCAATCTACTGGATTGGGGCGGTCCAGCAGCAATCTCCAGGGTGGGGGCAGGAGGCAGTGGCAATCGCCTGGGTGGGGGCGGTCCAGCGGCAATCTCCTGGGTGGGGGGCAGTCCAGCGGCAATTTCCTGGGTGGGAGCGGTCCAGCGGCAGTCTCCTGGGTGGGGGCGGTCCAGCGGCAATAGCAATCTACTGGGTTGGGGCGGTCCAGCAGCAATCTCCAGGGTGGGGGCAGGAGGCAGTTGCAATCGCCTGGGTGGGGGCAGGAGGCAGTGGCAATCGCCTGGGTGGGAACGGGCGGCAGTGGAAATCTCCTGGGTTGGAGCGGTCCAGCGGCAATCTCCTGGGTGGGGGAGGGCGGCAGTGGCAATCTCCTGGGTGTGGGCGGGCAGCCCAACAGGTGGTGCGCTGACCTGCAGGAGAAGCAGCTTTCCGCTCCAGGCTCTGTGTAAGCTGGAGGTGGCCAGTAACAAAACTCCTGGGCGCTGCACGCCACTGCTCCCCCTGCAGGTCAGAGCACACTTTTTCCCCCTTAAAATAACGAATTTACGATTTTCAAAGAAATTCAAATTGATTCTAAAATTCAAATTAATCTAATTACACCTTGTGCTCCATATAAAGGGCAGTGATGTCTGGAGCATAAAACAATACCTGCAGTCCTAACTTCCTTGCATTCTACATCTGTGTCCAGCTATCATCTGCAGGACATGGGGTCAATGAAGTTAGTGGTGTGTAACAGACAGTATCATTTATCGACACTCTAAAACATGCCGCCCCTTAAGAGACTCTACAAAGCTGCCGCCCTGAGTAAAAGACTCATTTCAACCCATGACAGAATGAGTACTATATGAAAGTTAAACCTGGTGTATCTGATTATTCCCCAGCAGTCTTGATGTGTAGACGTACAGACATAAGGAAGATAGACAATACAAAATAAAGAAATGAAATATGGCTGTACAACCATATAAAAAATACACATTTATCAGCATTGGCATAACTTAATACAATGACGTGCACTGACATACACTTACTCTAAGATGGTGCCCATTTTGGAAGTACAGAGTATAGTTGGATTTGTTCTCCTTGCATCTATTATATTGTTGTTTGTATATTTTACTGAACACTTTCCTACAAAACAAATGGCAGCAAAAAATTCATTTTAATAAGCTATATATTCCTATACAAAGCAATAAACGTACTTTGCAAAGTATTGGTAACATTTCCTTTCCCCTACTGCTCTTTGTTGTAAAGAAAGGGAGGCAGAAGTTTTCCAGTAAAAAAAAAAAAAAAAAAAAAAAAAAAATTATAAATATATATATATATATATATATATATATATATATATATATAAAAAGATGTGCCAGTCTCATAATCTCATTCCAGTCACTGTACCCTGCTGGTGCTTGCGGATCTTGTTAAGCAACTCCATGTATTGCACCATGGTGTCAGCAGGTGTATATAGTGCATCATGTTTGGAGCTGAAGACGGGGGGCACAGTTGGGGCATGACTCCCCATAAAACTCTGCATAAACTCCACCATTAGATTCCAGCAGTCTCCTGGCACAGCACAAGGGCAGTAGTCCACCTGAGAAAGAAGAAATTAGGAAGATTAGTTTTGAATTACAACTATTAGTATGTGCAATATTAATAAACCAGTCTCGAAACACAGGACTAGGCAGATATCCCTCCAGGGACGGACATAGCTAAGGGGTGGCTGTTGGAAGGAGACCACCAAAAACACCATGTTAAGTGGCCCTTCCAGTCTAGGGACATGACAAGAGAAAATCAAAGCCAGGTATCCATCCACAGGCGGCTGTTTCAGGGGGTTGCCCCCCATCAGTGTGGAGTAGGATTCTAGCTAGGCTGGAGAAATGCCTAGTAAATTCAAAGTTATAACATTGGCCACTAGGTGTCACTTTTTTGAGCTCCACTGCCTGTTGTCAAGGAATAAATGTGAATAATTATTAGCAATTTAAATGGTGACCAGGAAGTGAGTGCAGGAGATTCAAAGCTTTGCTCCCATGCAGTCAATCACAGTGCAGGGGGAGAGCAACAAACATAAGAGCCAAGGAATTTTGTTTTATTTTTTTTTATAGTATACTGTAAAGATATTTATGCTTATATTGAGAAATAGCTTTTTGATTGTTTTTTAGGTGCAATTTTACCACAAAATTGGGGTTCAAAATTTAGCGATATTAAAAAAAATTGCATTAAAAATGAGTATGCAAAATTTTTTTCATGATTATTATAAATTTTTCTAACATTGCTCCATTTTAAAACATTTTACAGTACATTTATTCTTTTTGAGCCCCCCCCCCAGGAAACTTTCATAAGCAATCATTAGATTGGATCAGTGTGGATCAGTTATATCAGTGCTCTGTTAGCAGAACTACAGAAAGTAAGTAAAGACGTCTGGCTGCTTTACGTTGCAGGGGTGCTAATTGTACATCTGACTAGTATAGCACTTGACATTTAGAAGTCCAGCAAAATTTTTTAGTTAAGTATTGTATTGCCTCCCAAAAGTTATACAAATCACCAATATTCACTTATTACTGGAAATGCACATAAAGGGGGAGATTTATCAAACATGGTGCAAAGTGAAACTGGCTCAGTTGCCCCTAGCAATAAATGGAACATTATCAGGGGAGACACAAACCATCCCTTCTTCTCACACACCACACATCCTAGTTTAAGTGCGGGAGCCCGGGGACGCTAGTTCAGGGATAGCCATCCATTTTCCCCAGAGTTTCTCAAATTTCTTGCTAGCTTTACGTTTTTCATATGCGTACCTTTCTATACCAAACAACCAGTTAACCTTACCCACAAATTCCGATACCGAGGGAGGGGTCTCGTCAAGCCAATGTTGAGCAATAAGTTTACGAGCCATGAACAGAATAAGGGCTACTGCAGTTTGTTCCACCACATTTAATGCTAAGGGCCCTTTTACACAGAAAGATTATCAGACAGATTATCTGCCAAAGATTTGAAGCCAAAGCCAGGAATGGAATTGAAAAGAGGAGAAATCTCAGGCTTTCCTTTATGACTTGATCTCTGTTTATAGTCTGTTCCTGGTTTTGGCTTCAAATCTTTGGCAGATAATCTGTCAGATAATCTTTCTGTGTAAAAGGGCCCTTAGTCATCCACATAGCCCAATATATAGACTAGTGGAGATTGCTGCAGTTCCACTGAGTACACTTTATGTATGGCTGACGCCACCCTTCTCCAATGACGGAACTTGGGGCAACACCAGAACATGTGTAATAGACCCCCTTCATGAACATGACATCGCGGACACATGGGCGTGTCTCGGACATTTATGCAAAAAAGAAATTGCGGTGTGCGGTACACACGGTGCAACAAGTAGAGGTGTGAAAGGCGGTGTTGCTCCCCCAGAGATAGTTTAGGCGTCATTTCCAGTATCTCCTTCCATTGCCCTTCTTCTATGGGGCCAATGTCCGCCTCCCATTTTTCCCTCAACATAAGCGGAAATCTATCTAAATATTTGGAGATAATGTGTCGGTATAGGCATGAGATAAGCCCCTTGGTGGATTTGGACTCCCCTACAATATTCATTGGTGGTAAGTATTGTACGCCCGACACAAGTATTTCCCCTTCCGCTTCACATGCATGACGTAATTGTGAGTACCTATAGAATTGAGTGTGGGGCAGAGCGTAGTTGATCAAAACTTTTCAGCTGCCTACCGTCATACAGCTGCATTAATTTCCTTATTCTTGCGTCTCTCCAGGCGGAAAACCCCTCCAAGAGATACAATTCTCCCAACCATGGAGTATCCCATATGTCGTATATCCCGTAATACCATATAACCCTCTAATTTTCCACCATATCTTGTGGATAAGTAGTAGTGTCGGTATCTGAGGTTTAAGCAATAATATCCTTTTGGCCTCTAGAGTTTCAAACAGAGAGACTGACTGTAAATGAGTTCCAATCAGCGACTTGTTCTGGTCTCCCCCATCACTCACATCCCATCCCCTAAGGTGCTGAAGTTGGGCCGCTAGGAAATACATGGCCGCGTTAGGAACTGCAAGACCCCCATCATCCTTGTCTCTTTGCAATGTTTCTAATCTAATACGTGGATGCTGAGAGCCCCAAATCAATGCGTGGAAGAGAGAATGAACCTTATGGAAAAGACGAGAGGGAAGCCATACAGGAGAGTTATGTAAGATATATAATAGTTGTGGCATCCAAATCATCTTCATCAGGTTCGCCCTGCCCACCACCGATAACGGCAGTTTGCGCCAAACAGCCAGCTTCTGTTGAAATTTACAAATCAGGGGTGCCATGTTTAACGTTTCATATGCTCTAACATCTCTAGAGATAAGGACCCCTAAATACTTGAAGGTGTCAACACTTCTCAACGGGATGGCCGGGTTCAATTGCACGCTACCCTCTGTGTCTATGGGCATTATGACCGATTTATCCCAATTTATAGTAAGGCCTGAATAGACCCCAAATTCATTTATTGTGGTCATAGCGGCAGAAAGGAAGGAAGAGGAATCACTAAGATAGAGTAATAAATCATTGACGTATAATGCCAGTTTGTCCTCCCACCGGCCCCTTTTAAAGCCCAGGGTGCGAGCGCAGCAGGGAAGCTAAGGGTTCTATGGCCAGTGCGAATAATAGTGGGGAGATCGCGCATCCCTGCCGCGTCCCCCGGCGAAGTGGGAATGTTGGGGATAATCCCCCATTTATTCGCAGACGAGCCATCGGGGCCGAGTATAATAATTGTATGGATGAGAGAAATACTGAGCCGAACGCCATTTTCTCCATAACAGCCCACAAGTATGGCCATTTGACGCTGTCAAATGCCTTGACAGCGTCCAATGACCAAACCACCCGAGCACCCGGATTATCCACTGGTATCTGTAGGTTGAGATGTAATCTGCGTATATTCATGGCTGTAGATCTAGCAGGGATGAACCCCGTCTGATCAGGGTGTATCAGAGATGATATGACTCCAGAAAGCCGAGTGGCCAAAGCTTTAGCTATGAGTTTAATGTCAACTGGAAGTAGGGAAATGGGCCTATAGGAGTCGGGAATCAGAGGATCTCTCCCAGGTTGTGGTAAGACCACTATTATTGCCTCCTGCATATAGACACAGGCAGGGCACCCGACTCCAATGAGGCCTTCCATAATTCCAGCAATTTAGGGAGCAAGGGTTTCCCGATTAGTTTATACAGTTCGGCCGGGAGTCCATCTGACCCAGGCGCTTTATAGTTATGTAGGGAAGCTGCTGCCTCCTCCAGTTCTTCTAAGGACAATGGCGTGTCTAGAAAGTCCCTCTGTTCTAACGTAAGAGTCGCTAGGGATATGTCATACCTCCCAACTTTTGCTGGAAGGAAAGAGGGCCAGTCACGCCAATGGGCCACGCCCCCTATAGCCACGCCCCCATAGCCACACCTCCATAACCGCATCACTTATTACCATTATATAGGAAACAAATTTTACCACCAGATCTTCACCACATAGTGACTTATCCCCCCCTTATACCATTACTACATAACATCCACTATACACAGAGCAGTACTCTCCCTCAGCAGTGACCATATAGCGGTGAGGCTGATTATATTGCAGTTATTCAGTGACTCACAGGGGACGTCTTCTCTTGTTGATCACATTTGTGGTTCTTCGCCATCATGCACGGCCATCTTGAAAACCTCTCCGGCCTGCGAGACAAACATTTTAGGCTCCTCTCTCCAGTATCATCCTCATCTGCTTCACAGTAACTCTCTGTGCCCCATATGGTACAGACCCCTCTGTGCCTCCATATCCCACTGTAGTAACCCCCATCTCCCCATAGGACACACTGTAGTAGCCCCCATCTCCCCCACACACTGTAGCAATCCCCCCTCTCCCTAGTAAATCCCCCGTAGTAATCCCCCATTTGTTAATCCCCCTGTAGTAATCCCCCCTCACTTTGTTAATCCCAGTGTAGTAATCCCCACTCTCATCATAGGTCCCAGTGTAGTATCCCCCCCCCCATCATAGGTCCCAGTGTAGTAATCCCCCCCATCATAGGTCCCACTGTAGTATCCCCCCCATCATAGGTCCCAGTGTAGTATCCCCCCCATCATAGGTCCCAGTGTAGTATCCCCCCCATCATAGGTCCCAGTGTAGTATCCCCCCCATCATAGGTCCCAGTGTAGTAATCCCCCCATCATAGGTCCCAGTGTAGTATCCCCCCCATCATAGGTCCCACTGTAGTATCCCCCCATCTTAGGTCCCAGTTTAGTATCCCCCCCATCATAGGTCCCAGTGTAGTATCCCCCCCATCATAGGTCCCAGTGTAGTATCCCCCCCATCATAGGTCCCAGTGTAGTATCCCCCCCATCATAGGTCCCAGTTTAGTATCCCCCCCATCATAGGTCCCAGTGTAGTATCCCCCCCTATCATAGGTCCCACTGTAGTATCCCCCCCATCATAGGTCCCAGTGTAGTATCCCCCCCATCATAGGTCCCAGTTTAGTATCCCCCCCATCATAGGTCCCACTGTAGTATCCCCCCCATCATAGGTCCCAGTTTAGTATCCACCCCCCTCTTCCAGGCAGACCCATCCCTTATAGAAAATAATAAAAAAAATATACTCACCTAGTCAGGGATCAGTCACTGAGCTGTCTGTCTTCTCCCAGCTGCTGCTGTGGTCACAGGTAGTCAGGAACAGAGCAGGAGGGAGGCAGCCTGACACACAGCTCCTGCCCCCGCAGCTCACAGCTCCAGCCCCGCGGCTCCTGCTTTCATCTTCTCTCCGACCTTTCACTGACCTGTGACGTCACCAGCAGCTGCGGCAGCACACAGGGGATAAGAGGAGAGAAGAGGAAAGCAGGTACCGTGCGGGGCTGGAGCAGAGAGCTTCCGGGGCAGCAGCTGACCTGTGTGTGAGGCCGTGTGCTCCAGAAGCTCTCTGCATGTGACTGTCTGCTCCCTGAAGCCATCCGACACTGTCAGCAGCCGCAGGGGCCGCCGACACTGTCAGATGGCTTCAGTGACGCCATGAGGGGGGGGCGGCGGGACACAGGGGGGCCGTTCCGGGACAGCGTGACATCACCCGAAAATCGGGACGGTCCCGCTTGATCCGGGACGGTTGGGAGGTATGATATGTCATCAAGGAATTGCGTCAGTTGGGCAGATGTCACTGCTAATTGAGAGGAGTAAAGAGTTAGATAATAACGTCTAAATACCTCCAATATGTTGGTCAGTGTCGTCACTACTTCCTCCTCCTGATTTTGAATCCTTGTTATATACGAGGCATCCTTTTGGGCGTTGGCCACCACCCCCAGGATGTGTCCCGCCTTTCCCCCTCCGCAAAGAAAGAATGTTTAGCGAATGTGCGTTTCTGTGCTGCAGATTCCATGTCAAATATATGAAGGGCCTTATGGGCTGCCTGAAGCCTCCGGACAGTAGCCGCAGTCGGTTGCAAAATATGTTGCTCCTCCCCCTCTCTTAAGCCCTTCAGCAGGTCCTGCCGCAACTGTCCCCTTCTCTTCACCCCTGTAATACGTTGAATGAAATGGCCACTAAGTATACTTTCATAGCATCCCATTCCACCTGGAGAGACACAGAACCCTCATTTAGAATAAAGTACTCATCCACCACTGGTATCACCGTAGCCGGGTCCAGAATGGTGAGCCAATGCGGATTCAATCTCCACAGGCTCCCCCCGACCATCCCAGAACCAGGATGTGCCATTTGAAGTCTCAGGGGTGAATGGTCCGAGAGGGCCCTAGGGAGATAATCCACACATGTTATGCGGTTCAACATAAGGGTACAGCATATGGCCAGATCTATTCTGGATAATGAGTGGTGAGTGGACGAATAACAGGAATAGCACCGCTCACCCAGATGCCTCAGTCGCCAAACATCTGTTAGGGACAACTCAGTTAGCATTTTCCCCAAGGATGTAATACCGGCCGCTAGGCTGGCGGAGCCCATACTATGTTTATCCATTGAGGGATCAATCACCATGTTGAAATCCCCTACTATCAATAGAGGAACATCCGGATGAGCAGAACCAAACTCCACTACTCTGTTTAAAACTGTACAGCTATACGGGGGTGGGATATACACTGTACTAAGAATATATCTAATTCCATAAAATACACAATATATACATTTGTATCTACCATCTTGGTCAATTTTACTGTCTATGCATGTGAAGGGAATATCTTTGTGCACCAGTATGCTCACTCCTCTGGAGTATTGGGTGTATACAGAATGGTAACTCCATCGCACCCAAGCACGCCTCAAGTATTGAGTAGTGTCAGCGGTCAAATGTGTTTCCTGTACGCACAGTACCACAGGATGATACTGTCGTAGGGAATCAAATAGTGCGTACCGCTTGTCTGCATCTCCCAAACCTCGCACATTCCATGAAATCACAGTAAGCCTACTAGCCATATTTAACATTTGGCTCATATTTAGAATGGTAGTGCTGCACATTCGGCATATCATTAAGCATGAAAAACATAATTAGCCATGTGACCCCTCTCTATATCACTATGTGTAACCCCTCTCTATATCATTATGTGACCTCTCTATTTTACTATGTGTGACCCCTCTCTATATCACTATGTGTGACCCCTCTATATCATTGTGACCCCCTCTATATCACTGTGACCCCCTCTATATCATTGTGTGACCTTTCTCTATATCACTATGTGTGACCCCTCTCTATATCACTATGTGTGACCCCTCTATATCACTATATGTGACCCTCTATATCACTATATGTGACCCCTCTATATCACTATATGTGACCGGGTGACCCCTCTATATCATTATGGCTGACCCCTCTATATCACAGGTATCTGTCATTGTTAGCAGTGTGTTTTTGTGTATGGGGAATATAAGAAACTTAGAAGATGTCAGAAGACTTCCGGTGGGCGGGACACCCAGAGTGGCCGCATTTTAGAGGAGCTCTGGCTGCTTGGACTATATAACGGCTCCACTCCACGACTGGCACCCCTAAATTTTGCCCCCGGGCGATGAGCCAACAGCAGCAGCCACCTGACCACCGAGTCCGACCCGCTTTGGGCCGTAGCGACAGGACCCGCGCCGGAGCACACAGAAGGAGCCGCACCATCTTGCTCCGTCACTGACACAGCACCATTACAGCGCCCCAGGCTCCTCTGACGGACCGGACCGTGCCGCCAACAACCCTGCTGAGCTGCACTCTCCCCCGGGACACGCCACAAAGGGAGGTACAGTAGAGGGACATAGTCGCCGGGAGGGGGGAAGAAGCCGGAGCCAGCGCCATTGTCCCCACCCGCACTGACCTGCAGCCGGCGCCATTAACCCCTCCCGCGCCGACCAGCAGCCCTGCGGTCTCGTTATATGCCGCCTCTATGACCCAGCGGCAACCAGAGGGGAGCGGACACTGTCACCTGTAAGGGCCTACTGTGGGGTGTGCTCAAAGGCCCTCCTATGCCTGCACAGCAAAGGACGCCATTTTGGCCCCCACGTGGCAGCTGCACAAGCCCCCTCCCCCTCCTCACTCGGGACTGTCAGCTGCCAACCAACATTACACTGCACCCCCTCTGAAAGACTCCCTCCCACCTGCTGCACCTGGAGCACGTACCTCAGCTAGTGAAGCTCTAACTGTCATTGTCCTTCACCAGATTCACCTGCACAAAGGATCTTAACTACTGAACGTTTCCATATAACTGTCCCTGGGACATTCACAGGAGCTTTTCCAAAAGGTCGCTATTTCCTGATTACACCACTGGGTGGCAGTGTGAGTCTTATCATTTTAGTGCTTAGTGCTAGCTGCCCTCCTTCTATACAAGCTAACGCAGAGCACAACGAACTAACTTTGTCGGGGAACAGGGTGCCACAAATATTCCTGTGCATGCGCCCTAGAACCCCGGGTCCCCCAACCTGTACAACACAAGCCTGATGTAACGTCACCACGGTGATTACCCTGGAGCACCCCCCTACTCCATAGGTCAGCACATCCTTTTGGTGACTGGGTCACATTGGTTATGGAAAAATTCCTCACAACCTCTCAGGGAGCAATGAACAAATCTCTACGCAATGCTAAACTACCGGATCAACTCCCCATCTCTTCTAAAACAAATTCAAAAAAGGACAAGGACAAAACTCAAGCTAAATCGCTTTCAGCTGCTGCCACAAAAATGACATCTCCTGCCTCCGGGGACGGACGTCTCTCTGAGACTGAACCCACCACACGGCTTTAGCCCAAATCAACAACAATGCCCAAAAAACAAATGACTTGGAAACTAGAGTTATGGACGCAGAGACCTCACTGAACACGCTCCAGGGCAATTCTAACGCCCAAGAAGAAACCATTCGATCTCTACAAACCAAAATAGACGACTTAGAAAACAGAAGTCGCCGTGACAACTTCAGATTTGTGGGGATACCTGAGGCAATAAAGGGGGAAGACCTCCAACAACTCATCACTGTAGAAATCCCGGCGGCCCTGGAACTGGACTTGGAATTGCACACTCTCCTAACAGAGAGAATACACAGAATTGGGCCGGAACGCAGAGACCAACAGAACCGCTCCAGACAAGTCATTACTCAGCTTCAGTGACGCAAAGACGACGAGCCTTCTCTCCTACCTGCAAATACCTTCTGGACCACGGCCATAAATTTCAGCTTCAATACCCGGCTAGACTCTGAGTGACCGTGAACGACCGCACTATGACCTTTGAGGACCCTGCCCAGGCAGGCCGCCACTTCAACGTCCGATTAGAGGACTAGAATGCATAACCTGACCACCTAATGACATGCGCATACTGTTACTGAGATTCCGGGGTCGTCCCGAGTGACGCTGCCCCTATTCCTTGTTTAGTTACACATGCTTACTTGTAATCTGTTCTGGTGGCCTCATGGCCTTGTTCCTGTTATAATGCTGTTTTGTCTTCCCTTTTTCAGTTGCCTTTTCCCCTCCCATGCCTGTGGGTCTCCCGCTGTACTGTGCTCCCCAAGCCGGACGATGCCATCTATAGAAACGGACTCATCTGGTTCCGAAGTCGTCATACCAGCGGAGTGGGATGAGTACCTCAATGACACACACTGCTCTCACATACAACGCACCCACAGAATTTAAATTTGTATCCTGGAATGTTGCAGGTCTTAATACCCCCATAAAGCGCTCCAAGGTCCTCACACATTTGAAACGGCTGAAAGCCGACGTCATTTTTCTGCAAGAGACCCACTGGAAACATGACGACCACCCTGCTCTGAAGGCCCCTTGGTTGGATAGTTGTGTGTCGGCATCTTACACCTCTAAACGCAGGGGAGTGGCCATTTTATTAAGCAAATCTGTACCCTACACCATAGACTCTAGCTATGAGGACCCTGAAAGCAGGTATCTCTGCGTGAGCACAGCAGGACGTGCCTATACACTACTCAATATTTATGCCCCTACGACACCCAATCAGGACTTCTACTCAGCACTTTTGCAATACTTACTGGCTTAAACTAATCCCTACAATCGGACTTGGACAGATCCCACCGCCCCGCCTCACAGACACCCCCTCCACCACCCCTCCTGACGACCCTCACCCAACTGGATTTCTGTGACCCGTGGAGATTGAGCCACCCCCTGGAAAGGGAATATACCTACCACTCTAAGGTACACAACACATTCTCCCGGATCGACTATATCCTTATCACGTCCTCACTCTTCCCAACAGTGCGCACCTCTACCATACACCCTATTACTATCTCAGACCACAGTCCAGTGAGGTTAACATTGGAA
This sequence comes from Dendropsophus ebraccatus, assembly GCF_027789765.1. Lineage (NCBI taxonomy): Eukaryota > Metazoa > Chordata > Amphibia > Anura > Hylidae > Dendropsophus > Dendropsophus ebraccatus. The sequence goes on along the minus strand of NC_091464.1, from coordinate 7,460,594 downwards.
CTAGCCCCCCCCCTTCCCAGAAGTCCAAAATATGGAAGTTTCCAAACTATCTAGTATCGTCCCCAGACTTTCAGTCTTATTACAAACACACTGGGCCAACTACGTGGACGATAACATAATACACTCACATGACACACCATTATTGTGGATGGCTTCCAAACCAGTCCTTAGGGGTCATATCATCAGCTACATAAAACATCAGAAAAAAAATCAAACCCCCCAATTTCAAACACTCCACAATTTATTACGTGATGCACAGCTGGCTTACACCGCAGACCACTCCCCTGAGACCAAACAAAATCTAACGGACGCACGTTCTCTCCTAGACACAGTCCTGCAAACCCAAGCACACTGGCACACATCTTCCATCCAGAACAAATAATATAGGTGGGGTAATAAAACGGGCTCTCTGCTAGCCAAACTGACAAGCCCACCGAGGTCAAGCCACAATGTCCTCTCCCTCAAGGATCCGACCACAGGGCAGTTAGCCTATGACGAAGAGCAAATAGAGAGGTTACTATACAATTACTATGAGGACCTATATGCAGCCCCCCATCTGACTCACACAAAATCCACTCTTTCCTAGACTCTTTGTCACTTCCCAGTCTGACATCGGAACATAAGGCCCTGCTAGAGGAAAACATAACCGAGGCAGAAGTGAGAGACGTCATTAAGACACTACCTAATAACAAGACACCTGGTCCAGACGGACTCTCGGGTGAATATTACAAGGTGTTGTCCCAGGACATAGTCCCCTACCTCACTCGCCTTTACAACCTCATCTACAAGCAAAACGTGACGGTGAAAGACTTCACTGACTCGAAGACAATTTTACTACCTAAACCAAACAAAGACCCGACATTGCCCCAATCTTACCGACCAAGACTACAAAATTTTCACAAAACTCCTAGCCACCAGACTTCAGCTGATGCTGCCCACTATCCTCTCCCTGTCCCAACAAGGTTTCCTGGCCAATCAAAACTCCACAAAAAACATTAGGAAGGCTATTGCAGTCACATTACAGGCTCTGGACAAAAATCAACCCCCGACCATGCTCTTAAGTTTAGATGCAGAAAAGGCCTTTGATAAAGTTTTGTGGGCCTTCCTATATGCCACACTAATCAGACGCTACTTTGGACAGATTTTCCTATCCCTCATACAGACACTTAATGACTAAGCCGCTACAGCCCTAACGGTTAACGGGAAAAACACTTTCGGGGAGCGCGACAGGGCTGCCCACTCTCCCCCCTCCTTTTTAACATCGCAATAGACCCCTTGCTTAGACACATTGAGTCCTCACCCCTCTACTCGGGAGTCCAGGTAGGCCAGCATGTCATAAAAGTCATGGCGTTTGCAGATGACATACTACTAACTATGCGAGAGCCGAGGCAATTCCTACCTGCAGCGCTGACAGATCTCCAGGAAGTAGGGAGCTTGGCAGGCTATACCTTAAACATGGACAAAAGTGAAGATCTTTCTTCCGCTACTATCACTTATCTAGGAGTAACCATCACCAAATCCCCCGCCAAGCTATACTCTCGAAACATACACTCTTACATTAAAAACCTAGAAGCATCCCTTGCCGCCTGGAAGAAGTTTCCCTTCACCTTCATGGGCAGAGCCAACTTACTAAAGATGGTGGAAGAACCGAAGCTGTTGTACCTTTTCCAATCCCTGCCACTACATCTCAGACCCAAAGACGATAAGAGGATAAACTTTCTATACAGAACCTTCATTTGGGGCTCCAAAAAAATCAAAAATTGCTTACCATATCTTGCAACAAACAAAGCTGCATGGCGGCTTGAACTTCCCCAACATACGAGAGCTGAACTTTGCCTCCCAATTCCGTATTATTCAAGACTGGATCCAGAACACAGCAGTTCACACAGACACACCGGTGGAAAGCCAAATGGCGCTCCCATGCTCCTTACCTAACTTGCTGCACACTGCTTACTCGGACTTGCCCTCCTGGATCAGAGACAACCTGCTGATAACCTCCACCTGGAGGTCTTGGCACAAACTCAGGACTTCACTGCACTTACAGCCGACTCGCTCGTTATTTATCACGCTGACGGGCAATCCCGATGGCCACCCCCACCTACAGTTCAAAACTTGGTTCCAACAGGGACTTACTTCCATATATCACTTACTTGACATAGCAAAAAAGGTGCCCCTAACGTTGGACCTACGCAATAAATTCCCAGACGTTACCTTCCCCTAATTTGCTTATCTTCAGGCTGTGAGATTCCTCCGCAAGTACCTGAAAGACCTACCACCGGAAGAATGGGACATCACGTTTCACACGATATTGAAGAGACCCACAACAACTAAACAACAGATCTCACATACGTATCGCTACTTTCACTCTTCATTGGACTACACAGCCCAAACCACGGGGCTGCCTCAGAGGCTTCATCATTCCCCAGAACTAGCGGTGCCGGATCTACTTACCATGTTGGAACATTCGGTTAAAACGCTACCTGCAGCCAGATACATGGAGATGACCTTACGCAAATTTCACCGTTCCTATATATACCCAACGAGGGGCCACAAAATGGGAATATTTCCAACATCCTCGTGCTTCAAATGCGGAGCTCCGGAGGCGGACCTCGCACACTGCCTATAGCAATGTCCGGTCATCCAGGGATTTTGGAGGATAGTGGAACGTTTCGCCAAGACGCATCTAGTGAACTTCGTGCCATACAATGCACAATGGGGTATCTTCGGATGGAAAGACCCCAAACAATTTAAAGGGATAGTGCGGCGCTAAAAAATTATTCACAGAACAACACACATTACAAAGTTATACAACTTTGAAATGTATGTTATGTCTGTGAATCGCCACCTTCCCGTGTCCCACCACCCCCGCCCGTGTACCCGGAAGTGTGATGTGCATCATCAGCCGCTCAGCCGCGATTGGCTGAGCATAACTGTGCTCAGCCAATCGCAGCTGAGCACAGTTGTGACGCGGCGGAGGGGGGACGGCGGCAGGGATTCGGCCGTGGGTCTGAAGATGACGTTTGGCACAAAATGGCGGATGGCCCTCGACACGGATCAGGTAATGTATAATGCACATCACACTTCCGGGTACACGGGCGGGGTGGTGGGACACGGGAAGGGGGCGATTCACAGACATAACATACATTACAGAGTTGTATAACTTTGTAATGTGTGTTATTCTGTGAATAATTTTTTAGCGCCGCACTACCCCTTTAAATGTGAGTGGGGGCCTAGAAAACTTTTACACTTGTTATCTGCAGCGGCCCGCAAGGCAATTCTGCAGGTATGGATCTCACCACAGCCACCGTCCGTTCCTTGACAAACTCTCATTTGTATTCCGAATGGACTGGGTGGAAGCAGCTATACTAAAAGAACGCAGTGTGGAAAATTTCTTCTTGGTCTGGGAATGCTTCATAGTAACTTTACCCAACCGAATTCAAGAATAAATAAGGCGGACCTTCAGCCAAACGACCTGGTACCTCAACCGTAAACTTACTGGTGACCCCCCGCTGTAACCTATTTCTTCCTGGAAGAGCAGTTCCTCGGAGCACTGGAAACTCACGGGCACCCAAGATGTCAGCAGAAAAGACCACCTGCTCCATCTAGTCTAGTTGTGAGTTGTTCAGGACATGGAGGCTGGAGACTTGCTGCATCCACTGTACAAACGGGAGAAGCTGCTTTATAGCTTTCCTTGTTCCCTCAGAAGTCGCCCCAGGATCATGTAGGACATTAGGGAGAAGCTGCTGAGCCCGATCTCCTGTACAGAAGTGTGATAACTAAGTCCCCTGGTGTCTGATCGGCCATTTATGAAGGAGTCAGATTCAGAGCTGCGGCCTACCGACTTCACAGCCCTAGTAAAAGGATCACCGCAAGATTATATATTTGTACATTGTGATCAGATCGCCCCTAAGACGTCCTTCTTGTAAACTAAATACCCCCAAGCTTGATGATCTGTCTCATTTGCAAAAGAACACTGGAGAGACACCATCACGTGTCTCGACGTCAGTGGACTAGCCAGACCTTCCTCCACGAAGGAACAACCAAGCCAAGGAATGTATCCAATCAAGGAAACCACCCAAGCAAGGTATCCATTCACAGACAGCTGTTTTGGGGTATTTGCCCCTCATCAGTGTGGAATAGGTTAACCAGCATCCTTTTGATGATCTGTCTCAGTCCTGTAACACATCCATTCCCCTAATGACCCTGGTCACCTCCTCTGCTCTAGTTCAGCTGTGCCCTTCTTATATTCAGGTGCCCGGTGCTTTACACAATATATTCCATGTATGGTCTTACCAGTGTTTTTATAGAGGACACTAGGGGGAGATTTATCATTTATCAAACATGGTGTAAGGTGAAACTGGCTCAGTTGCCCCAAGCAACCAATCTGATTCCACTTTTCATTCCTCACAGACTTTTTGGAAAATGAAAGGCGGAATGTGATTGGTTGCTAGGGGCAACTGAGCCACTTTCACTCTACACCATGATTGATAAATCTCCCCCATAGTGTCCTCTATACAGATGACTGGTCACCACACATGGTATATACTGTATACACCATTGGGCACCAATATATAACAACATAGGGTGAAATTTATTGAACACAGTATAAAGTGAAACACCAGTGATCTGCATAGAGGACACTATTGGGGAGATTTATCAGCGGGGGATTTTTCTGTGTGTGCTCTCTTTCTGCTGTAGTAGTAATAGACTGGTCTATTTAAAGTGCAATTTACTATCAGGGATAAGCCTGGTCTATTTTCTGTGGTGCTGATTGGTTTGTCTCAGAATTGTCTCTGAATAGTCTCCTAATAGGCCCCTTGTCAATGACCATTTTCTTCTTCCTTTCTTTTTTTTCAGATACCTGTATGCAGAGGATTACATCGGATTAGTTTGGACAACGTCGGTGACCAGCGGATTTTAATGTTCAATAAAATGCTCAACGAGAGGTGTGGGGGTATTTTTATTTGAATAAAAATGTTTCTAGGTGTGTTGTGTTTTCTCTCATTAATTTACAGGCTTAGTAGTGGAAGCTGTCTGATAGACGACATCCATAACTAAGTCGATGCCTAGTGTCACCCGGTATAAAATGGCTAACACTGACCCCCTATTATTACCCCAGTACCCAATTCCACCAGGGGTACTGGGAAGAGCCAGTCAAAATTGGCACTCCTGGACTGGGCGGCAGCAGGCTGGTATTATTAGGCTGGGGAGGGCCAAAATAAAATGTCCCTTTCCACCCTGGTACTACTAGGCTGTCGCTGTTTGGTTTTTGACCCGGCTGGTTATGGAAATAGGGGGAACCCTATGCATGTTTTTTCTTTAAATAAATAAAGGAAAAAAAGCATTAGGTTCCCTACGTTTCTATAACCAGCCAGGTTAAAAACCAAACAGCAGCAACCTAGTAGTACCAGGGTAGGAAGGAACATTTATTTTGGCCCTCCCTAGCCTAATTATATCAGTCTGCTGCCGTCCAGTCAAGGACCGCTATTTTCTTCTGACACTCAGGGACTACTGGCACCCAGCTATTCCCAGTATCCCTGGTGGCAACTGGTACTGGGGTAATATTGGGGGGGAGGGGTTAGTGTTAGCCATTTTATACCGGCTGACACTAGGCCCCAACATCTCGGGTCAATCCCCGTCCGCCATCTTGGGACAATGACGTAGTCTTCGGGAGGCCGATCGAGCCGCTCCATCCGTCCCTCATGCCGGCCCCCCTCTGCCGCGTCATCAGCAGCTCAGCCGTGATTGGCTGAGCATAACTCCCGAAGACTACGTCATTGTCCCAAGATGGCGGACGGGAGTCGACACGAGATGTGGTGAGTATAATGCACCACACTTTCGGGTCTAGCGTGGGTGGGGGGGAAACACGGGGAAGAGGGCCATTCACATACATAACATACATTACAAAGTTGTATAACTTTGTAATGTGTGTTAATTTGTGAATAATTGTTTGGCGCCACACTACCCCTTTAACTAAAAGGCAGCATGCTGTAATCATACCTTACTCTTCTAAATGTCCCAATACAATTTGTATTTTCAACTTTCTGCTAGGAGTTAACCATCCAAATGCATGCTAAAGCCAGCACTGTTAGTGACAACACAATATTAGGCCTGTGTATTAGTATCTTGAGGTGATTTTTCTGATTTCCGGAATACCCCTTTAATAACATTATATTATGGGCCGTTGCATACATAACAATAACTTATAGGTTGGGGGGGTTTGTAATAATAAAGGACTATATTGGGAAAGAAAAACAGCGCTGATCTCAGGGAGACCAGCCAAACCCCTTGGCTGGGTCCTTCCTGGAGGGATATCTGGCTAGTCCTATGTTTCGAAACTCTTTGATGAGGCTCCATGGCTCTTCTTTTGCATATATTGGGAAAGGGACTTTTTTCTAAGGGCAGGAGCAGGAAGTGGTTTAAGACTCTTGGTATTAAAAAAGTACTAGTAAATTAGCAAAGAGGATGTTTTAGGCTGGGTTCAAACTACGTTTTTGCTATCTGTTTTTTTCATCTGTTTTTGCAAAAAAAACGGATGAAAAAACATATTGAAAAACGTATGCATTTGTGAGCAACAGTTTTCATCTGTTTTTCCATTGACTTCCAAACTTCCAAACTGATCCATTTTTTTTTAACAGACACAAAAATGAGGTCAACCACGTTTTTGTGTAGGTTAAAAAAAAAAAAAAGATCTGTTTTGATCCATTTTTTTTATAATAGAAAAATGGATGCACACAAATATGTATATGCATATGTTTTTCCATCCGTTTTTTTGTAAAAACAGATGAAAAAAAGAAAGGACTGCAAAAACGTAGTGTGAACTCAGCCTTACCCTGCCATGATGCATGAGATATGTCCATAAGTTAAACAAGCACAGATTAGCCACACCATTGTCAGCCCATGTAAATGCCTCCTGATTGCCACTACCCTCTTTCTCCCTACTGAGTCTTTTCGTCATTTTTATTCTCTGTATTATTGGTAACAAACATGTCCCTACGTCTTGAGTTTTTCAGGAAAAGTTACCTCCACAGATATTCCCCGGCCACTTTGTCCCATAGTGACTGTACCAATCTTGACAAGGAAATCGCAATACTGGTAGCGTGTGCCACGAGTCTCCATCTTGTTGGCCTTCGCATTTTGGAAAAATCCTTTTAGTTTTATCATCAGTACATCCAGGTTCTGGTCAGCAACTAAGCAGGGACCATTCTCAAACAGAGCAAAGGTGCTGAGTGGGTGTTCAGAGGCATGCATGATGTAAAGAAGCTTCCCAGACTGACCTAGATAGAAAAAATAAATGAAGGCATGATCTGCAGGCATACAGAGACAAGAGTAGCACACTCCCTAAGCCTGCATGCTGACAGCACATCCTCACTGGCCACACTGCTATAGGGGCACTCTGGGGACTAAAAACAAATTTCTAATACACTGCTTTAATAAAGTTATTTTACTTTGTAACATAACTTTATTTTTAAAAAATGTATAGTTTTTTTTTAATGTACATAAATACTTCCGTTAACTGGCAGCAGTAAGGGGTGAACTGCCCCCTCTGCTGTCACCAACGTTTGTGTCAGGAACTGCAGGGCTGTCTAAGCGCACACCTCTTAGTAAATCTGGCCTGACCTCTTGGGCAAGCGTAGATGTCTGCCATGGGGAGTGTCATACAAGTGACAATCCCAGCATCATTTCTTTGGACAACCACATCAACCCAGCAATAACACATTGGTATACAACCACTAGACCCTCTGTCCTGCGGCCCTCTCAAGTCCAAATCATGTCATCCTTTCTGTCAATCTCTTCCAGTCTCGGTGACCTTGAAGTGTAAAGACCCAGATAATGTGATCAATGACAAAGACCCCATAAATGGCTGCAGTATGACCACAGCTCTTTCAGATGGAGACACCAGACTGTAGGAATTGGGGAGGTCACGATAGCAGAATTTTCAGTTTGATAACAACACCAATTTATTTATTTTGATGCTCGATACCATTTCGATACTTAATAAAGTATAAAAAGAACCATGAAAAATACAAATTTAGAGGGAGATTTAGCAAACATAAAACGTGTAAAGTGAAACTGGCTCAGTTGCCCCTAGCAACCAATCAGATCCCACCATTCATTTTCCAAATAGTCTGAGAGTAATGAAAAGTGGAATCTGACTGGTTGCTAGGGGCAACTGAGCCAGTTTCACTTTACACCATCTATATAATAAAAATGAAAGTCTGTCTGTCTGTCCCTTATAGACTTCCAAACGCCTTAACCGTTTGACCCTAAATTTGGCACACAGATACATTGGGTGCCCGGGAAGGTTATTGCGAAGGTCCCGTCCCCGCCAGATGTACAGGAGGGGAGGGGGAGGGGAAAGAGCGGCGCCCCATAGAGATGAATGGGAAAATCTCCTCACTGCAAACACAGGTGATATAATTAGCTGCAGCAGACACGGCAGTTGGAGCCTTAGCAACCAATAGGATTACTGCTTTCATTTTCACAGGGAGCAATGGTTGCTAGGGAAGCTGCCTCACAACATCCACAGTAATAACTGGTAGACTCCCTACTCCATCTATACAGTACATGTATATACAGGACCCCCTACTCCATCTATACAGTACATGTATATACAGGACCCCCTACTCCATCTATACAGTACATGTATATACAGGACCCCCTACTCCATCTATACAGTACATGTATATACAGGACCCCCTACTCCATCTATACAGTACATGTATATACAGGACCCCCTACTCCATCTATACAGTACATGTATATACAGGGCCCCCTACTCCATCTATACAGTACATGTATATACAGGACCCCCTACTCCATCTATACAGTACATGTATATACAGGGCCCCCTACTCCATCCATACAGTACATGTATATACAGGGCCCCCTACTCCATCCATACAGTACATGTATATACAGGACCCCCTACTCCATCTATACAGTACATGTATATACAGGACCCCCTACTCCATCTATACAGTACATGTATATACAGGACCCCCTACTCCATCTATACAGTACATGTATATACAGGACCCCCTACTCCATCTATACAGTACATGTATATACAGGACCCCCTACTCCATCTATACAGTACATGTATATACAGGACCCCCTACTCCATCTATACAGTACATGTATATACAGGGCACTACAGGTATACCAAACTGTGACTGGGTAACACTGCCACACCAGACCTGACCAATACCACCATACTGTGCTGGATAACACCGCCACACCAGACCTGACCAATACCGCCATACTGTGACTGGATAACACTGTCATACCACACCTGACCAATACCGCCATACTATGACTGGATAACACTGCCATACCAGACCTGACCAATACTGCCATTCTGTGACTGGATAACACTGCCATACCACACCTGACCAATGCCACCATACTGTGACTGGATAACATCTCTATACCAGACCTGACCAATACCGCCATACTGTGACTGGATAACACCACTATACCAAACCTGACCAATACCGCCATACCCCCCTGGAAAAGACACCAGATTTTCTGGCAAGTCTGAACGGGAGGGCACTGCCCCTCTGCAAGGTGCTACCCTAGGCACCAGACCATGGGTGCCTAATGGTAAATACGACCCTGCAGGTATACAGGACACTACAGGTATACAGGACCCCAAAACTATACACTACAGGTGCACGGGACCTCCACCAACTATATACTACAGGTATACAGGACCCCAAAACTATACACTACAGGTATACAGGACCCCCCCAACTATACACTATAGGTATACAGCCCCCCCAACTATGCACTACAGATATGCGAGACCCCTAAAAACTATACATTGTGGGTATACAGAACCCCAACAACTATGCACTACAGCAGCGTTTCCCAACCGGGGTGCGGCGGCACACTGGGGCGCTGGGAGAACCCGCCAGGGGTGCCGCAGGATCCCGGTGGGAAATTTGCACTGTCTCTTTAAGCATCCCGAGAAGCTGCGGCCGCGCAGCTTCTCGGGATGCACGGATCACTTTCATGTTTCGCCCGCACTATGAGCGGGCGGAACATTAAAGTAAGCAGAATATAGGAGCAGGAAGTGTCAGCGTCCTGCTCCTGTATTCCCTCCCATAGGCTGCCGGCACTTCATGCCTCTCCGGCAGGCGTGATGATGTGACGTCATCACGCCTGCCGGAAGTCCCGTCCCCGCGGCTCGCAAGATGGAGCCCGAAGAGGATGAGAGCTTCTGTCTGCAGCCACACAGTGCGGATTAGGTGAGGAGGATATTTTTTTTTTTTTCAGGGGCAGAGCAGGGGGCATTATTAGTATATGGGGGCACCTCTAGGGGCATTATTAGCTCATGGGGGCACCTCTGGGGGCATTATTAGTATATGGAGGACACCCCTGGGGCATTATTAGTATATGGGGGCACCTCTGGGGGCATTATTAGTATATGGAGGCCACCACTGGGGCATTATTAGTATATGGGGGCACCTCTGGGGGCATTATTAGTTCATGGGGGCACCTCTGGGGGCATTATTAGTTCATGGGGGCACCTCTGAGGGCATTATTAGTTTATGGGGGCACCTCTGGCGGCATTATTAGTTCATAGGGGGCACCTCTGGGGGCATTATTAGTTCATGCGGGCACCTCTAAGGGCATTATTAGTTCATGGGGGCACCTCTGGGGGCATTATTAGTTCATGGGGGGCACCTCTGGGGGCATTATTAGTATATAGGGGTACCTCTGGGGGCATTATTAGTATATGGCGGCACCTCTGGGGGCATTATTAGTATATGGCGGCACCTCTGGGGGCATTATTAGTATATGGGGGCACCTCTGGGGGCATTATTAGTATATGGGGGCACCTCTGGGGGCATTATTAGTATATGGGGGCACCTCTGGGGGCATTATTAGTATATGGGGGCACCTCTGGGGGCATTATTAGTATATGGAGGCACCTCTGGGGGCATTATTAGTATATGGGGGCACCTCTGGGGGCATTATTAGTTCATGGGGGCACCTCTGGGGGCATTATTAGTTCATGGGGGCACCTCTGGGGTCATTATTAGTTCATGGGGGCACCTCTGGGGGCATTATTAGTATATGGAGGCCACCCCTGGGGCATTATTAGTATATGGGGGCACCTCTGGGGGCATTATTAGTTCACAGGGGGCACCTCTGGGGGCATTATTAGTTCATGGGGGCATTATTAGTTCATGGGGGCACCTCTGGGGGCATTATTAGTTCATGGGGGCACCTCTGGGGGCATTATTAGTTCATCACAGCAGGGGATCCTACATACAGGGGGCATCCCACATTCCTACTCGCTTTACTGAACATAACACCAAACAGCGCAGTTACTTTGGGAGCCGACAGGAGGGAGAAAGGAAAGGAAGTTGCTAGAAATGTGCGGAGCCTAAATTGTTTGTCTTGCAGGTTCTGAAGAGATGAAAAGTAGCTGGAAGAAATCATCATGGCGGATGGAGAGGAAAACGGAAAGTGACTCCTCAGATCAAAGAAGACGTCACCTGTGAGTCACTGTATGACGGTTTTCTTATTTTGTGGAACATTATTTAGTAGGGGTGCCCCAAGGAAAAAATTTTTTCCGATTTTATGTTACATTATATATTTAAAAAAATCTATTAAAAGTGATCAAAACGTCCGATCTTCACAAATATGGTATTAATAAAAACTAGAGATCGTGGCGGAAAAAATGACACCCCATACAGCCCCGTAGGTGAAAAAATAAAACCGTTATAAGTGTCACAATAGGCCCATTTTATTAATATTTAATTGACAAAAAAAAGGATTTCATAAAAAAAAATACATACATAACATTAGAGAATCTGTGTAACCTGCATATGGTTGTGTTTGGGCTGACCTATAGAATAATTGTATCATGTCGCTGTTACCATATAGTGCATTACGTAGACACAGGAACCCCCCAAACGTTACCATATTGCATTCTTTTTTACGATTTCACCTATTTATATCTTCATAAATAATATATTTGGAATTCCATCATACATGTTATGGTAAAATGAATGACGCCATTACAAAGTACAACTATTCCTGTAACAAACAAGCACTTACATGGCTTGTAGATAGAAAACTGAGAGTGCTAGAGCTCTTAGAAGGGGAGGAGGGGAAAACGAAAGCGCAAAGATCAAAATTTGCGCGGTCCACTGGGTCATTTTGGGCCTGGTCCTCAAAAGGGTTAAAGCGTAACTATCATATTTTTTTTTTATTGCAGAAATCAGTAGTATAAGCGATTTTAAGAAACTCTGTAATAGGTTTTATCAGCCAAAAAAGCCTCTTTCTGTACTCAAGAAGCAATCTCCCAGCCTCCCCCCCTGACTTCTTATCTGTGCATTATCAGGCAAACACGTCTTCATTACAGAGAAGCCAGTGAAGACGGGCTCTGCTCTCTCCATTCTATCCTTATGGAGGGGGGAGGGGCCGAGGGAGATGAGGGAGCAGGAAGAGGTGACATGAAGGTCAGCTGTTTGTAGACTGTCTGGGCACCTAAACCGCAGGATTCTGGGGTCAGAAAGGTCAGTGCTTATCTATGAACTTACTGAGAGAAGATTGCAGGGTGTTGTGCTGTGCAGGACTGCTCCGTGCTCACTCACTCCTAACAGCCCCTCCCCTCTCCATAGCCACATAATGGACACAGAAATCCTGCTTCTTCTGCAGTGAGGGGGGGGGCTGGGAGATTGCTTTTTCAGTACAGAAGGAAACTCTTTTGGTTTATAAAACCTATTACAAAGTTTCTTAAAATCGCTTGTTCTGTTGATATTTAATGTTTTCCAAAAAATGACCCTGAAATGACAGTTACGCTTTAAACTGCTTGAATGGACCATTGTTACTATTTACTTACGTACTTTACATAAGATATATTATGATAATATTTTTATAGCACAGTATCTCTCAGGAAACCTCTTCTCCATCATTTAAGCACACACTGTAGCGCTTTAAGTGTATACACATATTTTTGGCTAAGATTATATATAATCAATCGTATCCTTGGGGGTACTCGGCTGGAGCTTCTTGTCGCAAGGGGGTACTTGGCTTGAAAAGGTTGAGAAACACTGATGTACAGCATATGCATAGTACCCACCTCTGGGACTCACATATATCTCTAGAAACACCCCCACCACCACAAACACCTTCCTCCGACCTGGTAAACATGTGGTAGGAAGAAACCACTAAGAAATGAAATTCTGCATTGTACCACAGTGATCTACACTGTGTCTATAACTCCCCCGTCTCTGTTTGGTCCCCACCAGAACATGATGGTGAGTGGCAGCCTCTCTAGACTGGACAGGGATTGGGGGCTCCAGTTTTGCACATAGCTCTATACCCCAGAGATGAACAGGGGTTGGGGGCTCCAGTTGTGGACATAGCTCCATACCCCAGAGATGGACAGGGGTTGGGGGCTCCAGTTCTGCACATAGCTCCCTACCCCAGAGATGTTCCTATGTTACAGAGCTGCTAAATGACAGATAGGTCTGTATAATGGGAGGTTCCCAGTACCTGTTGTTCCCACGTTGGTCCCAGCAGTGTGGTAGGTCTCACAGTCCACATAGAACGTCCCTTGTTTCTCCGCCCCCAGCTGCTCCAGCTTGCGAGTCAGGATTTCAACCGTTTGCTGTACACTTTTCCCTTCTGCTAAAGGAACCTGTGTGACACTGAACAAAGGACAGTCAGTGTTATCATGTGCACCTGGGACCAAAAACAAGGTACAACTTCAAATACAAGAGCTTTTTCTGAGCACACATAATTTTTTTTCCAAAATGCATGTGTCCCTGCAAGAAATATGTAATTCCTTTAAATCCTTAAATCGTTACAAAACATTTACAGTAGTTTTCACCATGTCATCATTTACTGATAGCAATGGAGCTCACTGCTAAGACCTGCCGGGATCCTGAGACGCAGGAAGATACTGATGGCAATGGAACTCATTGCTGAGACCTGCTGGGATCCTGAGACGCAGGAAGTTACTGATAGCAACAGAGCTCACTGCTGAGACCTGCCAGGATCCTAAGACGCAGGAAGTTACTGATAGCAGCGGAGCTCACTGCTGAGACCTGCCGGGATCCTAAGAGGCAGGAAGTTACTGATAGCAGCGGAGCTCAATGCTGAGACCTGCCGAGATCCTGAGATGCAGGAAGTTACTGATAGCAACGGCGCTCACTGCTGAGATCCTGAGATGCAGGAAGTTACTGATAGCAACAGGGCTCACTGCTGAGACCCTGAGACGCAGGAAGTTACTCATAGCAGTGGAGCTCACTGCTGAGACTTGCCGGGATCCTGAGACGCAGGAAGTTACTGATAGCAACGGGGCTCACTGCTGAGACCTGCCGGGATACTGAGACGAAGGAAGTTACTGATAGCAATGGGGCTCACTGCTGAGACCTGCTTGGATCCTGAGACGCAGGAAGTTACTCATAGCAGCGGAGCTCACTGCTGAGACCTGCTGGGATCCTGAGATGCAGGAAGTAACTCATAGCAGCGGAGCTCACTGCTGAGACCTGCTGGGATCCTGGGACATAGGAAGTTACTGATATCAAAGGAGCTCACTGCTGAGACCTGCTGGGATCCTGAGACGCAGGAAATTACTGATAGCAGCTGAGCTCACTGTTGAGACCTGCCAGGATCCTAAGACGCAGGAAGTTACTGATGGCAACAGAGCTCACTGCTGATACCTGATGGGATCCTGAGACGCAGAAAGTTACTGATAGCAAAAGGGCTCACTGCTGAGATCCTAGGACGCAGGAAGTTACTGATAGCAACGAGGCTCACTGCTGAGACCTGCTGGGATCCTGAGAAACAGCAAGGGGGAGGGCAAAGCAATGCTATCTGCTCTCCGATCGGAGAGTAGATATCCATCACTCCACAGACTAATAGATGAGAATGCCATCCAAGGAGAGAGGCACAGTACCACTCAATCCTTCTAGCTGTACCTCTAATTTTCCATTCTTCTATGTATATTATAAAATAATCCTGAGATCTTGCAGTTCTCATTCTCACAACTGGGGCCAAAACTAAGCTGACACTTACTGTTGTCTCTGTAGTGATAAGAGAAGGCTGCAGTAAAGTGATCTGTACAGCATTAGAGCATCATGTGACACTAGTAGATGGAGAAGACAATGACAGCTCCGTGTGGAAGGACCTCTTCAAAGGTCACAAATTTTGATCCGTCTGGGTCTAAGTGTTTAGATCTGTTCCAATCAGGAGACAGCATCTGTACTGTCCTCACCATGTACCATCCATCACACAGACATCTGCACTGTCCTCACCACGTACCATCACACAGACATCTGTACTGTCCTCACCATGTACCATCCATCACACAGACATCTGCACTGTCCTCACCATGTACCATCCATCACACAGACATCTGCACTGTCCTCACCATGTACCATCACACAGACATCTGTACTGTCCTCACCATGTACCATCACACAGACATCTGTACTGTCCTCACCATGTACCATCACACAGACATCTGCACTGTCCTCACCATGTACCATCACACAGACATCTGTACTGTCCTCACCATGTACCATCACACAGACATCTGCACTGTCCTCACCATGTACCATCCATCACACAGACATCTGCACTGTCCTCACCATGTACCATCACACAGACATCTGTACTGTCCTCACCATGTACCATCACACAGACATCTGTACTGTCCTCACCATGTACCATCACACAGACATCTGTACTGTCCTCACCATGTACCATCACACAGACATCTGCCCTGTCCTCACCATGTACCATCACACAGACATCTGCACTGTCCTCACCATGTACCATCACACAGACATCTGCACTGTCCTCACCATGTACCATCACACAGACATCTGTACTGTCCTCACCATGTACCATCACACAGACATCTGTACTGTCCTCACCATGTACCATCCATCACACAGACATCTGTACTGTCCTCACCATGTACCATCACACAGACATCTGTACTGTCCTCACCATGTACCATCACACAGACATCTGCACTGTCCTCACCATGTACCATCACACAGACATCTGTACTGTCCTCACCATGTACCATCACACAGACATCTGTACTGTCCTCACCATGTACCATCACACAGACATCTGTACTGTCCTCACCATGTACCATCACACAGACATCTGTACTGTCCTCACCATGTACCATCACACAGACATCTGTACTGTCCTCACCATGTACCATCCATCACAGACATCTGTACTGTCCTCACCATGTACCACCAACACACAGACATCTGTACTGTCCTCACCATGTACCATCACACAGACATCTGCACTGTCCTCACCATGTACCATCACACATACATCTGCACTGTCCTCACCATGTACCATCACACAGACATCTGCACTGTCCTCACCATGTAACCCCCATGTTGTTCTCGGGCCGGCGCTCGGAGATGACGTCAGCTGTCACGTGGCGCACATTCACAAGTCGGACGCCATTTTGGCTACAACAAAATGGTTGTGACAGTATGGGGAGGGTACTATGACACGGAAGGATTATGGGTATTTGTGCTGTGAGGCTTTGACAAGGCGCATGCGCTGTAGCTGCTGTGCCACACGTGTGTGAAAATGCCGAAACAGCGGAGCTCCCGCGGCTCGGCCTCCCGGCATGTGGCGCTGGCGGAGCAGATTCTGCAGGATGGGGCAGTTAGGCCGACCGTGCGGGGGAAGCGGCGGGGACAAGGGCCCGAGGAGGCGGAGGAGGACCGCTACGTGGACGAGAAGTTGTCGCGGAGGATCCTAGAGCAGGCCCGGATCCAGCAGGAAGAGCTGGAGACTGAGCACGGGGCCGGCAGCCTGGTCCCCAAGCAGAAGACCACCGTGCTGGGTGAGTGCCTGCAGGGGGCGCTCTGCAAGCGGGGAAGGAGCCCCGGAGTGTGTCCTGTATGTAGCGGAGGGGGGGAGGGCTGTATGTTCTGTATGTAGCGGGGGAGGAGGGGCTGTATGTTCTGTATGTAGGAGGGGAGGAGGAGGGGCTCTATGTTCTGTATGTAGCGGGGGAGAAGGAGGGGCTCTATGTTCTGTATGTAGCGGGGGAGAAGGAGGGGCTCTATGTTCTGTATGTAGCGGGGGAGAAGGAGGGGCTCTATGTTCTGTATGTAGCGGGGGAGAAGGAGGGGCTCTATGTTCTGTATGTAGGAGCGGGGGAGGAGGGGCTCTATGTTCTGTATGTAGGAGGGGAGGAGGAGGGGCTCTATGTTCTGTATGTAGGAGGGGAGGAGGAGGGGCTCTATGTTCTGTATGTAGGAGGGGAGGAGGAGGGGCTCTATGTTCTGTATGTAGGAGGGGAGGAGGAGGGGCTCTATGTTCTGTATGTAGGAGGGGAGGAGGAGGGGCTCTATGTTCTGTATGTAGGAGGGGAGGAGGAGGGGCTCTATGTTCTGTATGTAGGAGGGGAGGAGGAGGGGCTCTATGTTCTGTATGTAGGAGGGGAGGAGGAGGGGCTCTATGTTCTGTATGTAGGAGGGGAGGAGGAGGGGCTCTATGTTCTGTATGTAGGAGGGGAGGAGGAGGGGCTCTATGTTCTGTATGTAGCGGGGGAGGAGGGGCTCTATGTTCTGTATGTAGCGGGGAGGGGGCGCTCTGCAAGCGGGGAAGGAGCCCCGGAGTGTGTCCTGTATGTAGCGGAGGGGGGGAGGGCTGTATGTTCTGTATGTAGCGGGGGAGGAGGGGCTGTATGTTCTGTATGTAGGAGGGGAGGAGGAGGGGCTCTATGTTCTGTATGTAGCGGGGGAGAAGGAGGGGCTCTATGTTCTGTATGTAGCGGGGGAGAAGGAGGGGCTCTATGTTCTGTATGTAGGAGGGGAGGAGGAGGGGCTCTATGTTCTGTATGTAGGAGGGGAGGAGGAGGGGCTCTATGTTCTGTATGTAGGAGGGGAGGAGGAGGGGCTCTATGTTCTGTATGTAGGAGGGGAGGAGGAGGGGCTCTATGTTCTGTATGTAGGAGGGGAGGAGGAGGGGCTCTATGTTCTGTATGTAGGAGGGGAGGAGGAGGGGCTCTATGTTCTGTATGTAGGAGGGGAGGAGGAGGGGCTCTATGTTCTGTATGTAGGAGGGGAGGAGGAGGGGCTCTATGTTCTGTATGTAGGAGGGGAGGAGGAGGGGCTCTATGTTCTGTATGTAGTGGGGGAGGAGGGGCTCTATGTTCTGTATGTAGCGGGGAGGGGGCGCTCTGCAAGCGGGGAAGGAGCCCCGGAGTGTGTCCTGTATGTAGCGGAGGGGGGGAGGGCTGTATGTTCTGTATGTAGCGGGGGAGGAGGGGCTGTATGTTCTGTATGTAGGAGGGGAGGAGGAGGGGCTCTATGTTCTGTATGTAGCGGGGGAGAAGGAGGGGCTCTATGTTCTGTATGTAGCGGGGGAGAAGGAGGGGCTCTATGTTCTGTATGTAGGAGGGGAGGAGGAGGGGCTCTATGTTCTGTATGTAGGAGGGGAGGAGGAGGGGCTCTATGTTCTGTATGTAGGAGGGGAGGAGGAGGGGCTCTATGTTCTGTATGTAGGAGGGGAGGAGGAGGGGCTCTATGTTCTGTATGTAGGAGGGGAGGAGGAGGGGCTCTATGTTCTGTATGTAGGAGGGGAGGAGGAGGGGCTCTATGTTCTGTATGTAGTGGGGGAGGAGGGGCTCTATGTTCTGTATGTAGCGGGGAGGGGGCTGTATGTTCTGTATGTAGCGGGGGGGGGCTGTATGTTCTGTATGTAGGAGGGGAGGGGCTGTATGTTCTGTATGTAGCGGGGGAGGAGGGAGGGCTCTATGTTCTGTATGTAGGAGGGGAGGAGGAGGGGCTGTATGTTCTGTATGTAGGAGGGGAGGAGGAGGGGCTCTATGTTCTGTATGTAGCGGGGGAGAAGGAGGGGCTCTATGTTCTGTATGTAGCGGGGGAGGAGGGGCTCTATGTTCTGTATGTAGGAGGGGAGGAGGAGGGGCTCTATGTTCTGTATGTAGGAGGGGAGGAGGAGGGGCTCTATGTTCTGTATGTAGGAGGGGAGGAGGAGGGGCTCTATGTTCTGTATGTAGGAGGGGAGGAGGAGGGGCTCTATGTTCTGTATGTAGCGGGGAGGGGGCTCTATGTTCTGTATGTAGCGGGGAGGGGGCTGTATGTTCTGTATGTAGCGGGGAGGGGGCTGTATGTTCTGTATGTAGGAGGGGGGGGGCTGTATGTTCTGTATGTAGGAGGGGAGGGGCTGTATGTTCTGTATGTAGCGGGGGAGGAGGGAGGGCTCTATGTTCTGTATGTAGGAGGGGAGGAGGAGGGGCTGTATGTTCTGTATGTAGGAGGGGAGGAGGAGGGGCTCTATGTTCTGTATGTAGCGGGGGAGAAGGAGGGGCTCTATGTTCTGTATGTAGCGGGGGAGGAGGGGCTCTATGTTCTGTATGTAGGAGGGGAGGAGGAGGGGCTCTATGTTCTGTATGTAGGAGGGGAGGAGGAGGGGCTCTATGTTCTGTATGTAGGAGGGGAGGAGGAGGGGCTCTATGTTCTGTATGTAGGAGGGGAGGAGGAGGGGCTCTATGTTCTGTATGTAGTGGGGGAGGAGGGGCTCTATGTTCTGTATGTAGCGGGGAGGGGGCTGTATGTTCTGTATGTAGCGGGGGGGGGGGGCTGTATGTTCTGTATGTAGGAGGGGAGGGGCTGTATGTTCTGTATGTAGCGGGGGAGGAGGGAGGGCTCTATGTTCTGTATGTAGGAGGGGAGGAGGAGGGGCTGTATGTTCTGTATGTAGGAGGGGAGGAGGAGGGGCTCTATGTTCTGTATGTAGGAGGGGAGAAGGAGGGGCTCTATGTTCTGTATGTAGCGGGGGAGGAGGGGCTCTATGTTCTGTATGTAGGAGGGGAGGAGGAGGGGCTCTATGTTCTGTATGTAGCGGGGGAGGAGGGGCTCTATGTTCTGTATGTAGGAGGGGAGGAGGGGGGGCTCTATGTTCTGTATGTAGCGGGGGAGGAGGGGCTCTATGTTCTGTATGTAGGAGGGGAGGAGGAGGGGCTCTATGTTCTGTATGTAGGAGGGGAGGAGGAGTGGCTCTATGTTCTGTATGTAGCGGGGGAGGAGGGGCTGTATGTTCTGTATGTAGCGGGGGAGGAGGGGCTCTATGTTCTGTATGTAGGAGGGGAGGAGGAGGGGCTCTATGTTCTGTATGTAGGAGGGGAGGGGGCGCTCTGCAAGCGGGGAAGGAGCCCCGGAGTGTGTCCTGTATGTAGCGGAGGGGGGGAGGGCTGTATGTTCTGTATGTAGCGGGGGAGGAGGGGCTGTATGTTCTGTATGTAGGAGGGGAGGAGGAGGGGCTCTATGTTCTGTATGTAGCGGGGGAGAAGGAGGGGCTCTATGTTCTGTATGTAGCGGGGGAGAAGGAGGGGCTCTATGTTCTGTATGTAGCGGGGGAGGAGGGGCTCTATGTTCTGTATGTAGGAGGGGAGGAGGAGGGGCTCTATGTTCTGTATGTAGGAGGGGAGGAGGAGGGGCTCTATGTTCTGTATGTAGGAGGGGAGGAGGAGGGGCTCTATGTTCTGTATGTAGGAGGGGAGGAGGAGGGGCTCTATGTTCTGTATGTAGTGGGGGAGGAGGGGCTCTATGTTCTGTATGTAGCGGGGAGGGGGCTGTATGTTCTGTATGTAGCGGGGGGGGGGCTGTATGTTCTGTATGTAGGAGGGGAGGGGCTGTATGTTCTGTATGTAGCGGGGGAGGAGGGAGGGCTCTATGTTCTGTATGTAGGAGGGGAGGAGGAGGGGCTGTATGTTCTGTATGTAGGAGGGGAGGAGGAGGGGCTCTATGTTCTGTATGTAGCGGGGGAGAAGGAGGGGCTCTATGTTCTGTATGTAGCGGGGGAGGAGGGGCTCTATGTTCTGTATGTAGGAGGGGAGGAGGAGGGGCTCTATGTTCTGTATGTAGGAGGGGAGGAGGAGGGGCTCTATGTTCTGTATGTAGGAGGGGAGGAGGAGGGGCTCTATGTTCTGTATGTAGGAGGGGAGGAGGAGGGGCTCTATGTTCTGTATGTAGTGGGGGAGGAGGGGCTCTATGTTCTGTATGTAGCGGGCAGGGGGCTGTATGTTCTGTATGTAGCGGGGGGGGGGCTGTATGTTCTGTATGTAGGAGGGGAGGGGCTGTATGTTCTGTATGTAGCGGGGGAGGAGGGAGGGCTCTATGTTCTGTATGTAGGAGGGGAGGAGGAGGGGCTGTATGTTCTGTATGTAGGAGGGGAGGAGGAGGGGCTCTATGTTCTGTATGTAGGAGGGGAGAAGGAGGGGCTCTATGTTCTGTATGTAGCGGGGGAGGAGGGGCTCTATGTTCTGTATGTAGGAGGGGAGGAGGAGGGGCTCTATGTTCTGTATGTAGCGGGGGAGGAGGGGCTCTATGTTCTGTATGTAGGAGGGGAGGAGGGGGGGCTCTATGTTCTGTATGTAGCGGGGGAGGAGGGGCTCTATGTTCTGTATGTAGGAGGGGAGGAGGAGGGGCTCTATGTTCTGTATGTAGGAGGGGAGGAGGAGTGGCTCTATGTTCTGTATGTAGCGGGGGAGGAGGGGCTGTATGTTCTGTATGTAGCGGGGGAGGAGGGGCTCTATGTTCCGAATGTAGGAGGGGAGAAGGAGGGGCTCTATGTTCTGTATGTAGGAGGGGAAGAGGAGGGGCTCTATGTTCTGTATGTAGGAGGGGAGGAGGGGCTCTATGTTCTGTATGTAGCGGGGGAGGAGGGGCTCTATGTTCTGTATGTAGCGGGGGAGGAGGGGCTCTATGTTCTGTATGTAGCGGGGGAGGAGGGGCTCTATGTTCTGTATGTAGCGGGGGAGGAGGGGCTCTATGTTCTGTATGTAGCGGGGGAGGAGGGGCTCTATGTTCTGTATGTAGGAGGGGAGGAGGAGGGGCTCTATGTTCTGTATGTAGGAGGGGAGGAGGAGGGGCTCTATGTTCTGTATGTAGCGGGGGAGGAGGGGCTCTATGTTCTGTATGTAGCGGGGAGGGGGCTGTATGTTCTGTATGTAGCGGGGGGGGGGCTGTATGTTCTGTATGTAGGAGGGGAGGGGCTGTATGTTCTGTATGTAGCGGGGGAGGAGGGAGGGCTGTATGTTCTGTATGTAGGAGGGGAGGAGGAGGGGCTGTATGTTCTGTATGTAGGAGGGGAGGAGGAGGGGCTCTATGTTCTGTATGTAGGAGGGGAGGAGGAGGGGCTCTATGTTCTGTATGTAGGAGGGGAGAAGGAGGGGCTCTATGTTCTGTATGTAGCGGGGGAGGAGGGGCTCTATGTTCTGTATGTAGGAGGGGAGGAGGAGGGGCTCTATGTTCTGTATGTAGCGGGGGAGGAGGGGCTCTATGTTCTGTATGTAGGAGGGGAGGAGGGGGGGCTCTATGTTCTGTATGTAGCGGGGGAGGAGGGGCTCTATGTTCCGTATGTAGGAGGGGAGAAGGAGGGGCTCTATGTTCCGTATGTAGGAGGGGAGAAGGAGGGGCTCTATGTTCTGTCTGTAGCGAGGGGAGGAGGAGGGGCTCTATGTGCTGTCTGTAGCGAGGGGAGGAGGAGGGGCTCTATGTGCTGTCTGTAGCGAGGGGAGGAGGAGGGGCTCTATGTGCTGTCTGTAGCGAGGGGAGGAGGAGGGGCTCTATGTGCTGCCTGTAGCGAGGGGACAACGCAGAGCTGCACAGACCGGGGAACATTTTAGGTCTTGGTGTTCATATAGCGCTGACCAGAAAGCTGTTAATGGTTGGCTAATATTCCAGTGTATGTGCATTTGGTTCCTTGGCTGAGATCAGAAGGTGTGTAGAGTATCCGAAGGATGGTAACTGATGGCTATGGCTCAGTGTCACTCGTGATAATATCGCTATGTCTGATCCGTAGATTACAAGAAGAAAAGCAATGATTCTGACTCTGAGGATGAGGAGTGGCCGACGCTGGAGAAGGCTGCATCATTGGATACAGGACACTACAGCGAGGACGTGGAGGTGAACCCTGAGGATGAGAAAGCCATCGAAAGGTTTATGAGCAAAAATCCTCCACTAAGGTGAGGAATTCATTCATATCTTTAAATTTCTGAAGCATTGTTTCACTATAAAATGTATCAATCGTGTCTTGATTACAATGACATTTACAATGAATATTTTTAAATTGTACCGCTCACTTGTAAAAACTTTTCACATGTCTGAAGGTTAGATCAGTCTGGGTCTGAGTGTAAGAACGAGAGATGGGAGTGTAATGACAAGGGATAAACCCTTGTCATTACACTGACTTATAGGGCCACTTAATATGGTGGATTTGGTGGTTTCCTTACAGGAGCCGCCCCTTGGCTGGGTCCTTCCCGGAGGGATATCTGGCTAGTCCTGTGTTTTGAGACTCTTCAATGAAGCTCCACGGGCTGCTCTTTTGTATATTCATGTTTTCCAGGGGGCAATTCACCTAGGACTTCACTGCATTGAGCGCTTTCACTAGCAGCCGGCAGTGTTGTCGTTTGCTGAACTCAGGGAGACCAGCCAATCTGTTTCTTCTATGACCTGGGAAAAGTTTTCGCAAATGACAGTGACACTTTAAGGTTGCGTTCTATCTTGTTCTCTATACAGTCCATGCTGTCTGTGTCTTCATTTTTCACACATCTCCATCTTCTCCTTTGGAGTTGCATGTGTACTAGTTTGTATACTAGACTTGGGGTTCTATTAGACAAAGCAGTTTTCTCTTCTCTCCTATAAACAACTCCTAACAAGTGCTTTTGAGAATGACCTGAAATCTTTCCCCATAACACATGGAACAATGGTTGTTAGCAGGGCTGTGGAAGCAGGAAGCCCCAACCCTGACTCCTGAATTTTATCAGACATCGACTCCTGCTCCTTCATAAATGGCCGGTCATATACCAGGGGAGTTATTTATCACACTGACTCCGCAGCTTCTTCTTAATGTCCTACCTGATCCCAGGGCAACTTCTGAGGGAATAAGGAAAGATATAAAGCAGCTTCTCCTGTGTGTACTGTGGATGCAGCCAGTCTCCAGCCTCCATGTCCTGAACTACTCACAACTAGACTAGATGGAGCAGGTGGTCTTTTCTGCTGACATCTTCTATGTTTCTAACTAATATTCACAATACACAAAGAAACACTCCTAACAAGAAGAGACTGGTTACAATTGGTGGCCACAAGGGTCTGGTCTGGGTCCTATTCTTTTTAATATATTCGTAAGTGACATAGGAGAAGGTTTGGTAGGTAAAGTTTGTCTGTTTGCTGATGACACAAAAGTGTGCTTGATATTCCTGGAGGTGTCAGTAATATGACAAATGACTTGGCTTGCTAGATAAGTGGTCCAAGCAATGAAAATTGAAGTTTAATGTTTCCAAATGTAAAATAATGCACTTGGGCAGGAGGAATCTTCTATCTCAGTATCTGATCGGCGGGTCTGTTTTGGGAAAGACTTCAGAAGAGAAGGATTTAGGGGTAGTGATTTCTGACAGCCTTAAAATGAGTCTCCAGTGCAACCAGGCGGTGGGGAAAGCAAATCGCATGCTAGGGTGTGTATACATATATAGGTATGCTGGGCTGTATATATATAATGGTATGCTGGGCTGTATATATACATATATATATTATGATATGCTGGACTCTGTGTGTGTGTGTGTGTGTATATATATATATATATATATATATATATATATATATGTGGTATGCTGGGCTGTGTGTGTGTATATATTAAAATATATATATATAATATAATTTTATATTATATTAGGGCTGGGCGGTATACCATGAAAATACCGATACCGTCTCTGGCGTCGATTAACAGACCTCAACTTCGCCAGGACAGTATCTGCCGTATTTTCATCCCGTCGCCCCAGGACACAGACAGATCATACTCCCCTTCCGGCCGCTCTCACACGGAGCTTCCCGGTCTCACAGCATCTTCTATATACAGCATGCAGTGCTGGGGGACCCGGGCCACGCTCCCTTGCCTCCATCCTGTCACAGGAGATAAGCTTTGTCCCCCCGCCCAGCATCTCCAGGATTATGATGCTCTAGCCGGCCGGTCCCAACTTCTAATGGAGTCATAGAACTGCTGGGGGGGTTGACATCACGGAGCGAGGACCGCAAGTGGCCTCCAGACACTGGACCGCGTCCAAGATCCCCTGCTTTGAGGCGTGATGCGGGGACCAGCGGTGAACCGAGCACTGACACCAACAGGTGCCTTGCTGATGCTGGGGAGGAGGCTGCGCGCAGTTACAGGGAGAGGTCCCCGAGTGCCGCTGGAGATAGAGGGGCGTGAAGCTATCACATGGCCTTCTGGGGACAGCACAGACAGTTAGCAGGAGCTGGAGCTTTGTTTACATGGGATTGGACCACTTGTGATCTGGACACTTTATTGTACTCTTGTGATCAGCTGACTCGCTAAGGCTCTATTCACACCTGTGTCCAAGTTTTCGCTTTCGAACAGTGCAGGATCCAGCCACACATGAACACCACCTGCACCTGATGAACCCCAATGACAGACAGGGGGGCTGTGGGGTTCCAAAATTTTATTTCTGTAACTGATGATGGAATGTGACAACGATGTGAACATAGCCTCAGTGTGTGTGTGTGTGTGTGTGTGTGTGTGTGTGTGTAATATATATATATATATATATATATATATATATATATATATATATATATATAATATGGTGCAGCTTGTGGGATATACCAGCCTTGGACTTTCCAGTATAAAAACAGATGACACGAGGGGGAATATTTTCCTCAGTTAGATCCTAAGGACTGCACCATACAGGACATGTGTATATACAGGTATACAGCTATGTACTACATACTGTATACCTCTATATGCATGTCCTGTAGTGGCTTTATAGTTGTATATACACGTCCAGTATTGTGTACATATCTGTATACCTGTATATAATAATCCTGTAGTGGGAACATAGCTGTATACCTGTATATACACGTCCTGTAATGGCTGTATACCTGGTTATACATGTCCAGGTCTCTTCTGAGACCCCCTAATAATGACAAATGATAATAACTATAGAGTAAACAGCCCAGCCTTGTGTTGCTGCTCAGTGAGTTCCTTTTTAACCCTTAGACGACCCAGGGCGTATAGTTACGCCATGGAAGTCTGTCCCCAGACGACCTAGGGCGTAACTGTACGCCCTGGGTGTTATTCCCGCTATGAAGCGCGCTCCGGAGCGGAGCGCGCTTCATAGCAGGTGGGGGCCGGCTGCAGTGAGCAGCCGGGACCTCACCGGCAATGACACGCTGCAGCGATCGCGCTGCCGCGTGTCATTAACCCCTTAAACGCCGCGATCGCGGCGCGACCGCGGCGTTTAAGTGTAAGTGACAGGGGGAGTCCCCTGTCACTTACCGATCGGGACCCCCGCAGTGTGACTGCGGGGGTCCCGATCGGTAAAACGGACTGCTGGAGGTCTCTTACCTGCCTCCATGCGGTCCGATCGGCGCTCTGCTACTCTAAGCCTGCACAGGCAGGCTCAATGAGCAGAGCGCCGATAACACTGATCAATGCTATGCCTATGGCATAGCATTCATCAGTGTATAAATCCAAGTAATGTATGTAAAAGTCCCCCAAAGGGACTTCAAATGTGTAAAAAAAAAAAAAAAAGTTAAAAACACTAACACACTACCCCAAAACCCCTCCCCCAATAAAAGTTGAAATCACCCCCCTATCCTATTATATAAATAAAACATATAAAAATAAATAAATAGATAAACATATAATATACCGTAGCGTGCGTAATTGTCCGATCTATTAAAATATAACAAGCGTCATTGCGAACGGTGAACGGCGTACACGAAAAGAGGGGAAAAAGTGCGCAGATTACCGATTTTATGTTACATTATATATATAAAAAAATTAATAAAAAGTGATCAAAACGTCCGATCTTCACAAATATGGTATTAATAAAAACTAGAGATCATGGCGGAAAAAATGACACCCCATACAGCCCCATAGGTGAAAAAATAAAACCGTTATAAGCGTCACAATAGTCCCATTTTATTTATAATTAATTGCCAAAAAAAAGGATTTCATAAAAAAATACATATATAACATTAGAGAATCTGTGTAAACCTGCATATGGTTGTGTTCGGACTGACCTATAGAATAATTGTATCATGTCGCTGTTACCATATAGTGCATTACGTAGACACAGGAACCCCCCAAACGTTACCATATTGCATTCTTTTTTGCGATTTCACCAATTTATATCTTCATAAATAATATATTTGGGATTCCATCATACATGTTATGGTAAAATGAATGACGCCATTACAAAGTACAACTATTCCTGTAACAAATAAGCCCTTACATGGCCTGTAGATAAAAAACTGAAAGTGCTAGAGCTCTTAGAAGGGGAGGAGGGAAAAACGGAAACACTAAGATCAAAATTTGCGCGGTCCACTGGGTCATTTTGGGCCTGGTCCTCAAAGGGTTAAAAAAAAAATTATTGAAACAAAATCGCCAGTTTGACATGCCAAATGGGCATGGCTTGCAAACAGGGTGTGTCATAATTATTGTTCAATTATCCTTACCGCAATATTGATTTAGGTCAATATCGCCCAGCCCTAATATATATAATGGTATGCTGGGCTGTGTGTGTGTGTATGTGTATATATATATATAATATATATATATATATATATATGTATATATATATATATATATATATATATATATATATATATATAAACTGCTTTTAATCAAAGATCTGTCCTGGGGTTCGTTCGGCAGGTGATGCAGTTAATGTCATAAAAAACTACTTTTAAACTGGCAGCCCCATGCCCTTTGGTTTGTGTATGCCCCGTGCCCTCCTCTTAGTTTGTGTATACATTAGGCTAGCACAACCTCGCCATCCCTCCTCCACCATTTTTCCTATTCCTCTGCAGTGAAAACTACACAGCTGCTTAATGATCCAGCCCATGTGCCGGGCTGACACAGCTGATGAATAGGAGGCGATCTGCCTGGAGCATTCCTAATATTGAGGAGGGCTGGGAGGAGGGACAGAGAGGGTGTGCCAGACTAATGCAAACACAATGTAAGCCACGGTTTATGCCTCCACCATTATTGTAGCCGCCTTTGGACCTGTTCTATTTTATCAACATCCTTGTTGTAGGTGAGGTCTCCACCTGGACACGGTATTCCAGATGTGGTTTCACCAGAGCTCTATACAGCTTGATCACAATAACCCTCTTCCTACTGGCTATACAGCCCAGCATACCTATATATACATACACATATATATATATATATATATATATATGTGTGTATGTATATATATGTGTATGTATATATAGGTATGCTGGGCTGTATAGCCAGTAGGAAGAGGGTTATTGTGATCACGCTGTATAGAGCTCTGGTGAAACCACATCTGGAATACCGTGTCCAGGTGGAGACCTCACCTACAACAAGGATGTTGATAAAATAGAACAGGTCCAAAGGCGGCTACAATAATGGTGGAGGCATAAACTGTGGCTTACATTGTGTTTGCATTAGTCTGGCACACCCTCTCTGTCCCTCCTCCCAGCCCTCCTCAATATTAGGAATGCTCCAGGCAGATCGCCTCCTATTCATCAGCTGTGTCAGCCCGGGACATGGGCTGGATCATTAAGCAGCTGTGTAGTTTTCACTGCAGAGGAATAGGAAAAATGGTGGAGGAGGGATGGCGAGGTTGTGCTAGCCTAATGTATACACAAACTAAGAGGAGGGCACGGGGCATACACAAACCAAAGGGCATGGGGCTGCCAGTTTAAAAGTAGTTTTTTATGACATTAACTGCATCACCTGCCGAACGAACCCCAGGACAGATCTTTGATTAAAAGCAGTTATCTGAAGGTACTAGTGGTTTGGGGGGGGGGGGGGGGGGGGGGGGGTTCAGATTGTGGGTACAAAGTCATTTTAATGGCAGTCTTGTAAGTGGCGTACTCCTCCCTACCTCATAGAGAACTTTTGGCCATGTACGTGTATGGGGAGGACAGTTATTGAACGTGTATGGTCGCTTTTAGAAAGTCTTCAGCTGTGCCAAATCTATCAGTATCTCAAAGCTGTTTGATTAAGTTGATCTACAATCTCCTCCTAAGTCTTAAAATATATTTTAAGACTTAGGAGGAGATTGGTTGCTAGGGGCAACTGAGCCAGTTTCACTTTACACCAGTTTGACCAATCAGATTCCACCTTTCATTCCCCACAGGTTCTTTGAAAAATGAAAGGTGGAATCTGATTGGTTGCTAGGGGCAACTAAGATAGTTCTACTTTACACCAGTTAGGCCTTATTCACATGTCCCGTAATCTACGGATCCATATTTCCTTTTTCCAGTTAGTGCACATTGTGGTTTGTTCGGCTATTCACACCATCAGTAGATTACAAGGATGCAAACCAATCCTGAAAAAAAGGACAAGTTCTAGTGCGGACCTAGTGTGATGCACTACATATGCCCAATTCGTAATTTTTAGAAGATTGTATGGGTGGATCTATGGACTTGAAAAAAAACACTGAACTTGTGCATAAGGCCTTACTTTGCTCCAAAATGTTGGTGTAATGAACTTGTCAAGTTAGGTGCTGGATTGTCTAAGGGTGCCTTCACACGTAACTGATCTGCAGCGGATCCAGTGCCATTCATCCCTATGAGAACACATACTCGCAGCATGATTGACTTCCCACTGTAAGTATGTGAGTTAATCCCCCGCAGCCCACCACCGAGGGCATACATTGCCTGCTCTGCGCCGAGGCTGCATGTGAGGCTTCCGACTCCACTCCAGCTCAGCCAATTAGTGCTGCCATCCACTGGATGCCGGAGCCGGGAGCCTCACATGCAGCCGCGGTGCCAAAGCAGGTGCTTTCGGCTGCGGGCTACGGGGGGTTAAATCACATATTTTTCAGTGGGATGTCAATCCTGCTGCGAGTATGTGTTCTCATAGGGATTAATGGCACTGGATCCACATCGGATTTCACATGAAATTCGCTGCAGATCCTTTACGTGTGAAGGCACTCTAAAAGCATAAAATCCTATGATATTAGCAGTAGTGTCGGACCAGTGTATTGTTTTTGCCTTTTAATGCTTATTAGGCTTTTGTTGGAGTTATAATATCTACATTGCACAAAATGTGGAGCTAAAAACCTTGAGTACACACTACGTTTTTGCAATAAAAAAAGGATGCATTTGTGTGCATCTATCTTGATCCGTTTTTCCATAGATCAAAATGCATGGTTTTTTTTTAACATACACAAAAGTAAGGTCAGCTATGTTTTTGTGAATCGTAAAAAAAAACAAAAACGGATGTGCTTTGATTTTTTTTTTTTTTTTTTTTTTATAATAATGGAAGTCAATGGAAAAACAGATCAAAACAGAAAACAGATGCACACATGCATTTGTTTTTACCATCAGTTTTTTTGCAAAAATGGATGAAAAAAAAAAACAGATTACAAAAATGTAGTGTGAACTCAGCCTTACCCGTCACGGTCATGCAGAACTAATCAATGTTTAAATGAGATTTTTTTTTTTTTTTTTTTTTTCTTTGTTTTAGGCGAACACTTGCTGATATTATCATGGAAAAAATCACTGAGAAGCAAACGGAAGTGGAGTCAGCAGTGTCGGAGGTGTCCGGAAGACCAATGCCACAACTTGATCCCAGAGTGTTAGAAGTATACAAAGGTGTAAAAGAAGTAGGTTTACACTGTTTGGAGGGGCATCTGGCCTATGGACTCTATCTGAACAGCGGACTATGACTATTTGCTAATCTATAATACTGGATTAATGAAAGTGGATTGTATACGTTGTAGCATATTCTTTCCATACTATCCTGTGTATGGTAAAATAACTTTTATTATCTATTCTTAGGTGTTATCCACATACCGAAGTGGTAAGCTACCCAAAGCTTTCAAGATTGTGCCAGCTTTGGCAAACTGGGAGCAGATCCTGTACATTACTGAACCTGAGTCGTGGTCTGCTGCAGCAATGTACCAGGCTACACGGTATGCTGTAACCTTTCTTATCGTGTGACATATGTGGCACTGTCGCAAGGAGTTAATGTACATGTCCAGTGTGGTGTAGGCGGAGGAATTGTATATATCACAGTTAACGCTTAAAAGTTGGATATTAAACCGTTAGATGACAGTCAGTGATTATTTCTGCATGTGTGTGGCCAGACAAAGTGATGGTGCTCCCCCTGTCATCCCATTTCTCCCTGATGAAGGCCCCAGGGCTGCCATCTTTTTACATGTCCCCATAGGTTGCCTGGCAGGCATAGTGCATAGAAATACAGAAATATTGTTTCTATATGGTCAAGAATCTAAACAATCTAAAAAAAAAAATCAATTTTTTTGTTTAAATCCTGTTTATCCTGCTTCCTGAACATTTTGGGGGTACATAGTAATGAAAAGGTCAACTCGCTCCTCAATAAAGAAGCCTTTGCACAGTTCAGCTGACAGAAAAAACTTATTGCTGTTCAAATATGGCGACATAAAAACATGATTTTTATACAGTCTTACGTTCAAGAGTTATATATAATTTTTATTTTTTTCTTGCCAGAATCTTTTCTTCTAACTTGCCTGAACGTATGGCACAGCGCTTTTACAACTTGGTTTTGCTCCCACGTGTGCGAGATGACATTGCCGAGTACAAGCGCCTCAATTTCCACCTTTACATGGCTCTTAAAAAGGCTCTATTCAAACCTGGTGCTTGGTTCAAAGGTAAGTGTGGCACCCAGTAAGGATGCTGGAAAGTATAGTCCACAGCCTGATTCAGGCTGCCACATACACTTTACAAGTATAACAAGTTATAAAATATATTTATGCCGTTGCTGTTTTGACAACTTTGTAATCTGTAACTTTCCATCCAGGAATCCTCATACCTCTGTGTGAATCTGGAACCTGTACATTGAGAGAAGCTGTTATCATTGGAAGTATCCTGACTAAATGCTCAATTCCAGTTCTTCACTCAAGGTACGGTGCAGAACTTTTTGGCTGCAGCCTTAGGTTTTTCTTATTTGTTTTCTTTTAAAGAAGTCTGGCGGATTATTAAATCTGGCAGCAAGCATGGGAAGGGTGGAAATTGATTACAAGTACTAACTTGCCTCTCCCCGTGCCCAAAGTGAGCAGTAGGACACCCCCCCCCCCCCCCCCCCAAGTTGTGATCACTGTGTTGAAAAGGCCTGTCCCGGCTGATGGACTGGCTGCTTACATAGCTGAGAGGCCACTCATCAGCCGGGTTGTGACGCGTCAGCTCCGGAGATCCCAAAGCCAGCAGCCGGCCCCGCCACTCACCAGAGGCTGATGGACTGGCCATTCAGCTATGTAAGTGGCCAGTCCATCAACCAGGACAGGCATTTTCAACACAGTGATCACAACTCGGGGGGGGTCCTACTGCTCACTTCGGGCACGGGGAGAGGTAAGTTAGTACTTATAATTAGAGATGAGCGAACCGGGTTAGGGTTCGAGTCCATCCGAACCCGAAGGATTGCCATTTGATTAGCAGGGGCTGCTGAACTTGGATAAAGCTCTAAGGTTGTCTGGAAAACATGGATACAGCCAATGACTATATCCATGTTTTCCACATAGCCTTAGGGCTTTATCCAAGTTCAGCAGCCACCGCTAATCAAATGCCGAAAGTTCGGGTTCGGATCAACTCGAGCATGCTCCAGGTTCGCTCATCTCTACTTATAATCTATTTCTCCCCTGTCGGCTACAGGATTTTATAATCCGCCGGACTTCTCCTTTAAACCCCATTGGTTGTCAGTTAGTTGTATGGATGTATATCATCTATGGGAGACTTGTCCAGTCAGCTAACACTCTTTCTGTTTCTCTGTTGTTCATCATGAAAAAACAAATTGATAACTGTCTGTTACTGTTGTTCTTGTCAATGGGAAGTGTCCCCCATACTGTGCAATCAGCGCTGCGAGTCAGACTGTTGGGATACACCCCTTTGACAAGGAAAAGGATAACACCCTGTTGTCAATTTATGCATAGATTTCAAGAGAGATAATTAAAGAACAAACCCACACAGCACAGAGTCCTAACCATAGACTCTTCAAAGATGTCATATGATGAAGAATACAAGTATTTGCAAGGACAGACAAGCCAATTAATCCAAAACAGCCCGGTACTTAAAGACGCACTCCTCCAAACCCCCCCCCCCCCCCCCCCCCCCCCCAAAAAAAAATAAAAAATTTATACTAACCCTACAAAGGAAAGCAACTCATTAACTGGGGGTCTGATTGTATACCACATGACTAGAGATTAGCAGACCAAGTACGAACCTGGACCATCTGCATTTTAACCCAGCTGTCTGCCTGCTATGGTCGGAAGGTGGAGGCAGCCCAAGTCCCACCTGGAAAATATGGGTGCAGCTTAGGCCATAGGCTGCATCCTTGTTTTCTCTCCTCACCTTTACGACAGCACCACAGGAGTTAACTCTGTCCCCTGAAGACAACATTTTTTACCTCTCCAGCAGGATCGAGGTTCGGCCCCCTTCCTTCTCAAGAAGGTGGCTGGAGGATCTTGCATCCAAAGGTAAGGGATGGCCAGCGGGTTCCTCGCACCATTCCCTGGTCGTGAAGGGGACGTGCGCGGGTCTCCCGGCCGACTTGTGTACCAGACATCCTTTTTGAAGTCCTGTGCTGGCGGTCGCGCAGAGCCTGGGCGGTACCTGGATCCATTGCGTACGGGGCTTTGCCTGTGGGGATCCAGTACGGACCTGGGGTTTTTGTTGCGGCCTACTTCCGGTTGAGTTGGACAGGACTCGGGCTGTCTCCACTTTTCCTACAGACTGTGAAGACAGCAGGATCCAAAGCCAACGGTACCATCATTGGAACCCGGCCCTTGTTCCGGCTCCCTCATCTCTACATCTCTGACCCAACAAAAATTATACAAATGCTCAATATTCATGATTGCAGGAGAGTTGGGGTGAAACATTGTGCAGGTGCTGGTGAGTAATGGTCCTTGTCTTCTGGGGAGAGTGAGAGTGTATAGTGATGCCATAGTATAACACAAACCTATCCTTCCTATATAAGACTCTGTGCTATATCAGCCCATGTGATAACTGCAGTATTTCTAGGACTGGTCATGTAGAACAAAAATCACAATGAAATGAAATAAGTTACTTTTGTTATATCTATTAGTCTCAATGATAAATCTGCAAGTTATAGTTAGTTTCAGATCATAACAATTGGAAGTTGTCTTCTAGTCTCTTCTGCTAACTCATCTCTTTTGCTTCCTGTACAGTGCTGCCATGCTGAAGATTGCAGAGATGACGTATAATGGAGCAAACAGTATCTTCCTGCGGCTTCTGATAGATAAGAAGTATGCTCTTCCTTTCCGAGTTCTTGACGCTCTTGTCTTCCACTTCTTGGTGTTCCGCACAGATCGTAGAGAACTGCCAGTACTTTGGCATCAGAGTCTTCTTGCACTTTGCCAGCGATATAAAGAAGATATGTCCTCAGAGCAGAAAGAGGCCTTACTGGAACTATTACGAATCCACAACCATCCACAAATATCCAACGAAATCCGTAGAGAGTTGGTTAATTCTAAATCTAGGGATGTTGAGTATAGCGCACCTATGGGCATGGACTGATCACTATATTAATGGCATAGGCTGGGATGTAGTGCTTTATTATTTCCATTCATCTAGAACACAAAAGCTTTGCGTGGATGATGTTTGGTAAAGCTAAACAGCTATGTGTGTAATAAGAAGCTCCATCAGGAAACACCAGAAGCTGCTTGAAAATCTGAAAAGGCTGAGTGGATTTTTTTTGCGCTGATTCTATGTGTGTGTTACTTAAGAATGGATGTGGACTACAATATCGCAAGTTCAGAAATACAGATTGTTGTACTGCATCTACCCAATGCATATGTTTATTCTGGAGTCTTAAATTATATTCAGATTTTACTGTGGAGTCATTTTTGTATTATAAAGAAAGCAACAAAAGTTCTGTCTATTTGAAGGGGAACCCCCAACCTACAACAACAGACAGCAAGACAGAACGCAGATAGTGGGATCATGAGAGGGTAGAGTAGGATAGCCTATTAAAGTTGCTATTTGCCTGCAAGCTGAGGCCTTCCATGTCTTCAAGAGGATCTGCTCTGTCTATGAAAGGTAGTTCAAGGCTTTATTTTTATTTTTTTTTAATCTCCGGCCCCTGTGTGTGTGTCCTAACATGAGTAAAGTATCCAGTGTTCATTCATTGTTCTCTAATTTTGATCGCCAACGTATATTATAAGAAAAAAGGCAATGCACGTACCTCAGTAATCCACGAACACCATGGACCTCGCAACAAGTACAAAGTTTACAATGAATGTCCTTTAATCCTTCTGTCCCTCCCCGCTGAGTGGCAGCGCTGGTAGCTACATACCACCAATCTGATTGCCAGGTCCCGGTGACCCGGGTCGTGATGTTCAGGTCCGCTCAGCCAGTCAGTGGCTATAGTTACATAGTTAATACGGTTGAAAGAAAGACCCATGTCCATCAAGTTCAACCATAGCGAAGTTCCATCTTGGCCACTGACTGGCGAAGCTGACCTAACACATCATGACCCAGGTCCTCACTCAGATGAGGAAGCGGCTGGGGATCGGATTGGTGGTGTGCTGCCACCAGCGCTGGAGCCAGGGAGGTGAGACCATGTTATTTCTTTTATCCTCTCCCCTCCCTGGCACTTATGACAAAAAGAGGTCTGCCTGTACTTCTCCTTTAATTTCGCCTCTGAATTTTCCCATGTCCAGTCATTCAAAAGATACCCCCACTTAATTTCACTTGATTCCATAATACAAGACAGGATTGGGGGGACACATTACTTCATACCTGATCCATACTTTTTTTTTTTTTGCCCCCAGACCAGTTTGTTCAGAAGTACAACAATCCTCTTAAATCATATATCTGGTATTCAAATTGGTCGGGTGCTCAGGTAGTATAGCACATGTGGCAGAATAATCATTTTTATAACTGCCATCCTTTCAACCTTAGATACTTCCCAGGTAGCTCTTGTATATTGGTGTATTGTGTACATAGGTGTGTCTGTGTGACTGCAGCTAGAGTGCTGTCGAGAATGTTGAGACCTTCCAAGGGCTGCCGAATCCTGACACATCCGATGGTGTGAGGATTTTCCTGCTGGGCTGCCACAGTAAGCACGGTGCCATACCCATGATTGGGAATTGTCATTGTAGTGGAAAAAGTTAAGAATACCGCAAACCTTCCTCTGGGGTTGGAAAATATAAATTACTAACCGGTAATTGATTTTCCTCGAAGCCCATGATGGCACCCATGGAGAAGTCCACCTCCTGCTCCTCTGGACAGGAAACAGTTCACTGGATCCATAAAAGAAGAGACCGCTTCTTCGTCGCCAGTCGTCATCAAGGAATCTTAGGAACATATCTAAATCTTCTTTGGAAAATAAAGTATATTTTCCTAGCTTATACAGTATATATATATATATATATATATATATATATATATATATATATATATATATAAAGAGAGAGATCTTTTTTATTTTTTTCTTCGAAAAACAATACTACAAACTTTGTCAATACAAGGTCTCACTAACAGTGTAAGACTATTACATATATCAAATGTTAGGGAGGGTATTAGGCGGGTGCTGTCATGGGCTTCGAGGAAAAGTAATTACCGGTTAGGCTAGGTTCACACTGCGTTTTCAGCATCCGTTTAACGCATCCGTTTTTTGCAAAAAAACGCATGAAAAACGGATTGCAAAAAACTGATTCATTTGTGTGCATCCGTTTTTCCATTGACTAACATTATAAAAAAAAAAGGATCCGTTTTTTTTTGGCGGACCAAAACGGACCAAAAAACGTTGCTGACCCTATTTTTTTGGACGTTAAAAAAAACGGATCCGTTAAACGGATGCTGAAAACACAGTGTGAACCTAGCCTTAGTAATTTATGTTTTCCCTCTCGCCCTATGACTGCACCCATGGAGAATAGAATAGGAATAACGCCTAGGGTGGGACCACTGTCTGCAACCTTCTCCCAAAGGTTAAGTCTTCCTGAGAAGACAACTGGAGCATATAGTGCTTAAAAAAAGGTATGGGGGGAGCTCCATGTGGCCGCTCTACATATCTGCTCAATAGATACCGAGGCTCTCTCCGCCCAGGATGTAGCTACCGATCGGGTAGAGTGAGCCCCGAACCCTGACGGGATTTACGTACCCACGGCTAAATAAGCAGAAGAAATGGCATTCTTAATCCATCTATCACCTAGGCAGATGCAGCCTTCCCTCTATTCGTTCCCTAAAAGAGTATTAAAAGATTATTGGAAAGCCTCCACTGTTCTGTGTTCTGTAGATAATGGATAAGACATCTCCTGACATCTAAACAGTGAAAACGATACTCCCCCTCATTAGATGGATTGGGACAGAATGAGGGGAGAACCACTTCTTTGGATCTGTGGAAGTAAGGCTGGGTCTGGAGATAGTGCCACCCTATCCTCTCTGATGGACATATAGGGCTGTTGAATAGAAAAGGCTGATATCTCTCCTACCCTTCTGGCAGAAGTAATAGCTAGAAGGAAGGCTAACTGAGAGAGGGTTTTAATGGAGGGGTCTGGTAAGGGTTCAAATGGAGGTTTTGTTAACTGAGAGAGAACTAAATTCAAATCCCATGGTGGAAGTTTGGGCTTGATTGAAGGGAAGATTCCCTATCGTCCCATTGGCATCACAACATTGGGGTATTATCGCCCCTGCGAGCCCCTGGGACGAAGGAATATTTAATGAATACTTAAAGTAAACTTTTTAATCTTTATTACTCCTCCCCCAGGAAGTATAAATAGACTCCACCTCCCCACACACCCCAGTCTTTTTTTCTTCGTTTCTGTAGCCCTTTGGGACTATCCCTCCTCCCCCCCTTTTTTTCTTTCTCAGGTACCTGTAGGCGGTGTTACTAAGATGTTGCCCCGCTGGAGACCTCGGTAGTAGGTAAATATAGGTCCACACTGTGAATCCGGCACATTGCTGGAGAAGCAGTGTGCTTCTTTTTTCCTTTCTGCGGCCGATTACAGTGGAACGCAGTTGCGTTCCACTCGGCCGCGGCATTTCCGGTTTCCGGGCTTGTGTTCCGGAAGTGACGTCAGGTGGAACGCAAGTTGCGTTCCACCTGGTATTTCGTTGTTCCGGCGGCGCCTCGGTGGCGTGCGCCGCGTCTCAGGTGCAGCCTCACTATAAAGGAGGCTGCAGAGGTACAGCAGACAGATCATCTGATCTGTGCTGCTGTGTGTGTGTCAACAAAGTTGCGTTTTTGTTGGTTGCAGCTAGGAGTTCCTGGAATACAGCTCTGTGAATTACAATGTAAGTACTTGCTGCCACCTTGTGGCTAAAGTAAATATTACAAGTTCTATGGACTAGGTCTATTAACCCCTTAAGGACAGAGCCTGAAATGGCCTTAATGACAGAGACAAATTTTATGAATATGACCTGTGTCACTCCAGCTGATTCTGAGATTGTTTTCTCGTGACATATTGTACTTTACATTTCTGGTAAATTGGAGTCGATACTCATAACAAATCTTTATGAAAAAAACCCAAATAATGTGAAAAAAAAGCATTTTTCCAACTTTGAAACTTTTTGGCGTATACAGAAAGTGGTTATACCACATAAATTATATATTAAATAGCATTAGCAACATGTCTACTTTATGTTGGCGGCATTTATTAAACTATCTTTCATTTTTTTTAGACAATAGGGAGCTTAAAACATTAGCAGCAAATTTCCAAATTTTCAGTAAAAATTCAAAATCAGATATTTTTAGGGACCTGTTCAGGTTTAAAGTGTATTTCAGAGGCCTGTATGTTAGAAAGCCCCACAAAGCACCCCATTTCAGAAACTGCACCCCCCAAACTCTGCAAAAGCATATCCAGAAAGTGTTTTAACCCTTTAGGGGAGTCACAGAAATAAAAGCTAAGTGTGTAAGGAATTTGAAAATTTTAATTTTCTGTGCAGAGATTTTATTGTAATCCAATATTTTTCATAATTATAAACCTATTACCAGAGAAATGCACCACAATAATTATTGTCCCGTTTCTGCAGTTTATTGAAATACCCCATATGTGACCCTATTGCGCTATTTGACGCAACCACAAGCCTCAGATATAAGGGAGCGCCTAGTGAATTTCAATGCCTCCGTTATATTTGGTCATTTTTGACTGTACCACTTCAGGTTGGCAGAGGCTCTGGGGTGCCAAAACCCAAAAAACACCCCTAAAGGGACACCATTTAGAAAACTACACCCCTCAAGGAATGTAACAAGGGGTGCGGTGAGCATCTGGACCCCATAGGTGCTTCACAGATTTTCCGAACAATATGGCGTGAAAAAAGAAAAATTTATTTTTTACACTAAAACGTTCTAGCCTTCAATTTTTCATTTTCTTAAAGGGATAAGAGGCAAAAAAAGACACAAAATGTGTAGCGCAGTTTCTCCCGAGTACGGAAATACCCCACATGTGGCGATAAAGTGCCAAGCGGGCGCAGGACGAGCCTCCAAAGGGAAGGAGCGCCAATTGGCTTTTGGAAGCTGAATTTCACTGAAAAGGATTTCAAGCGCCATGTCGCATTTACAGAGCCCTCGTGCTGCCAAGACACTGGAAACCCCCCACAAGTGACCCCATTCTGGAAACTACACCCCTCAAGGAATCTAACAAGGGGGGCAGTGAGCATATGGACCCCACAGGTGACGGGCACAAATGTAGAACAATGTGACGTAAAAGTAAAAAATTTCATTTTTTCACTTTCATGGCACAAATGTGCCCGTCATCAAGGGGTCCATATCCTCACTGCACCCCTTGTTAGATTCCTTGAGGGGTGCAGTTTCCAGAATGGGGTCACTTGTGGGGGGTTTCCAGTGTTTTGGCAGCACGAGGGCTCTGTAAATGCGACATGGCGTTCATCATCCATTCTAGCCAAATCCAACCTCCAAAATCCAAATGGCGCTCCTTCCCTTCGGAGGCTTGCCCTGCGCCCACATGGCGCTTTATGTCCACATGTGGGGTATTTACGGACTCGGGGGAAATTGCTCTACACATTTTGTTTTTTTTTCCTCTTTTAACCCCTTGTGAAAATGATAAATTCAAGGCTAAACCAACAGTATAGTGTAAAAAATGTAATATTTCATTTTCACGCCACATTGTTCCACATTTGTGCCCGTCACCAGTGGGGTCCATATGCTCACTACACCCCTTGTTACATTCAATGAGGGGTGTAGTTTCCATAATGGGGTCAATTGTGGGGGGTTTCAACTGTCTTGGCAACACAGAGGCCTTTTGAATGCAACATGGCCCCTCAAAATCCATTCCATCCAAATCCAGCCTTCAAAAACGAAATGGCGCTCCTTCCCTTCGGAGGCTTACCCTGCACCCGCATGGCGCTTTATGTCCACATGTGGGGTATTTCCGTACTCAGGGGAAATTGCTCTACACATTTATTGTTTTTTTTTTATCTTTTAGCCCCTTGTGAAAATGAAAAAATCATGACAAGATTAATGATTTAGAGTAAAAATTTTACAAGAATTACACTAAATGTTGGTCTAGCCTTGATTTTTTCCATTTACACAAGGGGTTAAAAAAGAAAATGAACACAAAACGTGTAGGGTAGTTTCCCCTGAGTACGAAAATACCCCACATGTGGGCATAATGTGCCATATGGGCACAGGGCAAGCCACCAAAGGGACAGAGCGCCATTTAGAGGCTGGAATGGAGGATGGAGGCCATGTTGCAATTACAAAGCTCCTGTGCTGCCAGGTCAGTAGAAACCCCCGACAAGTGACCCCATTCTGGAAACTACACCCCATAAGGAATCTAACAAGGGGTGCAGTGAGGATATGGACCCCACTGGTGACAGTCACTTACGTAGAACATGTGCCGAGAAAATAAAAAAAACAATTTTTTTCATTTTCACGTCCCAAATGTGGCCGTCACCAGGGGGCCATATCCCCGCTGCCCCCCTTGTTAGATTCCTTATGGGGTGTAGTTTCCAGAATGGGGTCACTTGTGTGGGGTTTCTACTGTCCTGGCCGCACAGAGGCTTTGTAATTGCATCATGGCATCCTCTAATGGGAATGGCAGCCATACCTACTTAGCTGGGGAAAAGGGACAATTCTAATTTATTTGGGAGTATTAGGCCAATTATTAGTTTATAAGGTTGTAAATGACAGGTGTCTATCGAATTCAACCTGTATTGATCCAGAGAAAGGCAAAAACCCCTCGTGAGGCAGACGACAGTAGCCTCATCACAGGGGAAAAATTCCTTCCCGACTCCATAATGGCGATCAGAATAATCCCGGGACCAACGTGACCCGTGAAATAGGAATAAGGGACAGAATTTAGATAATGTAGAACCCCAATGACGTGTGGTACGCCTTGGAGCGATCCAGTATGCAGAGGCCGGGGCGATCAGGACAGGTGGCACACTGGAAAATGGTGTCCTTCCTGATCCCCCTGTTACACCACACTCTGCACTTCTTCTGGGGTCTCCCTTTCTCCAGTGTGGGGGACGTCACCTGGAAAATGTTGTCCTGGTGCGATACGGGGTCCCACATATCCAGAAGCGCTGGGTCCGCTCCATGGCTGCTAAATATTAGGGCTCTATTACTGCTTCTAATATGTTCGTATCGTGCCGCAAGCTACAGGGCAGCGAGGGACCGAAAGAGGGGGGTGCTGGTATAAAAGTTATCCCCGTACAGGTGGTGGTGACCTTTATCCAGCAGTGGGAAGATCAGTTCCCGGACGATCTTTCCACTTGTTCCGAGGATGGGGGGGCATCTGGGGGCATTTGGGGGCTGGATTCAGGTGTCCCTTCCTACATACACTCTAAGGGTACGTGCACACTGCGGAATCGCGACAGATAACCCTTCGTGCATTCCGCAGTTGGCACCCGCCGGCGGACTGGTGCAGGCGCACGTCACCACACGTGTCATAGACTCCATTCCATGCACGGGCGGATTCCGCTCTCCGTCCAACGTATTCATTCTTTGGATGGACGACGGAATCCGCCCGTGCATAGAATGTAGTCTATGACACGGGTGGAGACATGC
Organism: Dendropsophus ebraccatus; assembly: GCF_027789765.1. Classification (NCBI taxonomy): domain Eukaryota; kingdom Metazoa; phylum Chordata; class Amphibia; order Anura; family Hylidae; genus Dendropsophus; species Dendropsophus ebraccatus. The sequence goes on along the minus strand of NC_091464.1, from coordinate 7,418,588 downwards.
GCCCGCATCAGTCCGCCGGCGGGTGCCAGCTGCGGAATGCACAAAGGGTTATCCTTCGCCATTCCGCAGTGTGCACGTACCCTAAATCTGTAAGAGTACCCTGAGGTACGCTCACAGAGTTTGGAGAATTTCACACCATACCGTCATCTCTAATTGGGACAATACTGGCGGAAAAGACGTGTCTGGGGGGCAGCGTACGCTACGCTACCCCCAGACACGTCACAGGATGATGAGGATGATGAGGATGAATGGAGGAAAGAAGGATCCCCCTATTCATCCTTACTGGCTGTTTCGGTGTCGGAGGCAATAATAACGTATCCCTCTGACGCCGAAAACAACCTGGGGGCCATCTTTATATGGGGATTGGTATATGGGGTATGTAGTGGTGTAGTGTCAAACTTTATTCAATGTAGTGTGGTGTAATGTAGTGTTTTTTACGTGTTTTTTTTACAGTAAGTATAAAAAAAAAAACCTACGCCAACAAAGGAGTTGCTGATAAATGCCGCACTTATGTGCGGCACTTATCAGCAGACTGTGGCAGTAGGATATAAAAAACACTCAGCGGCGATAGGGTGCGGAAAAATAGAAGAAAAAAAAAATTGGAAAAAAAAAAAAAAACTTTTTCTACATTCTGAACATCCCTGTAGCTGCTGATAAGTGTATTACACATATCAGCCGCTAGAGGGCAGCAGAGCGCAAAATCCGGAAAATGACGAGGCTGGAGCCGAAAATAGCTGAAAGAAGACGATGGGGACCGCCGGAAAGACCCGAAGACCGAACGGAATGACGGAGGACGCCGCGAACCCGGAAGACGCCGATCAGGAGCCCGGGACAGGTGAGTAATGTACAAATACCTGCTCTGGACCCCTCCGCTACCTAGCTGAGGGGTCCAGGGCAGGTATTTTTTATTTTGTGGGACTCTGATCGCCGTGCAACCGGCCCGATCGCCGTGAATGGCCGGCCGTTCACGGCGATCGGGCCGGTGGCAAGGTGACCACCATTACTTTTTACAGTAATGGCGGTCGGTGCCGTCCTCGGACAGCACCGACCGCCATTTTTTTTCCGGGTCATCGGGTCACCGATGACCCGGAAAGGTTCCGATCGCCGCTATTGGCTGATCTGAATTGATCAGCCTATAGCGGCGATCGTAAGCACGGGGGTTGTTAACCACCCCCCGTGCCGGGAAGCTATGATGGCCTGCTATGATTTATAGCAGGCCATCTTCCCCGATCGCTGTGTGCGAACACGCAGCGATCGGGGAAACATCGGGCGTAAATTTACGCCCTGATGCGCCAAGTACCAGGGCGCGAGGGCGTAAGTTTACGCCCGATGTCGTTAAGGGGTTAAAAACTCTATCAGGTCTGCTGTCCTCTTCTGACACGAGTTGTTGATGGAACTCCAAGGTGCACAATAGACTGCATTGTAATGCACTTACCAAGCTTCTGGATCTGACCGGAAGAGGCCATAGTCCAGAGCACCCCTATGGTATACCCGTCTTGTCAGTGGAGCCCTGAAGGCTAGAGGAGGTGTTAGTAGAATGATTCATGTGATGTATAGAGAGTCTAACCAAGGTTTCCAAAGCTTTTAAAACATATCATTAGCCCAACTAGTGAGCTCCTCAAATTGACGCAGTTGGTTTATTTTATTTAGCCATTCAGCTTAGGACGGGGTAATGGTTGTTTTCATTTTAAGCACTTGGCAGCTGTGAGTAAATGAGTGGCCAAAGTCCATTTGGAGGGGGTGAGCCAACAAGAGGATTGAATATGCTTACATTCTTTGTGAAATTTTCTTGTTAGGTCTATAGGTCTCCCTAGTGGCTTGGATGTGTTCTTGTAGATCGTTGGCAACAGATAGAACAATGGAATCGCTGGATTTGCTACTGTTGATGCTTCATGTAATTCTTTTATAATCATCTCCTTTAATTCAGAGAATGCCTTCCAAGCTGTGTGTGTGAGAGAGGATTGTAAAATAATCTCTCGTAGCAATTGCCATCCTGAAGTTGTATAAAAGCTTCAGTTTTTTTTTACATATTTTTGGTTAAATATTAGTGCACCCCCCCCCCCCCGTGGTTTACCACATATTTAGTATTTTTCATATTGTGTATACTGGACTTCTCTCTAATCTTCCAATCATGTCTACTGGTGGACATAGGGGAAATCTACTGCTAATATGCTAATAGGGCAAATGATTGTGATCTTTTTCCGAATACACGTAGGTACAATACCTTACCATCATGCAAAACAGTAAGTCAGGGTTTCTTTGTGCAACTTTATAATTAGGACATAAATAGTTGAACAGTGGGGGTCCCAGTGGTCAGACACCCACAGATCAACTGATTATATCCTAAGATATAATTATACTTTGGGTGGTTGTTTGACTGCTGGAAGCCCACAATTGCCAAGAGTATGTATATGCCCCTTGTAGGTACACAGAGCCTTCTTCAGCAAAAACTAAAAAAAAAAAAAAAAAACTCTAAACTTTCTGCATTCCTTCTAGGGATGGTCCGAACCTGGTTCGGTTTCGTATGAACCCGAACTCTCGGCAATGATTCCCGCTGTCTGCTCGCTCCGTGGAGAGGGTGGATACAGCGGGAGGACCGCCTGGAAAACTGGGATACAGCCATAGCCATAGGCTGTATCCAGGTTTTCCAGGCGGTCCTCCCGCTGTATCCACCCGCTGCATGGAGCGGGCAGACAGCGGGAATCTGATGCAGAGAGTTCCGGTTCATATGAACCCTAATCTCGGCAGGTTCGGACCATCCCTAATTCCTTCCCTTCTGCTGACAACACACACACACAACATGTAAGGGGCTGGGTAGTCAATAGTGAAAGATTAACAATTTTTCGAGTACCTGACCTCTGGGATTTGATCACCGGTGGCTGAGAGGTCACATTTGAACAAATCCGAGCATACCCAAAGTTCACTCGTCTCTAGTTATCAAATATATGGCCTTTGCTTAAAGGAGAAGTCCGGCAAATTTTTTAAATAAAGTATTGTATTGTTCCCCAAAAGTTATACAAATCCCCAATATACACTTATTACGGGAAATGCTTATAAAGTGCTTTTTTCCCTGCACTTACTACTGCATCAAGGCTTCTCTTCCTGGATAAAATGGTGATGTCACTTCCTGGATAAACTGGGGATGTCACTACCCGACTCCCAGAGCTTTGCAGGCTGTGGCTGCTGGAGAGGATGATGACAGGGGTACATGAGGGAAACAGGGCACTGGAATCCAAATGAAAAAGGGAGATATGTCCCCGTGCAGACCATAAGTATAGAAGCAAATTTTATTGGTGTATATCCACAGGTAGCGCATTTCGAGAGCACTGGGCTCTCTTTTTCAAACCTCCAGGATACTTAAAACATGGTACACATCGAGATTTGCATCTGTGCTGTACTGCAGATCAGCCTTTTTCTTTTCCTCTCCTTCTCAAGGGGGATGACTATCCTGAAGTAAGGAAATCCACGGCGTAGGCAAGGGAGATACTCCTGTAACTCCAGCTACCCCAGGGTTGGGTTCAGCCGTGCAGGACTGCTGTAGTCTCTGCACTGCTGAACCCAACCCTGGGGTAGCTGGAGTTACAGGAGTATCCCCCTTGCCTACGCCGTGGATTTCCTTACTTCAGGATAGTCAACCCCTCTTGAGAAGGAGAGGAAAAGAAAAAGGCTGATCTGCAGTACAGCACAGATGCAAATCTCGATGTGTACCATGTTTTAAGTATCCTGGAGGTTTGAAAAAGAGAGCCCAGCGCTCTCGAAACGCGTTACCTGTGGATATACACCAATAAAATTTGCTTCTATACTTATGGTCTGCACGGGGACATATCTCCCTTTTTCAATTGGATTCTACATATGACTACTCATACAAGAGGGTTCTGGGGCTGAGAGTCTCCTGCAGTGGCCAAGTGTACATTATACCATTTACATGCTGTTATAGTGGTTTTGGCTTCTCACAACCACATCAGGTGAGCTTAAACCTGTGTGCAACTTTGTCACCACGGTGCTTTTGAATATACAGTGTCACCCTATGAGGCGCTCTGCCCTGTGTTTTTTCTGTTTCCCCATTTGCTACAGTACACTGGAGGGACACTGAGCATCCCTCTGTCATCATCCTCTACAGCAGCCACAGCCCGCACAGCTCTGGGAGTCGGGTCGTGACATCACTATGTTATCCAGGAAGTGACATCACCATGTTATCCAGGAAGTGAAGCTATGATGCAGTAATAAGTGCAGGAAAAAAGCACTTTATAAGCATTTCCTGTAACAAGTGTATATTGGTGATTTGTACAACTTTTCGGGGACTATACAAAACTTTAATAAAAAATTTTGCTGGACTTTTCCTTTAAGCTTATTCACACATTTCAAAAACCACAAGTGGATTTGCCCCAGTTTAGCTACGTGGTGATTAGCCACATGGGTGAAACATGATAATGAAAGTTTTATCTGTAAAAACCATGTTGCCAATTATCACATTACAAAGCTGTAGCAAAACTCCACCTCAAATGTACCGTATGGACATACACCCGTATTAATGCAATAATGCATGGTGGGCATGGGGTTACTAATAGGAGACAAATTGTAAGGTTAGTTACTATAAATGTAAGGCACACTGGTTACTAAATGAATGACTCCATTAGCCTCATGTATTCCGATTCACTGTCATCTTATTATCACTATATAGAATATATTTAATATATCATATATATTAGAAACTCTTTGCTTCCTTAAAAAAAAAAGAAATATGTAATATGCCACAGTAGCAGGGATCCGAACTAAGAAAATGACCTCCTGCAAAGTTTCATAGGAACCTTATAAGTTGATGCAACATATCAAATTGATGCACGTCTCACCGGACTGGATCCACATCAGTTCAAAAGGCCAATCAGTAAGTATCCAGAGACAGTATCTAAGTGCAAATCCAACTTGTGGCTACTTTATTCACCCAGCAATGCAAGGTTTCGGCTGCTACAACCGCCTCTCTCAAGTATGCTGGCCTGAGGCTGTTGTAGAAGCAACTAGCAACCAATCAGATTCCACCTTATATTTTTCAAAGAATCTGTGAGGAATGAAAGGTGGAATCTGATTGGTTGCTAGGGGCAACTGAGCCAGTTTCACTTTACACCATGTTTACACCATGCTCACTACACCCCTTGTTACATTCCCTGAGGGGTGCAGTTTCCATAATGGGGTCACTTGTGTGGGGTTTCAACTGTCTTGGCAACACAGGGGCCTTTTGAATGCAACATGGCCCCTCGAAATCCATTCCATCCAAATCCAGCCTTCAAAAACCAAATGGCGCTCCGTCCCTTCGGAGGCTTACCCTGCACCCGCATGGCGCTTTATGTACACATGTTGGGTATTTCCGTACTCAGGGGAAATTGCGCTACACATTAAATGTTTTTTTTTATCTTTTAACCCCTTGTGAAAATGAAAAAATCATGACAAGATTAATGATTTAGAGTAAAAATTTTACAAAAATTACACTAAATGTTGGTCTAGCTTTGATTTTTTTCCATTTACACAAGGGGTTAAAAAAGAAAATGAACACAAAACGTGTAGGGTAGTTTCCCCTGAGTACGAAAATACCCCACATGTGGGTATAATGTGCTATATGGGCACAGGGCAAGCCACCAAAGGGACAGAGCGCCATTTAGAGGCTGGAATGGAGGATAGAGGCCATGTCGCAATTACAAAGCTCCTGTGCTGCCAGGACAGTAGAAACCCCCAACAAGTGACTCCATTCTGGGAACTACACCCCATAAGGAATCTAACAAGGGGTGCAGTGAGGATATGGACCCCACTGGTGACGGGCACTTACGTAGAACATGTGCCGAGAAAATAAAAAATAATTTTTTTTTCATTTTCACGTCCCAAATGTGGCCGTCACCAGGGGGCCATATCCCCGCTGCCCCCCTTGTTAGATTCCTTATCGGGTGTAGTTTCCAGAATGCGGTCACTTGTGGGGGGTTTCTACTGTCCTGGCCGCACAGAGGCTTTGTAATTGCATCATGGCATCCTCTAATGGGAATGGCGGCCATACCTACTTAGCTGGGGAAAAGGGACCATTCTAATTTATTTGGGGGTATTGGGCCAATTATTATTTTATAAGGTTGAAAATGACAGGTGTCCATCAAATTCAACCTGTGTTGATCCAGAGGAAGGCAAAAACCCCTCGTGAGGCAGACGACAGTACCCTCATCACAGGGGAAAAATTCCTTCCCGACTCCATAATGGCGATCAGAATAATCCCTGGATCAACGTGACCCCTGAAATAGGAATAAGGGACAGAATTTAGATAATGTAGAACTCCGATGACGTGTGGTACGCCTTGAAGCGATCCAGTATGCAGAGGCCGGGGTGATCAGGACAGGTGTCACACTGGAAAATGGCGTCCTTCCTGATCCCCCTGTTACGCCACACTCTGCACTTCTTCTGGGGTCTTCTTCTGGAAAATGTTGTCTTGGTGCCATACGGGGTTCCACATATCCAGAAGCGCTGGGGCCGCTCCATGGCTGCTAAATATTAGGGCTCTATTACTACTTCTGATATGTTCGGATCGTGCCGCAAGCTACAGTAGCTCGGGCAGCGAGGGACCAGAAGAGGGGGCGCTGGTATAAAAGTTATCCCCGTACAGGTGGTGACCTTTATCCAGCAGTGGGAAGATCAGTTCCCGGACGATCTCCCCACTTGTTCCGAGGATGGGGGGGAAGGGGGTATCTGGGGGCATCTGGGGCTGGATTTGGGTGTCCCTTCCTACATACACTCTAAGGGTACGTGCACACTGCGGAATCGCGACAGATAACCCTTCGTGCATTCCGCAGTTGGCACCCGCCGGCGGACTGATGCAGGCGCACGTCTCCGTCCGTGTCATAGACTCCATTCTATGCACGGGCGGATTCCGCTCTCCGTCCAACGTGTTCATTCTTTGGATGGACGACGGATTCCGCCCATGCATAACATGGAGTCTATGACACGGGTGGAGACATGCGCCCGCATCAGTCCGCCGGCGGGTGCCAGCTGCGGAATGCACAAAGGGTTATCCTTTGCCATTCCGAAGTGTGCACGTACCCTAAATCTGTAAGTGTACCCTGAGGTACTCTCACAGAGTTTGTAGAATTTCACTCCATACCGTCATCTCTTATTGGGACGGTACTGGCGGAAAAGACGTGTCTGGGGGGCAGCGTACGCTACACTACCCCCAGACACGTCACTGGATGATGAGGATGAATGGAGGAAAGAAGGATCCCCCCATTCATCCTTACTGGCTGTTTCGGTGTCGGAGGCAATAACGTATGCGTCCGACACCGAAAACACGGGGACTAGTATATGGGGTATGTAGTGGTGTAGTGTCAAACTTTATTCAATGTAGTGTGGTGTAATGTAGTGTTTTTTACGTGTTTTTTTACAGTAAGTATAAAAAAAAAAACTACGCCAACAAAGGAGTTGCTGATAAATGCCGCACTTATGTGCGGCACTTATAAGCAGACCGTGGCAGTAGAATATAGAAAAAAAACACCCTACGCCAAAAAGGAGAAGTTGCTGATTAGCAGCGCACTTTCGTGCGATGCTGATCAACACTCAGCGGCGATAGGGTGCGGAAAATAGAAAAAAAAAATTTGAAAAAAAAACAAAAAACTTTTTCTACATTCTGAACATCCCTGTAGCTGCTGATGAGTGTATTACACATATCAGCCGCTAGAGGGCAGCAGAGCGCAAAATACGGAAAAAGCCGACGCTGGAGCCGAAAATAGCCGAGAGAAGCCGAACGTGACGTCACGGAGGAAGCCGAAGACCCGAACGAACACGAGGACGCCGCGAACCCGGAAGACGCCGATCAGGAGCCCGGGACAGGTGAGTAATGTACAAATACCTGCTCTGGACCCCTCGGCTACCTAGCTGAGGGGTCCAGGGCAGGTATTTACTATTTTGTGGGACTCTGATCGCCGTGCCACTGGCCCGATCGCCGTGAACGGCCGGCCGTTCACGGCGTTCGGGCCGGTGGCACGGTGACCACCATTACTTTTTACAGTAATGGCGGTCAGTGCCGTCCTCGGACAGCACCGACCCCCATTTTTTTCCGGGTCATCGGGTCACCGATGACCCGGAAAGGTTCCGATCGCCGCTATTGGCTGATCTGAATTGATCAGCCTATAGCGGCGATCGTAAGCACGGGGGGTGTTAACCACCCCCCGTGCCGTGAAGCTAAGATGGCCTGCTATGATTTATAGCAGGCCATCTTCCCCGACCGCTGTGTGTGAACACACAGCGATCGGGGAAACATCGGGCGTACCTATACGCCCGTTTGCGTTAAAGCCCACCCTGCGGGGGCGTATAGATACGCCCGATGTCGTTAAGGGGTTAAGCTAACATACCCTTTGTATTTAGATGTCTGAGATGGATACTAGCCCTTCTATAAAAAGACCTGCAAAGAGAAAGCACTTTACTTGCGCCGACTGTGAGACTCCTCTCCCGGACGGATACGAATACCGTAGGAGATCTGCTACACAGATAAGATTTGGTTCTTCTTTTTATTAGCAACGTATTTATGTATAAATATTATTGCAGTACGATGTACATCCTGTCGTCCTAAGCCGGGCGATAGACCTAATGAGGAGCCGGATGTTCAGGACGTGGTTATCTGGGTCAAGGATTATGTCTAGAAGACCCTTGCTGAAAATAAGGATAACCGTCAGGTTCACCTTAAGAAAAAGAGCAAACGGAGTGTTTCTCCCTCTACTTCTCAGCCTGTAAGTAAGTTTCCTATCGCTGAGTATGCTCTTTGGGTCAGTTTCTTTTATATATATATATATATATATATATATATTCCTACCCTAGGGGTCTGAATTGAAGATCGTTGATCATAAGAAAACATCTTCCTCTTCTTCTGAGTCTTCCTCTACAGAGGACGAAAAAGAACTGTTTAAAGGGTACTTCACTGCAGATAGAATATACAAGCTTCGCAAAGCTGTGCAGGCGGAGATCCACCCAGAAGAACTGGAAGAGGGTACCTCCTACACTAAAAAGCCTAGGGCCTTTTATGTGGGAGAGACTTCTATGTCAATGCTACAGACTGAGTGGAAGAAGCCTGAAAAGGCTCCTGTCCTGAGTAAAAGGTGTAAAACCTTGTATGTTCTTAATGAAGAACAAAGCAAGGATTGGATAGAACCTCCCAAGGTTGATACGGCAATAGCCAAACTGTCCAAGCGCACGGTTTTGCCGGCGGAAGATGGGTCAAATCTAAAAGACCCTATGGACAGAAGAGTTGAAGTTGCCCTTAAAAGATCTTATACCGCGGGCGCTGCCCAAGGGGCAGTTTCAATCTCTTCATTCGAGGTTTCTAGAAGCCTCAGAAGGTGGCTAGCCAAAGTCCAGGAAAACCTGGAATCAGGAGTGAGCAGGGACAAGGTCCTTCGCTCCTTCAAGAAGATAAATATGGGTATAGATTTCCTCTGTGACGCAGCTTCCCAGGGGACCAGACTGGCATCAAAAACTATGGCTCTCTCCACTGTAGGTAGGAGAGCGCTGTGGTTAAAACCCTGGTTTGGGGATGCTAATTCCAAATTCCAGTTGTGCAACATAGAATTTCAACCAGGAAGGTTGTTTGGTTCCGAATTAGATAAACTCATGGAGGAATTATCTGATAAAAAGGAGAAATCTCTACCGCTCTCTTATAAACCACGTGAGTCCTTTCGGAGAGCAAGGTCGCCTCAGCGTGGGAGAGGCAGGTATCAGTATAGAGGGAGAGGAAGAAACTACTCCAGGAGAACATCTGGCAAACAGCAGAATAAAGATTCAAAGAAACCCGACTTTTGACGCCAGAAGTATTCCAGTGGGAGGGCGATTAGCCCTATTTCTCCCAGCCTGGAAAAAACTGATTCAAGATCAATGGATAATAAACATTATAAGCAGTGGCTATGTTCTTCTTTTTTCTCTTCTTCCTCCCCCAAGGTTTCTCCTATCAAGGAAACTAGCTCCAGAAAAGCAGACGGTTCTAGAAAGAGAGATTCTTCATCTTCTTTCCATAGAGGCCTTAGAACACGTTCCGCCGGCAGAGATTGGTCTGGGAGTATACTCTCCAGTATTTCTCGTGCCCAAGCCATCCGAAAAGTGGAGACTTATTATAGATCTGCGCTATCTAAACAGATTCATGGTAAAGAAGAAGTTTCGCATGGAGAGTATAAAATCGGTAAGATCAGTCCTCCAAGAAGGAGATTTTATGGCATCCATAGATCTTCAGGATGCATATCTCCATGTTCCGATCTTAGAGGCTCACAGGAAGTACCTAAGGATCGCGATACAACTTCAAGGAAAGGTGAGGCACTTACAATTCAAGGTTCTCCCTTTCGGGATAACCTCTGCCCCTTTCGTATTCACAAAGATCGTGTCTTCAATGATGGTCTTATTCCGTCTGCAGGGAATAAAGATCATCCCATACCTAGACGATTGGTTGATTATGGCTTAGACTCAGAATCTTCTGAGTCAGCAGTTAAATTATGTCCAGGACATACTGCAACAGCTAGGATGGCTTATCAACCACGAGAAGTCAGACCTTACTCCATCCAGGACCAAGGTTTTTCTAGGGTTCCTAATAGATTCGTCTCAAATGAAATTGTTTCTTTCCACTCCCAGAGTACAACGAATCCAGGCAGGAGCGCAATTTCTGATCCCTCCGCGTCAAGTTTCTATAAGAACTCTAATGAGATTCCTGGGTCTGCTTACCTCGGCAGCAGAAGCCGTTCCGTGGGCACTGTGGCACATGAGACTCCTCCAGACAGAAGTACTTGCAGTCTGGAATCGAAGGCTGGAGGATTTAGATGCAACACATGTCCTGTCCACACCAACGAGACAGTCCCTGATGTGGTGGAGGCAAGTAAAGCATGGAGCTTCAATATCAGAACCACATTGGTTGACAATAACAACGGACGCTTCGGGGACAGGTTGGGGTGCTCATCTTTTACACAACACGGTCTCAGGAATCTGGAACCCGCAGGAATCTGCTCTTCCCTCCAACATTCGGGAACTCAGGGCAATTTATCTTGCTCTTCTTCATTTCACTCCTGCCATTCTATACCAAGCGGTAAGAATCAGGACGGACAACATAGCCTGTGTAGCCTACCTGAACAAACAGGGAGGTACCAGATCCCCTTCACTTCTCAGAGAGGTGGAGAAGATCTTCAGATGGGCAGAAACCAGAGTGTCCAGGTTATTTGCAATGCATATCAGGGGAATACACAATACTCTAGCAGATCGCTTGAGTCGAGGTCTTACAGTCCCAGGGGAATGGTCACTTTCAAGGAGAGTGTTCATTCAGTTAACACATCGTTGGGGACTTCCTCAAATAGACCTCATGGCGTCAGCAAACAATGCCAAACTGACGCAATTTTGTTCCCTGTACACGTCGGAGAACCCGACGGTGGTAGATGCTATGACAATTCCGTGGGATTTCCAACTAGCCTACATCTTCCCACCAATCTCCATGATTCCCAGAGTACTGACGAAGATCAGGATCGACCAAGCATCAGTAATCGTGGTAGCCCCCTTCTGGCCGAAGAGGTCTTGGTTTTCCCTGCTCAAGAACATGAGCAGAGGGAACTGGTGGAAACTTCCTCGTCATCCAGACCTAATAGTCCAGGGGCAACATCTTTGCAGGGACCTGGACAGCCTCAACCTGATGGCTTGGAGGCTAGAGGGGCCATTTTAGAGCCTGGGTTATCTGAGAGAGTCTTGCAGACTCTCTCTCATGCACGCAGCGCTGCCACGAATAGGTCTTATCTAAGAATACGGAGGATTTTCCAGGCTTGGTGCTCTACTAAGGGCTTTGATCCAACAAAGAGTTCTACCCCTCAGATATTAGAATTTCTCCAAGAGGGGTTTGACAGAGGACTCAAGCCTGCATCCATTAAAGTCCAAATAGCGGCCCTTTCAGCACATCTAGTTTACGGTTGTTCCAGTTCATGGAAATCAAGAACTTCATCAAAGCTGTCACAAGATTAAGACCTAACATAGTCAGGCAGGCGGACCCTTGGGATTTGTCCTTAGTGCTAAGACGCCTATGCCTTCCACCATTTGAGCCTCTGGAAGAAACAGATTATAAAATTCTATCTTTTAAGGTTGCGTTTTTGTTGGCAATTACATCTGCCAAGAGAGTAGGAGAACTGCAAGCTCTCGGTTCCTCTCCACCTTATGTTATGGTTTTTCAGGACAAGGTCATTTTGCGATTTCTTCCAGGTTTTCTTCCTAAAGTAGCCACTTTTTCTAATATCAATCAGTCTGTGGTACTGCCCGTTTTTTCTCCGGCCGGATCGGCTCAGGAAGAACTGGATCTTTCTCTTCTTGACGTATCAAGATCGATAAGAATATACTTGGACAGAGTGACTTCTTTCCGCAAAGAGGAGAATTTTTTTGTACTTTTTTCAGGTCAGAATAAAGGGAGGAAGGCATCTAAGCCTACAATATCTCGGTGGATCTGCGATGCTATAGCACTTTGTTATACGATGGCCGATCTGACTCCCCCAGAATTCACTAAGGCTCATTCGACCAGGGCAGTAGCCTCTAGCTGGGCTGAACGTGCCGCTGTGCCCTTGGAGGAGATTTGTCAGGCAGCAACCTGGTCTTCCCTTTCGACTTTTGTGAAACATTATCGGTTGGACGCGTCTTGTGCTACAAGAACAACGTTTGCAAGATCAGTATTGTCTGCAGCTATAATCGAGAACCCACCCATTGAGGAGCATTCTTGCTAGTTCCCCAATGTTGTGATGCCAATGGGACGATAGGGAAGCGAAAATTATTATGTTAATTTGTTTTCCCTAAGACCCATTGGCATCACAAGACACCCTCCCTGTGTTATGTTCTTTATAATTGACTGAGGTGTGTGGGGAGGTGGAGTCTATTTATACTTCCTGGGGGAGGAGTTATAAAGATTAAAAAGTTTACTTTAAGTATTCATTAAATATTCCTTCGTCCCAGGGGCTCGCAGGGGCGATAATACCCCAATGTTGTGATGCCAATGGGTCTTAGGGAAAACAAATTAACATAATAATTTTCGCTTCTATCTGCAGCCTTCATGAACCTCCTAACCCAGGGATGTTCCGCCAGTCTAAAGTCAAAAAGAGAGCTGAGAGCAGAAATCTGGACCCTAATAGTACTAGGCCTTAACCTCTTATTTAGACTTTCCTGTAGAAAATCTAGCACTACTGGGATATCTGGTGGAACTAACACATTAATGGGCTTGTTAACAAACCTTCAAAATTCTAAGGTATATTTCCGATGTAACTCTCTTCTTGTTAGCCAGTAGGGTAGTGATGACCTGTTCTGAAAGCCCGCTATCTATGAGGATCTGCCTCTCAATAACCATGCTGTCAGGTAGAGGTTCTTGACTTCCGGATAGTTAATCGGACCCTGACTGAGTAGATCCGGAGTCTCTGGCAGTACCTAGGGATCGGTAATGGACATGACCCTCAACCATGTGAACCACACCCTCCTGGGCCAGAATGGCGCTATCATGATTACCAGAGCTTTGTCCTGCCTGACCTTCCTGAGAACTCTGGGGATCATCCTGAATGGAGGGAAGGCATACAGAAGTCCCTGATTCCAAGGATGAGCTAGAGCATCCACTCCTATCGGGTTGTCTGATGGGCTCAGGGAAAAGAACCTCTCTACCTTCCTGTTCGCTTTGAAAGCGAAGAGATCTACTACTGGATGACCCCATCTGGCACAGATCTGTTGTAAAAAACCTCTGCTGACAAGCTCCACTCCCCTTGGTTTAATTGGTGTTTGCTTAGGTAATCTGCTTTGATGTTCTCTGAGCCCTTCAGATGTAGTGCTGTGAGGGAGGAAAGATTGGGTTCTACCAGTCTAAAGATGAAGTGAGTGACTCTCATTTGCTATCTTGACCTTGTACCTCCCTGGTGATTTATGTACGCTACTACCGATGAATTGTCTGTCTGGATCTTTACATGTCTGTCTTTTAGGAGGGGTAGAGCCTGGGATAAGGACATAAAGACTGCTCTTAGCTCTCTGACGTTCTAAGATAAGGCAGCTTCCTCTGGCTTCCATAACCCCTGTAGTATGAGGTCTGCTGTGTTAGCTCCCCAGCCCCGAGGACTGGCATCGGTAGTTAGGATGACTTTGTCTGAGCATACCCAGGGAACTCCCTTTTCCAGGTTTTCTCTCTGGGTCCACCAAATTAAGGAACGTACTGTCTGTGGAGAGAGAACACATAGAGAGTCTAAGGAGTCTGTAGATCTATCCCACTGAGAGAGAATCTGTGTCTGTAGTGCTCTGGAATGATACTGGGCCCAGGGAATTGTGGGGATGCAGGAAGTCATAAGCCCCAGAACTAACATGGCCTCTCTAAGTGTAGTGCTCTGACTATACATGAGGTGTTCTATTCTAGTCAGTATCTGAGTCACTTTACTAGGAGGTAGAAAACATTTCTGAACCCGAGAATCTAGGAGAATACCTAGGAATTGGCAGGTGTAAGAAGGAGTCTTGACTGACTTGTCCTCATTTATCTCCTATCCTAGCTTCTTAAAAATGATCTCCACCTGTGTGACTTGAGACTGTAGAATCTCAGGAGAAACAGCCACCAGGAGAAAATCATCCAAGTATGGTACAATGACAATATCCTGTTCTCTTACATGGGCCATCACTTCTGCCATAACCTTCGTAAAGATTCTGGGAGCCTGGGAGATACCAAAAGACATGGCCTTTAATTGAAGGTGGAGGAAGGAGCCCTTAAACCAAACAGCAACCAACAGCAATCTCTGGTGTACTGGGATGTGATAGTACGCATCCCTGAGATCAAGGGTATCCATGGAGCAATCTCTAGAAAGGTTCAGAATGGCTGAGGAGATAAGACTCCATTCAGAATTTTTCATATGTAAGGAATTTGTTGAAGGGCTTTAAATTAATTATGGTACGAAAAGTACCATTCGGCTTCCTGACCAGGAAGAGAGTGGAGTAAAAACCTTCTCCCCTCTCTTCCGCTGGGACAGCGACCAATACCTGTTTATCCAAGAGAGATTGCACCTCAAGTTCCATGGCTTGTTGACGCTTGGCGTCCCAGAATTGAGTGGTGACAAACCTAGTGCCTGGAGGGGACACAAAAGAAATTTTTAAACCATGCTTTATTGTATTTAGTTCATTTGTGCTGGCAGAGATCTTATCCCACTCTCGACTACATGAGGTAAGGCGACCATCCACCGGGGCCTAGCGTCATTGGGGATTAGCTTTTTCTAGCAGAATCAGCAGCATTAAACAAAAAAACTTTATTCTTTCTAGAGGTCCTCCATTCCCTTCTACCTGAAGAGCCTCTCCACTGACCACCCCTACCTCTGCCCCTGTAATTACTTTTGGGAGGTTGGGGTACAACTGGAAACCCTTTCTTCCTATCAGAAGCCCTTTCAAGGACCGCATCAAGAGTGGAACCAAAAAGAAATTCGCCCTCACAGGGCACGGCACATAACTTTGCCTTAGATGTAATGTCCCCTTTCCAGTCCTTTAGCCAAACTGTGCGTCTTGCGGAGTTGGATAAGGCGGCAAATTTGGGGTATCTGCTGAGGCTTCTGATAAGAATTTTGCTGCCTGACTAATAGTGGGGATGGCAGCCAGTATCTCTTCCTTAGGGGCATCTTCCTTAATTTTAGTGGTCAGTTCATCAATCCAAATGTCCATAGATCTAGCCACAGATGTGGCCGCAACGAGAGGCTTAAAAGAGGCAGTAGCTGCTTCCCAACCTTTTTTAAGGTAAACTTCTGCTCTCTTGTCCATAGAGACATCAAAAGGTAGGACTCCTTTTTTTTAGAAATCTTTGCTAAAGGTGCGTCAATTTTAGGGGCTCTACCCTAAACAGTTGTCTCCTCCTCATTGAAGGGGTATCTACGTTTCATTGCTCTTGGAACGAAAAATTTTCTGTCTGGGTTATTCCACTCTCGTTTAATCAGGTCCTTAATAGTATGATGTATAGGAATACCTTCTTTTTCTTTGGGGTAAGACCCTGAAACATTCTGTCTTGGACAGTCTTGGACACAGGACTGTCCTCTAATTCCATAGTCCGTCTAACTGCACTAATTAGTGGATCAACCTCCTCTATGTTGGAAACAGAAGGTTCAGAGTGGTGAGATTCATTATCAACTTCGACTACTTCACCAAAGTCCTCTGTCTCGGACACAGGATCTTCCTCATCCGCTTCAGTACTAGGGCCAGGCCTAGGGTCAGATCTAGAGGATTCTCCCGTTTCAACGGGGACTAGGGTCTGCAAGGGAAGAGATGACTTAATTTCCCCTCTAATGAGTTCCCTAATGTCTTTCATGAAGGATGGTCTTTCCTTCAGGAATCTATTGCGACAGGAGCTACATAACGTCTTATTGTGACTACTGAGCTGTCTGTCACACACAGGACACTCTCTGGTCCTAGTACGGGATGTCTTTGGTGCCTACAAGAAAAACATACATACTATGTGTACACACATCCTTTAAATAATAAATATGTGAGGGTACCAAGTTTGCCCCGGTTATACCGGGTTAGTCTCAGAAGGGGCTTCAGGGTTATCTGCACGCTCCTCCATATTGGGAGTAGATATATCTGCAGAGTTTGGCAGCCGGGAACGTGCTGAAGAAATGCAGAGTGCACAGCAAGAAGCCTGCTGGAACACATGCTCAGCGTGGACGCCATCCCCGATGAACTGCTGGGCTCTCTTAAATTCGGCGCCAAGGAATGGCTGGCTCCTCCCCCTCCGCTGTGCGCCAGCACACCCTCTTCAAGACTGTAAGCCACTAAGGGTAGGGCTCACCTAACAGGCCCAAGCCCGAGGTCCGGAAAGGCACGGCCCCGCTGGAACCCCTCCCCGGAAGCACCCACAGCGTCCGCCGGAAGTCAGAAGCATGTGACGTCACCACGTGCACGCCGCCGCGCACGTCCCACAACCCGGAAGTTGCCGATGAGCTGGGACCGCGCACCTACCGGAGGACGCCGGACCATCGATCCGGGGAGCCAGGGAGGATCTGAAGGTCATCCTTCTGACAGGTGCTGGTGGAGAGAGCCAGGCTTAGCAGCTGCTCCAAGAGAAGCTTTACGTTGCCGAGATGCCGGCAGTAAGGTGAGTAAAGCCGCTTGCCCCATTCCCCTCTTCTTAGTCGGATCCTTTGGAGAGGTGGGAGAACAACCTCCTGTCTCCTGCTCCAAAGGACAGGAAACAGAACTGGCGATACAGGGGCGGTCTCTTTTATGGATCCAGTGAACTGTTTCCTGTCCAGAGGAGCTGGAGGTGGACCTCTCCATGGGTGCCGTCATAGGGCGAGAGGGAAATTCTTCTTAACTTAGGTTAGCGAGGAGTATTCCTGGTGGTGGGGAGCAGTGAGCAGGTTAATGTCAGTATTCCTGGTGGTCGGAAGCAGCGAGGAGGATAATGTCAGTGTTCCTGGTGGTCAGGAGCAGCGAGGAGGATAATGTCAGTGTTCCTGGTGTTCGGGAGCAGCGAGTAGATAACAGTTTGCACTTGAATATGATTGCCAGTAATACTTTAAGGGTATGTTCTATGCCATCGGCAACAACGGCTGTACTTAATGTGCCTGTGAACACTGCCTAATGATCTATGGGATCCAGGCCGGAGCATATACACATTGTATACGCTCCGGCCGGGATCCCGTGTGACGCCGCAAATAACTGACATGTCAGTTTTCTGGGGGCGCAATTCAATGAATTGTGGGCGTAGGAAACCCAGTCAGTTCACACAATGAAGCGAGCGGCTCCGGCCGCTTGCTTCATTGTGTGCTGTGGGAGGTTCTGATGCAGGCGCGTGCTGATGCGTCCGCATAAGAACCCTGCGGCCGGAAAAATCATCCAGACGGTACTTAAGTACCGGCCGGGATGATCCGGGCAGAGACCGGCCGGGTCACGGAACTCCCGGTCTAATACGACGTGTGAACATAGCCTAATACTGGTGATGGTTCTAGTTAAAGGGAACCAGAGCCCGCCCGACCCCCTGGTGCAGCCCCCGGACACTTACCCTTTCCAAACAAGTCCCGTTCCTGGAACCGGTCCCGGTACGAAGATATCAGCGCCCGAAGCTCCATTCTCTATGGGCGTCGGACTTATCTCAGCAGCGCACATCTTCGTCCTGGGACCGGCTCCAGGAACAGGACTTGTCGGAAAGGGTAAGTATCCGGGGGCTTCACCCGCGTCCCCGGTGACAGGTTTCCTTTAAGGTGACTTGAATAGCTACAGTCTCTTAGCAGTTTTGGACTTGTTACTTAGACCGTAGACAGGGGGTTACGAAGGGGACCTGTCTTGGCAGTACAGAACTCATGAACTAAATCATGATAAAAGAAACCCGCCCTCACTGTTAAGAGAACACAGCCTTTTTCCAGAAGCGATAACAAAGTTAAACAGATGCAGGAACATGGGCCCTGGGCTCGAACAACCAGGTGTAGCTAATCCCTCAAGATTTCCTGAGGAGATCAAGCAAAGTTTAGTGAGGTACTTTGGCTTTACTTGCTCCTGGACAGGTGAAGGACGTCCTGAAAATACTTTTGTAGAACACGGGCGCCCCATACGTAAACAGGTTGTGGAGTTACTTTTACTCACTGCTGCCAGCCGCCTGATTTGTTAATGGCTGCTCTGCCCCTTTAAAAGCTGGGTTATTGGAGCCCTGGTCCCTGTAGTTGCTGACGCCAAGTTCAGTTAAAGGGGAACTTCACATAAGGAAAATGTTTTCTATTAAAAGTAAATTAAAAGTTATATAAATGTGTCTATACAATGTATTACTGTATCTGTGCAGTTCTGCCACACTGGTAGCTGATAGAAATCCAGGAAGTGAAGAAAAATAGCCTCTGTGCGAATTCACATTGTCTCCTGCTCCTTCTGCTATCCCCCTTAGGAGATAAATCTTCCAGGCTTCTGTCTCACATTGTGTGTGTTTGCTGAGCACAGGCTAATGATGCAGACAGGGGGCAGGGCATGATGTCACAGGAGGCTTGGCTGGATCCCCCAATCCCCTGAGTGATTCACCATCTCTGACCGGCCAGAAGCAGGTGCTGCAAGGACTGTGGTCTGTGATGAACAGCTGAGGGAAAGCATTGCATTCTAGGAACTGCTCAACCAGGAAGTACAGAAACACAATACAGAACAAAACCCCCAAAACAAATGGATTTTTGGTAGTTTCAAAGCTGGGATAGATAGGTAAGTAATGCGTTATGCTTCTGCAGAAGTTTCATTTTTTTTTAACCCAACTTCTGATGTCAGCCGCTAATATAAATATAACCACTGAGCCACCATGCCACCCAGCCCCTCTGTTCCCCTATATAGCTGGGAGAAGTCTTCAAGACAGCCTGGCTTGGTTATAAAGTAAAAGGAAAAGTGAACGACGTCCCATATGTGTACTAACTGTTCCACTATATTTAATTTGCTGTGCTATCATGTTCTAATATTAAGTTTAAAAAAAAAACTATTTTTTTCAGCACCAATGTGGATTAAAAACTTGTATTTTATTTCCTATACGGGGCAGTCATGAAAAAAATATTGTTTACGCGTTTACGTGTTTCAGCAAGAGCCTTGTTCACAATGTTTTTTCACGACTGTCCCCTGTTGAAAATAAAAGATACGTTTTTAATCCACATCAGTGGTGAAAAATTTTTTTTTTGGATGGTGAACTTTTGCTTCAAAGTGATTTGTGCAGCTGTGGATTTTTCGATGAGTGGATGCAGCTGGCTTGTTGCATGTTTGTAGAGTATTAAGTTTTTGCTTTGCCCAACTTTGCTTCAACATTGCCCTGTCTATCGCCCCACTGGTTAGTGCAGTGACGTTGTCATTGTTCACATATGTTTATTCCAATCCACTCTCCTTGGACGCGAGGTTACATAAATGTCACAGAAACCGCTCTTTATTGTGTTGCATTGGTGTATTTGAGGTCAATGATATCAGTAATGGCACAACTTAGATATACTGAGCCTTGAATAATCTGGTAACTCTGCCAGGCTTTTAAATACAGACAAGCCTCTAAATTCTGCCTCCTGATTGGACAATATTCTGAGGTGGAAATATAACTAAGGAAGATAAGATATCTCTTGAGCATAAAATGATGAGAGAAAACAGAGGAATGGAGAGAGCTGTGAGAATGATGGCATAGTATTAAAGGGGTATTCCTATGCCCTCAACTTTTGTTAGCTGATGGGAAAAGCAGAATAAAGCAATTTTACAAATGAATTACATTAGTAAATTTGCTTTCTTTTGAAGTTTGGCCCCTCTGTCTCGCTGTTATGTTGACAGTAATTGCCTAGGATTCCAACCACCACGATCAGCTGTAAAAGCGGTTGCCTGGCAGTGACAGGACTGGTGGTCAGCACCCAATAAGTATGATTTTACTCGTTTTATGTCTTCAGGGCTCGGATTGTCCCCTGGGACCCAGCTGAGAAGGCGAGATGATACAACCTCTATAAACTGGTTTAAATACATAAAAGTGTTCATACTCATGGTCGGGTGAATTATGCAAAATGAAACTTCAAATCTAGCCTCATGTAAAATATTGCAATTTGCTATCCTAGGATGCTAGAATAACAAATCTAGTTGTCCATTATCCACAGGATATGCCATAAGTGTCCACTACATGCATGTACAACATCTGGGAGCCCCCTCAATCTTCAGTGAACAGGCTAGGAGCCCTTTATTTGAAGATATGTGTTGATCCCAGAGGTGGGTTCTTAATCTGGGGGTCAGCTAGGGCATAGTCGGTGGATGTGTCCCAGATGGGTAGGAACCACGGGCAGGAATCAAGGAGAGCTGGGACCACATGCTAAGGGAAGACGCTGGTCTTAACCATTGCCCGCTTCAAGGCGGGATGAGCTTGCTGCGGCAGGTGACCCCCAGGTCGCTACCCCTAATTAGGCTTGCTAACGGCAGTGGGCGAGGTGCAGCCGGAGACACGTAGGCAGGCAGGTATGTCGTGTCCTACCACTGGTGTTACTGTTATATACACCCTTCGTAAAAGTCTGTACTTATTGTACTTGTGTGGTGATGAAGGTAGTACTAAAATTTTGCCACTAGATGTCACACTATTAGAAGCTGCACAGCTAAAGTGTATAAAGGGTTATTGTTTCTTTGTATGTCACATGAATCTGCAGACCAATAGGAATCTGTTCTTCTTCTCTCTTTACTTCTTCTCTTGCACTCTTCGCCCACTCACAGCACACGTTAGTTACGCTAGGGAAAGAAGTCACATGGGTGGAGGAAGTGTAAAGGTCTTTCGTGTTGGACAGTGTGGAGGAAAGACGCAAGCTAGATAGCTCTCCACAGTAGTCCCATCTGGGCCCTGGCCCTCTGCCAGATCCCCTACCTAAGTCAGTCCTAGCTAGAACCTTGTATGGGTATGAAGCAAGACAGTACTCAGCTAACAGTTTTCTTACAGGTAACGCTACACAGCACTGTGCACTGTTAAACCCCTTCTAAGAGAGGACAAGTCAGAGACAACCTCAATCCACGCCATGGACTAGGAGAGTCACAGAGCAGGACAGTCTCCACCACAAAGCTACAGAAGCTAGGAACTGATCCAGATAGAGCAAAGTTGCCAAAAGCCTAGGAACTCTATCTCACAGCACGGTTGTCAGCAGGGAACCCTCAGCATTCTGCTCATCCCAGGTAACAAGGTCTGGGGCCTGTGTCACCCTCTGGGATGGTTCGGCCGAGTCTAGTGGTCATAAGCCACACCGGCACAGGTGTTCTTTTCTTCTTCTTCTTCTAAACAGTATTCTACCTCATCCTCCAACATCCTGGCAAAGCATAGTACGACTTCGATTGAGACTCCCACGACATCCTCCTCTCTGCTACTCTGCTTCTTCGGTTTCTGTATTGTCAAGTATTTTCCTGGAAATATTGTCAAGTGTATTGTTAAGTGCTTTATAGTATGTATATGGGAGGGCTGACTGTATGATCCCTGCTGTATGTATATGGGAGGGCTGACTGCATGAACCCCGCTGTATGTATATGGGAGGACTGACTGTATAATCCCCGCTGTATGTATATGGGAGGGCTGACTGTATGATCCCCGCTGTATGTATATGAGAGGACTGACTGTATGATCCCCGCTGTATGTATATGGGAGGGCTGACTCTATGATCCCCGCTGTATGTATATGGGAGGGCTGATTGTATGATCTCTGCTGTATGTATATGGGAGGGCTGACTGTATGATCCCTGCTGTATGTATATGAGAGGGCTGACTGCATGAACCCCGCTGTATGTATATGGGAGGGATGACAGTATGAACCCCACTGTATGTATATGAGAGGGATGACTGCATGAACCCCGCTGTATGTATATGGGAGGGATGACAGTATGAACCCCACTGTATGTATATGAGAGGGATGACTGCATGAACCCCGCTGTATGTATATGGGAGGGATGACAGTATGAACCCCGCTGTATGTATATGAGAGGGCTGACTGAACCCCGCTGTATGTATATGGGAGGGCTGACTATATGAACCCCGCTGTATTTATATGGGAGGGCTGACTGCATGAACCCCGCTGTATGTATATGGGAGGGCTGACTGTATGTATATGGGAGGGCTGTCTGTATGATCCCCGCTGTATGTTTATGAAAGGACTGACTGTATGATCCCCGCTGTATGTATATGGGAGGGCTGACTGTATGATCCCCGCTGTATGTATATGGGAGGGCTGACTGTATGTATATGGGAGGGCTGACTGTATGATCCCTGCTGTATGTATATGAGAGGGCTGACTGTATGAACCTCGCTGTATGTATATGGGAGGGCTGACTGTATGATCCACGCTGTATGTATATGGGAGGGCTGACTGTATGTATATGGGAGGACTGACTGCATGAACCCTGCTGTATGTATATGGGAGGGCTGACTGTATGATCCCCACTGTATGTATATGGGAGGACTGACTGTATGATCCCCGCTGTATGTATATGGGAGGGCTGACTGTATGATCCCCGCTGTATGTATATAGGAGGGATGACTGTATGATCCCCGCTGTATGTATATGGGAGGACTGACTGTACGATCCCCGCTGTATGTATATGAGAGGACTGACTGTATGATCCCTGCTGTATGTATATGGGAGGGATGACAGTATGAACCCCGCTGTATGTATATGGGAGGGCTGACTGTATGATCCCCGCTGTATGTATATAGGAGGGATGACTGTATGATCCCCGCTGTATGTATATGGGAGGACTGACTGTACGATCCCCGCTGTATGTATATGAGAGGACTGACTGTATGATCCCTGCTGTATGTATATGGGAGGGATGACAGTATGAACCCCGCTGTATGTATATGGGAGGGATGACTGCATGAACCCCGCTGTATGTATATGGGAGGGATGACAGTATGAACCCCACTGTATGTATATGAGAGGGATGACTGCATGAACCCCGCTGTATGTATATGGGAGGGATGACAGTATGAACCCCGCTGTATGTATATGAGAGGGCTGACTGAACCCCGCTGTATGTATATGGGAGGGCTGACTATATGAACCCCGCTGTATTTATATGGGAGGGCTGACTGCATGAACCCCGCTGTATGTATATGGGAGGGCTGACTGTATGTATATGGGAGGGCTGTCTGTATGATCCCCGCTGTATGTTTATGAAAGGACTGACTGTATGATCCCCGCTGTATGTATATGGGAGGGCTGACTGTATGTATATGGGAGGGCTGACTGTATGATCCCTGCTGTATGTATATGAGAGGGCTGACTGTATGAACCTCGCTGTATGTATATGGGAGGGCTGACTGTATGATCCACGCTGTATGTATATGGGAGGGCTGACTGTATGTATATGGGAGGACTGACTGCATGAACCCTGCTGTATGTATATGGGAGGGCTGACTGTATGATCCCCGCTGTATGTATATGGGAGGACTGACTGTATGATCCCCGCTGTATGTATATGGGAGGGCTGACTGTATGATCCCCGCTGTATGTATATAGGAGGGATGACTGTATGATCCCCGCTGTATGTATATGGGAGGACTGACTGTACGATCCCCGCTGTATGTATATGAGAGGACTGACTGTATGATCCCTGCTGTATGTATATGGGAGGGCTGACTGCATGAACCCCGCTGTATGTATATGAGAGGGCTGACTGTATGATGCTCGCTGTATGTATATGGGAGGGCTGATTGTATGTATATGGGAGGACTGACTGCATGAACCCTGCTGTATGTATATGGGAGGGCTGACTGTATGTATATGGGAGGGCTGACTGTATGATCCCCGCTGTATGTATATGGGAGGGCTGACTGTATGTATATGGGAGGACTGACTGTATGATGCCCGCTGTATGTATATGGTAGGGCTGACTGTATGTATATGGGAGGGCTGACTGTATGATGCCCGCTGTATGTATATGGTAGGGCTGACTGTATGTATATGGGAGGACTGACTGTATGATCCCCGCTGTATGTATATGGGAGGTCTGACTGTATGTATATGGTAGGGCTGACTGTATGTATATGGGAGGACTGACTGTATGATCCCCGCTGTATGTATATGGGAGGGCTGACTGTATGTATATGGGAGGGCTGACTGTATGATCCCCGCTGTATGTATATGGGAGGGCTGACTGTATGTATATGGGAGGGCTGACTGTATGATCCCCGCTGTATGTATATGGGAGGGCTGACTGTATGATCCCCGCTGTATGTATATGGGAGGGCTGACTGTATGATCCCCGCTGTATGTATATGGGAGGGCTGACTGTATGATGCCCGCTGTATGTATATGGGAGGACTGACTGTATGTATATGGGAGGGCTGACTGTATGATCCCCGCTGTATGTATATGGGAGGGCTGACTGTATGATCCCCGCTGTATGTATATGGGAGGGCTGACTGTATGATCCCCGCTGTATGTATATGGGAGGGCTGACTGTATGTTGCCCGCTGTATGTATATGGGAGGGCTGACTGTATGATCCCCGCTGTATGTATATGGGAGGGCTGACTGTATGATCCCCGCTGTATGTATATGGGAGGGCTGACTGTATGTATATGGGAGGGCTGACTGTATGATCCCTGCTGTATGTATATGGGAGGGCTGACTGTATGATCCACGCTGTATGTATATGGGAGGACTGACTGTATGTATATGGGAGGGCTGACTGTATGTTGCCCGCTGTATGTATATGGGAGGGCTGACTGTATGATCCCCGCTGTATGTATATGGGAGGGCTGACTGTATGTATATTGGAGGGCTGACTGTATGATCCCCGCTGTATGTATATGGGAGGGCTGACTGTATGTATATGGGAGGGCTGACTGTATGATCCCCGCTGTATGTATATGGGAGGGCTGACTGTATGTATATGGGAGGGCTGACTGTATGACGCCCGCTGTATGTATATGGGAGGGCTGACTGTATGTATATGGGAGGGCTGACTGTATGATGCCCGCTGTATGTATATGGGAGGACTGACTGTATGTATATGGGAGGGCTGACTGTATGATCCCTGCTGTATGTATATGGGAGGACTGACTGTATTTATATGGGAGGGCTGACTGTATGACGCCCGCTGTATGTATATGGGAGGGCTGACTGTATGTATATGGGAGGGCTGACTGTATGACGCCCGCTGTATGTATATGGGAGGGCTGACTGTATGACGCCCGCTGTATGTATATGGGAGGACTGACTGTATGACGCCCGCTGTATGTATATGGGAGGGCTGACTGTATGATGGCCGCTGTATGTATATGGGAGGACTGACTGTATGTATATGGGAGGGCTGACTGTATGATGCCCACTGTATGTATATGGGAGGGCTGACTGTATGATGCCCGCTGTATGTATATGGGAGGGCTGACTGTATGACGCCCGCTGTATGTATATGGGAGGACTGACTGTATGACGCCCGCTGTATGTATATGGGAGGGCTGACTGTATGATGGCCGCTGTATGTATATGGGAGGACTGACTGTATGTATATGGGAGGGCTGACTGTATGATGCCCGCTGTATGTATATGGGAGGGCTGACTGTATGATGCCCGCTGTATGTATATGGGAGGGCTGACTGTATGACGCCCGCTGTATGTATATGGGAGGGCTGACTGTATTATGGCCGCTGTATGTATATGGGAGGACTGACTGTATGTATATGGGAGGGCTGACTGTATGATGCCCGCTGTATGTATATGGGAGGGCTGACTGTATGATGCCCGCTGTATGTATATGGGAGGGCTGACTGTATGATGGCCGCTGTATGTATATGGGAGGACTGACTGTATGTATATGGGAGGGCTGACTGTATGATGGCCACTGTATGTATATGGGAGGACTGACTGTATGTATATGGGAGGGCTGACTGTATGATGCCCGCTGTATGTATATGGGAGGGCTGACTGTATGATGCCCGCTGTATGTATATGGGAGGGCTGACTGTATGATGGCCGCTGTATGTATATGGGAGGACTGACTGTATGTATATGGGAGGGCTGACTGTATGATGCCCGCTGTATGTATATGGGAGGGCTGACTGTATGATGGCCGCTGTATGTATATGGGAGGACTGACTGTATGTATATGGGAGGGCTGACTGTATGATGGCCGCTGTATGTATATGGGAGGACTGACTGTATGTATATGGGAGGGCTGACTGTATGATGGCCGCTGTATGTATATGGGAGGACTGACTGTATGTATATGGGAGGGCTGACTGTATGTATATGGGAGGGCTGACTGTATGATGCCCGCTGTATGTATATGGGAGGGCTGACTGTATGATGCCCGCTGTATGTATATGGGAGGGCTGACTGTATGACGCCCGCTGTATGTATATGGGAGGGCTGACTGTATTATGGCCGCTGTATGTATATGGGAGGACTGACTGTATGTATATGGGAGGGCTGACTGTATGATGCCCGCTGTATGTATATGGGAGGGCTGACTGTATGATGCCCGCTGTATGTATATGGGAGGGCTGACTGTATGATGGCCGCTGTATGTATATGGGAGGACTGACTGTATGTATATGGGAGGGCTGACTGTATGATGGCCACTGTATGTATATGGGAGGACTGACTGTATGTATATGGGAGGGCTGACTGTATGATGCCCGCTGTATGTATATGGGAGGGCTGACTGTATGATGCCCGCTGTATGTATATGGGAGGGCTGACTGTATGATGGCCGCTGTATGTATATGGGAGGACTGACTGTATGTATATGGGAGGGCTGACTGTATGATGCCCGCTGTATGTATATGGGAGGGCTGACTGTATGATGGCCGCTGTATGTATATGGGAGGACTGACTGTATGTATATGGGAGGGCTGACTGTATGATGGCCGCTGTATGTATATGGGAGGACTGACTGTATGTATATGGGAGGGCTGACTGTATGATGGCCGCTGTATGTATATGGGAGGACTGACTGTATGTATATGGGAGGGCTGACTGTATGATGCCCGCTGTATGTATATGGGAGGGCTGACTGTATGATGGCCGCTGTATGTATATGGGAGGGCTGACTGTATGATGCCCGCTGTATGTATATGGGAGGGCTGACTGTATGATGGCCGCTGTATGTATATGGGAGGACTGACTGTATGTATATGGGAGGGCTGACTGTATGATGCCCGCTGTATGTATATGGGAGGGCTGACTGTATGATGGCCGCTGTATGTATATGGGAGGACTGACTGTATGTATATGGGAGGGCTGACTGTATGATGGCCGCTGTATGTATATGGGAGGACTGACTGTATGTATATGGGAGGGCTGACTGTATGATGCCCGCTGTATGTATATGGACCTTTCCTGCTTTTCCTGCCTCCCCTGCTGGTGTCAGTCAGCACGGGACGCTAAACCTCAGTGACTGATGGGAGCTACAAAACTACAATTCCCATCACCCATTGCGCAGTGACGTAATATCCAAGATGGCGGAGAGCTCGGTGGCCGTCGCCAGTTCCGGCAGTTCCAGCACGGTAACGCTACAGCTTTGGGATAACAAACGCCGCAGTCAAACACAGAGGCGTGTGCGGCCGGTACTGTGAGGGCGACGCAGCTAAACGTCCCGGTCCCAGCTGCATGCAAACAATACACGAGAGGCCGGGATAGGCAGGATCTAGTCACGTGGTGAAGGTTGATGGTAATCGTGAGAGGCCGGGATGTAAGGGGTTAATAGGCGCCTGCAGTCGTGTATCCGTGTGAGGGACTAGTAGTCTCAGCATGGCTGTGTAACTGGCAGAATTGGCTATGCAGGAAAGAAAAAGCGCTTGAAAAGCTGCCCTGATGCCGCATTGTGTGAACTGGGTGGACACGTCCCATGCATTGTACCTGCACCATCACATAGCCATGAGCTTACAGCTGGTTGTAAGAAGGCGGATACTTAGGCTGGAATCCCATCTCCCCAGCTCTGATGGACGCCCCATGTGTCAAATCCTGCAAAATAAATGGACGCCACATGGAAACCCAACAGACCCTATGGGAGTCAGCGGGATCTGAGGGGTGTCCGTTCTGTGATTTCTGACGCTCGCTGCGGTTTATCTCGTTCTTTTGTTTGCTGGGGGCCTGTAATCTCTGATTCACGTCCGAACCTGCAGCGAGCGGCTAATCAGATCAGCTCCAAACAGGTGGCGTGTGGCTGATAATGTGTTTCATGGGCGCACAAACAACACCGTGATTGTTCCTGCGGCCCATCCTCATGGTTAATTGTGCGAGAGACAATCTTGCGGCCATGATTCAATAGGACTCACACGCGCTCTGCCATCCGCTGCTAGTTCCGTAGTGTGAACGACCCTTATATTACTATCATATTATGTAGCCGTGCGTGGTGGGCACTCGATGATTTTAGGTCCAAACCTGAAACAAAGATCAGCCAATAATTGATAATCAGCCGATGATTCCCCAAACACCTGATAATAGTGCTGCATTTACACGGAGCCATAATTCGCCCGATCGTACAATTAACAATTTTGAAGTAAAGTTTTTTTTAATAACGATCAGCAGTTGGACGGAACGATATATCGTTTTGCGATCGCTTAAGCCTGTCTCGCACATAGGTTAAATCGGTGAACGACTGTTTACACAGAACGATCTGCAAATTTTTTGCGAACGACGATTTAAGAACATGTTGTTAGATCAAAATGACTAATTTCTTGCTCGTTGTTTGATCGTTCGCTGCGTTTGCACGCACGATTATCATTCGAGTTTGATTGTTATCGTGCACATACGAACAATAATCGTTCTGTGTAAACGCAGTATATGGCTGGGCGATTAATTGAGTTAATTGATTAATTCGCCCAGTATTTTAGAATTTATTTGATTTTTTGGGACCTGTAGCGATTGATCACCTTACCCTGCAGTCCCCCGCAGCCTCCTCCAGAGACCATGGAGCTCCATGTGCGGCCGGGAGGAGAACCTGTGCTTGGCGTGAGAGAAGGAGGGGTGTGTCCCCATCTGCCCCAGTCCCCTCTGTCACCCCCAACTGTCCCAGTCACCCCAGTCCCTCTCAGTCCCCTCTGTCACCTCCAGCTGCCCCAGAATCTGTACCTGTACTACTGCACCCCTCATCTGTACCTGTACTACTGCACCCCTCATCTGTACCTGTACTACTGCACCCCTTATCTGTACCTGTACTACTGCACCCCTTATCTGTGCCTGTACTACTGCACCCCTTATCTGTACCTGTACTACTGCACCCCTTATCTGTACCTGTACTACTGCACCCCTCATCTGTACCTGTACTACTGCACCCCTCATCTGTACCTGTACTACTGCACCCCTCATCTGTACCTGTACTACTACTACTACTGCACCCCTCATCTGTACCTGTACTACTACACCCCTTATCTGTACCTGTACTACTGCACCCCTTATCTGTACCTGTACTACTGCACCCCTTATCTGTACCTGTACTACTGCACCCCTTATCTGTACCTGTACTACTGCACCCCTCATCTGTACCTGTACTACTGCACCCCTTATCTGTATCTGTACTACTGCACCCCTTATCTGTATCTGTACTACTGCACCCCTCATCTGTACCTGTACTACTGCACCCCTCATCTGTACCTGTACTACTGCACCCCTCATCTGTACCTGTACTACTACTACTACTGCACCCCTCATCTGTACCTGTACTACTACACCCCTTATCTGTACCTGTACTACTGCACCCCTTATCTGTACCTGTACTACTGCACCCCTTATCTGTACCTGTACTACTGCACCCCTTATCTGTACCTGTACTACTGCACCCCTCATCTGTACCTGTACTACTGCACCCCTTATCTGTAC
This sequence comes from Dendropsophus ebraccatus, assembly GCF_027789765.1. Classification (NCBI taxonomy): domain Eukaryota; kingdom Metazoa; phylum Chordata; class Amphibia; order Anura; family Hylidae; genus Dendropsophus; species Dendropsophus ebraccatus. The sequence goes on along the minus strand of NC_091464.1, from coordinate 7,388,321 downwards.
CTGTACTACTGCACCCCTTATCTGTACCTGTACTACCACTACTACACCCCTTATCTGTACCTTTACTACTACTGCATCCCTCATCTGTTCCTGTACTACTACTACTCCCCTCATCTGTACCTGTACTACTGCACCCCTTATCTGTACCTGTACTACTACTACTACTGCACCCCTCATCTGTACCTGTACTACTACTACTACTGCACCCCTCGATTGTACCTGTACTACTACTACACCCCTCATCTGTATCTGAAGAAGGTTCTACAGGTTGGAGGTACAACCGTGCAAAAGGTCTGTGACTTTGGTGGTGCTGACGGCATCTGATGGATTTTACTCCTTGAATGATGGGAGTAGTAGTGGTGGATGTAAAATCAGAACTTTATTGCATTTAAGGAGTAAAATCCATCAGATGCCATTAGCGCCACCAAAGTCCCGGACCTTTTGCACGGTTGTACCTCCAGCCTGAAGAACCTTCTGATTCTCCACCGGGATCCCCCATCCCTGCGGACTGGCTGCAAGACGCTATATATTGATTATGAGATTGGCGGTGTCGAGCTCATAGCATGACCACGCCAGGTGAGCGGCTCTGGAAGCCACTATTTTAATCTAAATTCCTGATTTGCAGTAACACACTATGTGTGCCCCTGGTGTTGTTTAAATCTTTTCAGTTCCTCTTCTGTGCCTGTATTACTACTACATCCCTTATTTATACCTTTACTACTATACCCCTTATCCACTATACCTCAACTATTACACCCTACTTAGATGGAGGTACAAAGAAGATCTCCTATACTATATGGGGGCACAGAGTGGCACATATTTGGGAAAACTACTCATATGGGGCACAGAGGGGGCTTCTTTACCACATGGGGGCACAGGGGGAGCACTGTTACAGCGGGAAGCAAGTTGTTAGCTCAGGCGTTATTAAAATAGTATCTGATGCTGCAAGGAGAAAAATGTTCTGCTTAGCAAAAAAGAAAAAAAATTAAGAGATTTAAATAGTCTAAAAATAGTCCAAAATGTTTTTGGATATTTAAATAGTCCAAAAAAAATAAAAAAATCAACATTTTATTTTTTGGCCACATCGCCCAGCTCTACCTGATACCTTACTTCTCCCTGCTCCCGGTCTTCTCTCCTGTGCTCCACAACTTCCTGGTCCCACCAGCTGCAGCGTCTGAGCAGCACGCCAGCTGACAGGCCACTCAGACGCTACAGGCCGCTCAGACGCTGCTGCCGTTAAAACCGGGTAGCTGCGGAGCACAGGAGAGAAGAGCCGGGAGAGGTAAGGTGTCGCTAACAATGTCCATGCAGCCCTTACTGCCTTATTATCTGCCCGTCTAATAGTTCCAGTAAACGAGCGCCGTAGTACATTGTCGCTTGTTCACTAAAATGATCGACCCCCTGCCATCATGGAGGTGTTGCAGCAGGATCAGGGAAGGGAGGGAGGAGGTGTTACAGCAGGGTCAGGGATGGGAGGGAATAGGTGGTGCAGCAGGGTCAGGGAGAGGAGAAGGTGTTACCGCAGGGGAGGGAGAAGGTGTTACCGCAGGGGAGGGAGAAGGTGTTACCGCAGGGGAGGGAGAAGGTGTTACAGCAGGGGAGGGAGAAGGTGTTACAGCAGGGAAGGGAGGAGGTGTTACAGCAGGGGAGGGAGAAGGTGTTACAGCAGGGTCATGGAGGGAGGAGGTGTTTCAGCAGGGAGGGGAGGGAGGATGTGTTGCAACAGGGTCAGGGAGGGGAGGGAGGAGGTGGTACAGCAGGGGAGGGAGGAGCTGTTACAGCAGGGTTAGGGATAGGAGGGAGGAGGTGTTACAGCAAGGTCAGGGATGGGAGGGAGGAGGTGTTACAGCAGGTAGGGGAGGGAGAAGGTGTTACAGCAGGGTCAGGAATGGGAGGGAGGAGGTGTTACAGCAGGGCCAGGGAGGGGATGGGGGAGGTGTTACAGCAGGGTCAGGGATGGGAGGGAGGATGTGTTACAGCAGGGATGGGAGGGGAGGGAAAAGGTGTTATAGCAGGGTCAGGGAGGGAGGAGGTGTTACAACAGGGTCAGGGATGGAAAGGGGGGAGGTGTTACAGCAGGCTCAGGGAGGGGAGGAGGTGTTACAGCAGGGTCAGGGAGGGGAGGGGAGGGAGGAAGTGTTACAGCAGGGTCAGGGATGGGAGGGAGGAGGTGTTACAGCAGGGATGGGAGGGGAGGGAGAAGGTGTTACAGCAGGGTCAGGGATGGGAGGGAGGAGGTGTTACAGCAGGGTCAGGGATGGGAGGGGAGGGAGGAGGTGTTAGAACAGGGAAGGGAGGGAGGAGGTGTTACAGCTGGGTCAGGGATGGGAGGGAGAAGGTGTTACAGCAGGGTCAGGGATGGGAGGGAGGAGGTGTTACAGCAGGGATGGGATGGGAGGGGAGGAAGAAGGTGTTACAGCAGGGTCAGGGATGGGAGGGGAGGAAGAAGGTGTTACAGCAGGGTCAGGGATGGGAGGGAGGAGGTGTAACAGCAGGGTCAGGGATGGGATGGGAGGGAGGAGGTGTTACAGCAAGGTCAGGGAGGGGAGGGAGGAGGTGTTACAGCAGGGGAGGGAGAAGGTGTTACAGCAGGGTCAGGGATGGGAGGGAGGAGGTGTTACAGCAGGGTCAGGGATGGGAGGGAGGAGGTGTTACAGCATGGTTCCGATGGGAGGGGAGGGAGAAGGTGTTACAGCAGGGTCAGGGAGGGGAGGGAGGAGGTGTTACAGCAGGGTCAGGGATAGGAGGGAGGAGGTGCTACAGCAGGGATGGGATGGGAGGGAGGAGGTGTTACAGCAAGGTCAGGGAGGGGAGGTAGGAGGTGTAACAGCAGGGTCAGGGAGGGGAGGGAGGAGGTGTTACAGCAGAGGAGGGAGAAGGTGTTACAGCAGGGTCAGGGATGGGAGGGAGGAGGTGTTACAGCAGGGTCAGGGATGGAAGGGGAGATGTTATAGCAGGGGTAGGGAGGAGGTGTTACAGCAGAGTCAGGGAGGGGAGGAGGTGTTACAGCAGGGATGGGAGGGGAGGGAGAAGGTGTTACAACAGGGTCAGGGAAGGGAGGGAGGAGGTGTTACAACAGGGTCAGGGATGGGAGGGAGCATGTGTTACAGCAGGGATGGGAGGGAAAAGGTGTTACAGCAGGGTCAGGGAGGGAGGAGGTATTACAACAGGGTCAGGGAACGGAGGGAGGAGGTGTTACAGCAGAGTCAGGGAGGGGAGGGAGGAGGTGTTACAGCAGGGTCAGGGATGGGAGGGAGGAGGTGTTACAGCAGGGTCAGGGATGGGAGGGGGGAGGTGTTACAGCAGGGATGGGAGGGGAGGGAGAAGGTGTTACAGCAGGGTCAGGGATGGGAGGGAGGAGGTGTTACAGCAGGGTCAGGGATGGGAGGGGAGGGAGGAGGTGTTAGAACAGGGAAGGGAGGGAGGAGGTGTTAGAGCTGGGTCAGGGATGGGAGGGAGAAGGTGTTACAGCAGGGTCAGGGATGGGAGGGAGGAGGTGTTACAGCAGGGATGGGATGGGAGGGGAGGAAGAAGGTGTTACAGCAGGGTCAGGGATGGGAGGGGAGGAAGAAGGTGTTACAGCAGGGTCAGGGATGGGAGGGAGGAGGTGTAACAGCAGGGTCAGGGATGGGATGGGAGGGAGGAGGTGTTACAGCAAGGTCAGGGAGGGGAGGGAGGAGGTGTTACAGCAGGGGAGGGAGAAGGTGTTACAGCAGGGTCAGGGATGGGAGGGAGGAGGTGTTACAGCAGGGTCAGGGATGGGAGGGAGGAGGTGTTACAGCATGGTTCCGATGGGAGGGGAGGGAGAAGGTGTTACAGCAGGGTCAGGGAGGGGAGGGAGGAGGTGTTACAGCAGGGTCAGGGATAGGAGGGAGGAGGTGCTACAGCAGGGATGGGAGGGAGGAGGTGTTACAGCAAGGTCAGGGAGGGGAGGTAGGAGGTGTAACAGCAGGGTCAGGGAGGGGAGGGAGGAGGTGTTACAGCAGAGGAGGGAGAAGGTGTTACAGCAGGGTCAGGGATGGGAGGGAGGAGGTGTTACAGCAGGGTCAGGGATGGAAGGGGAGATGTTATAGCAGGGGAAGGGAGGAGGTGTTACAGCAGAGTCAGGGAGGGGAGGAGGTGTTACAGCAGGGATGGGAGGGGAGGGAGAAGGTGTTACAACAGGGTCAGGGAAGGGAGGGAGGAGGTGTTACAACAGGGTCAGGGATGGGAGGGAGCATGTGTTACAGCAGGCATGGGAGGGAAAAGGTGTTACAGCAGGGTCAGGGAGGGAGGAGGTATTACAACAGGGTCAGGGAGGGGAGGGAGGAGGTGTTACAGCAGGGTCAGGGATGGGAGGGAGGAGGTGTTACAGCAGGGTCAGGGATGGGAGGGAGGAGGTGTTACAGCAGGGATGGGAGGGGAGGAAGAAGGTGTTACAGCAGGGTCAGGGATGGGAAGGAGGAGGTGTTACAGCAGGGTCAGGAATGGGAGGGGAGGGAGGAGGTGTTACAACAGGGAAGGGAGGGAGGAGGTTTTACAGCAGGGACAGGGATGGGAGGGAGGAGGTGTTACAGCAGGCTCAGGGAGGGGAGGGAGGAGGTGTTACAGCAGGGTCAGGGATGGGAGGGAGGAGGTGTTACAGCAGGGTCAGGGATGGGGAGGGGAGGGAGGAGGTGTTACAACAGGGAAGGGAGGGAGGAGGTTTTACAGCAGGGTCATGGATGGGAGGGAGGAGGTGTTACAGCAGGGATGGGAGGGGAGGAAGAAGGTGTTACAGCAGGGTCAGGGATGGGAGGGAGGATGTGTTACAGCAGGGATGGGAGGGGAGGGAAAAGGTGTTATAGCAGGGTCAGGGAGGGAGGAGATGTTACAGCAGGGTCAGGGATGGAAAGGGGGGAGGTGTTACAGCAGGCTCAGGGAGGGGAGGAGGTGTTACAGCAGGGTCAGAGAGGGGAGGGAGGAAGTGTTACAGCAGGGTCAGGGATGGGAGGGAGGAGGTGTTACAGCAGGGATGGGAGGGGAGGGAGAAGGTGTTACAGCAGGGTCAGGGATGGGAGGGAGGAGGTGTTACAGCAGGGTCAGGGATGGGAGGGGAGGGAGGAGGTGTTAGAACAGGGAAGGGAGGGAGGAGGTGTTACAGCTGGGTCAGGGATGGGAGGGAGAAGGTGTTACAGCAGGGTCAGGGATGGGAGGGAGGAGGTGTTACAGCAGGGATGGGATGGGAGGGGAGGAAGAAGGTGTTACAGCAGGGTCAGGGATGGGAAGGAGGAGGTGTTACAGCAGGGTCAGGAATGGGAGGGGAGGGAGGAGGTGTTACAACAGGGAAGGGAGGGAGGAGGTTTTACAGCAGGGACAGGGATGGGAGGGAGGAGGTGTTACAGCAGGCTCAGGGAGGGGAGGGAGGAGGTGTTACAGCAGGGTCAGGGAGGGGAGGGAGGAAGTGTTACAGCAGGGTCAGGGATGGGGAGGGGAGGGAGGAGGTGTTACAACAGGGAAGGGAGGGAGGAGGTTTTACAGCAGGGTCAGGGATGGGAGGGAGGAGGTGTTACAGCAGGGATGGGATGGGAGGGGAGGAAGAAGGTGTTACAGCAGGGTCAGGGATGGGAGGGAGAAGGTGTTACACCTCCTCCCTCCCATCCCTGACCTTGCTGTAACACCTTCTCCCTCCCATCCCTGACCCTGCTGTAACACCTTCTTCCTCCCCTCCCATCCCTGCTGTAACACCTCCTCCCTCCCATCCCTGACCCTGCTGTAACACCTCCTCCCTCCCATCCCTGACCCTGCTGTAACACCTCCTCCCTCCCCTCCCTGACTCTGCTGTAACACCTCCTCCCTCCGTTCCCTGACCCTGTTGTAATACCTCCTCCCTCCCTGACCCTGCTGTAACACCTTTTCCCTCCCCTCCCATCCCTGCTGTAACACATGCTCCCTCCCATCCCTGACTCTGCTGTAACACCTCCTCCCTACCCCTGCTATAACATCTCCCCTTCCATCCCTGACCCTGCTGTAACACCTCCTCCCTCCCATCCCTGACCCTGCTGTAACACCTTCTCCCTCCTCTCCCTGACCCTGCTGTTACACCTCCTACCTCCCCTCCCTGACCTTGCTGTAACACCTCCTCCCTCCCATCCCATCCCTTCTGTAGCACCTCCTCCCTCCTATCCCTGACCCTGCTGTAACACCTCCTCCCTCCCCTCCCTGACCCTGCTGTAACACCTTCTCCCTCCCCTCCCATCGGAACCATGCTGTAACACCTCCTCCCTCCCATCCCTGACCCTGCTGTAACACCTCCTCCCTCCCATCCCTGACCCTGCTGTAACACCTTCTCCCTCCCCTGCTGTAACACCTCCTCCCTCCCCTCCCTGACCTTGCTGTAACACCTCCTCCCTCCCATCCCATCCCTGACCCTGCTGTTACACCTCCTCCCTCCCTTCCCTGACCTTGCTGTAACAGCAGGGTCAGGGATGGGATGGGAGGGAGGAGGTGTTACAGCAAGGTCAGGGAGGGGAGGTAGGAGGTGTAACAGCAAGGTCAGGGATGGGAGGGAGGAGGTGTAACAGCAGGGTCAGGGATGGGATGGGAGGGAGGAGGTGTTACAGCAAGGTCAGGGAGGGGAGGGAGAAGGTGTTACAGCAGGGTCAGGGATGGGAGGGAGGAGGTGTTACAGCAGGGTCAGGGAGGGGAGGGAGGAGGTGTTACAGCAGGGGAGGGAGAAGGTGTTACAGCAGGGTCAGGGATGGGAGGGAGGAGGTGTTACAGCAGGGGAGGGGAGGGAGAAGGTGTTACAGCAGGGGAGGGGAGGGAGGAGGTGTTACAGCAGGGGAGTGAGAAGGTGTTACAGCAGGGTCAGGGAGGGGAGGGAGGAGGTGTTACAGCAGGGGAGGGAGGAGGTGTTACAGCAGGGGAGGGGAGGGAGAAGGTGTTACAGCAGGGTCAGGGATGGGAGGGAGGAGGTGTTACAGCAGGGGAGGGAGAAGGTGTTACAGCAGGGTCAGGGATGGGAGGGAGGATGTGTTACAGCAGGGGAGGGGAGGGAGGAGGTGTTACAGCAGGGGAGGGGAGGGAGGAGGTGTTACAGCAGGGGAGGGGAGGGAGGAGGTGTTACAGCAGGGGAGGGAGAAGGTGTTACAGCAGGGTCAGGGATGGGAGGGAGGAGGTGTTACAGCAGGGGAGGGGAGGGAGGAGGTGTTACAGCAGGGTCAGGGAGGGGAGGTAGGAGGTGTTACAGCAGGGTCAGGGATTGGAGGTGTTACAGCTTGCTGCACTTCAGGAGATCAGGAACGCCTCTCTGACTCTTCTTACTTTAAAAATTTCTTTATACCCTGGAAGCACAAACAGATATATGAAAGATACCCGGTGTCTCCTGGCCTTAACAGTGTCAGCAGTTTGCAATGTCAGTTACAGCTGACAGATTCCCTTAATATGGCTGCAAATAAAAACATTCACAGTGAAGGCACATGCAGCATTTCCTTTACCCCAACGCTTATTAATAAATGTGCGCCAAGTCATCATGGATACATTTTCCTAATTTTGTTATTTTTTCCCCTTTCTTAGAGGTCTAGTCGGGGTGCCTCAACCCCTGCAGATAACTACATATTGGCGCGTCGGCGGACACTGCAGGTGGTGGTTAGCGCTCTACTCACAGAAGCCGGATTTGACAGTGCAGAGAAGGCGGCAGTGGAGACTCTGACTGAGATGTTACAGAGCTGTAAGTGTATTCCGCAGAGTAGGCACACACACCCGGTGTATAGGGTCACTTAAAGGAGTTTTCCCACTTGGAATCTTTATTGTCATAGCAGCTGTCTGAGTGCTTATGTGCCATTGATCATGAACATTCTGTGTCCTTTTGGTACACCTCATACAAGTCTATGTTAGAAGCACATGTTTCTCTTATGTCTCTGATGTCAAAAGTTGTTACACACACAAATTATCTGACTTTTTGCAGCCAAAGTCAGGAACAGACTATAAACAGAGAACAGGTCATAAAGGAAAGACTGAGATTTCTCTTCTTTTCAAATCCATTCCTGATTTTGGCTGCAAAGATCTGCCAGATAATCTGTGTGTGTAAAGGGACCCTCTTACATAGGCCACTTATCACTAAAAAAGTTCCTAGGATCGCTCTTTAAGCCAGTAATCGTGCCATTTTTTGTGGGGCCAGTTAAATAATTATTGGCCACAAAGCTCTCTGCCTAATGGCCTGACGAATGATACAGTGATCGTTTGTGTGTCCTGGCCGTGTCTTGGGAAGGCTGTATTTGACCGTATATCAGGTCATGTAGCAGGACCCTTAGGGTGCATTCCGCATGCAGCAGACTTGATCCTGTGTTCAGTCACATAGTTACATTGATATCTGCAGCAGATCCTGTATGTGTGAATGGACCCTGAGGCTGTGTTCACCCTTGGTATTCTTTTTGCATTTTTGTTACGATTTCCGGCTGTTGTGTGGACTTTGCCATGTGATCAATATTACTGAGCTTAATCAGGTTGTTAATGACAAGAAAAACATCTGCGATGAAGCCTGGTAATGCTGGTCACATAAGTAAAGGGGGGTGTCATTATGGTGTCATCTTGGTGCATTAGGGCTATCCTGATGCATTATGTAAAATGGAACCAATGTACAAACCTTAAAATGTATTGTTGGTATATATAGACTCACTAATCCCCCATGTGCGGCTTTGTTTTATAACCTGTTGTCATTGGTTACGGCCTGCCAGGCATTTACCTTCTTGGGTCACTCATGCTCAGTTCAGTCGCATGATCTGACCCATTAGTACTCGCAGTTGGTTTACACTTCACATGGAAGCCAGGGGGATTGTGGGAAAGTGTCTGCATAGCAACAGAGAGCTCAGAGAGGAAACCAGGAAGTGACCAGATGCATAGGGCAACAAATCCAGTGATGTAAGTTACTAAAGCAGCACATACATCTATGTGGTATACATCTGGTTCTACCCGTCTTGCTTTGTGACACCGCCCCTTTAATTAGGCTTTAAAGCGACTCTGTACCCACAATCTGACCCCCCCCAAACCACTTGTACCTTCGGATAGCTGCTTTTAATCCAAGACCTGTCAGATGATGCAATTATTGTCATAAAAAAAAACTTTTAAACTTGCAGCCCTGTGCCCAACGGCCAGGGCTTAGAGTATCTTTGCCCTAACTTTGCACCACCCCTCCGACCCTCCTCCCCACCCTCTTCATCATTAGGAATGCCATTGGCAGGATTTTTCCTATTTCTCTGCAGTGAAAACTGCACAGGTGCCTTAACGCTCCAGTCCATGTTCCGTCCTCTCACAGCTGATGAATAGAGACAATCTGCCTGGGGCCTTCCTAATGATGAGGGGGGCGGGGAGGAGGGACAGAGAGGGTGTGCCAGTCTAATGCACAGACATTGTAGGCCACGCCAGTTTGGCACAGGGCTGCAAGTTTAAAAGTTATTTAGGACAATAACTGCATCACCTGCCGAACGGACCCCAGGACAGATCTTTGATTAAAAGCAGCTATCCGAAGGTACAAGGGGTTTGGGGGGGTCAGATTGTGGGTACAGAGTCACTTTAATTGTATAAATCAAGAAAGGCAACAAAATGTGAATATGGGAACATGGCCTAACCAGTGCAGGTAATGCAATGTATCTGCAATACCAAGCATCAGTATCCGTCTCTATAGACTTCAGGGAGTGGATTACATTAGCCCCTTATTACGCTCTGCAAATACAGATGTAATACTGATGCAAAATATACCTGTGCCAAACTGGAATTACCCAGCACGTTACTGTTACTGTATCCAATGAAGCTGTAGCTACAATAACTACAGCTACAGTCAGAATAAAGAGAGTTTGCAGTAACAAGAATACGTCCAGCACGCTCCCTTGAGCACACAATGACAGAACATGGGGTGAGCAGCTTACTACATTTAGGCTGTGTTCACACTATGTAAAAACAACAGCTCTATTTCATAACAATGGCCATTCTTGTTTGCACAACAACAGCCATTGTTATAGTATGTAAATCACCTGTCCCCTTAACCCACACAGTGCCTGCACATACATCACCTGTCCTCAGTCCGGCTTGCTGCACGGGGTCCCGGCTTCCTGCTCTCCTACCCAGCCAATTAGTGCATGGCCCAGCCTCAGCTACTGATTGGCTCGGTGAGAGAGCAGCAAGCCGGACTAAGGACGGGTGATTTACATACTCGCAGCGGTCTGAAGGATCTGCTGCAAGTATGTATTTACATAGAAGCTGACAGGACCTTGGATTGCAATGGATCTCGCTGCAAAACTCACAGCGAGATTTCCGCTGTGATCTGTTGTGTGTGAAGCTACCCTTAGCGTGAATCTGTCACCCTCTGACCACCTACCAAGCTGGTGGCACCGCTGCATGAGTATAAATAAACGTACCGGCCGTGGCTACAGCAGGAGCTTTATAGTGGGGAAAAACTACTTTTATTCCCCCGGCTCGTGACAGACACGGGCGGGGAAGTAGTCATCTGGGCGTCTCCCCGTCCGTGTCCAGTTACTGCGTGATCAGTGGATGATTAACAGGCAGAGAGGCCAGTAACGGACCTCTCTGCCTGTCAATCATTCCCGCGGAGTGCGGGCAGGGGGCAGCCCAGATGACTACTTCCCCGCCCGTGTCTGCCACGAGCTGGGGGAATAAAAGTAATTTTTCCCCACTACAAAGCTCCTGCTGCAGCCACGGCCGGTACATGCCACGGCTGCTGCAGGAGTTTTATACATTTCTCCAGGGAACCACATCAGTCAAATTGGGCTGATTGGTTCCCTATAATGTGACCTCTGGTTCATGTTTTGTCTATGTGTGTGGTCATGCTGCCAGTAGAGGTACTGGTAAATGTTCATTTCTCTTGTCTTTACATTGGTCGCCTTTCTGTAATTTGGATTGTCTTGTGTGAAATGAGTAAAAACACTTCCATTGCAAACTGAAAGACAAACACTTGTTGGCTTCTTCCTGTACATGACACGTAGCAAATTAATAGCCACAATTAATGCACACAAAATGGCGCAGTATAGCCAGGAACCAAAGCTTACCACTACTTACTTGGATTTTCCCCACAGATCTCACTGAAGTCGGTCGCAGTGCAAAATCCTACTGTGAACACACCGCACGTACGCAGCCCACACTACCGGACATTGTAGTTGCCCTGATAGAAATGGGTGAGTTTCTACATTGTCAAGTTATCAGTAGTGTTGAGCGGAGATGCCACCCTAGGGAGTCCTGGAAAAGATGGATATAGCCATCGGCCAGCCCTAGGGCAGCAGAAGGTTTCTGATCCCGAACAGTTTGGCATCTCTGCACATCACTATTTATCAGTCTGTGTTATCACAAGTTGTATTAATTTTCCGGATGTATTTTGCAGGATTCAGTGTGGACACTTTGCCGGCATATGCCAAGCGCTCCCAGAGGATGGTGATAACTGCACGTAAGTCTTTCAAGTAACCAGATCTATGACTATGGATGATGGCTGCTGCTATGATGTGAACCAATCTATTGTGAAGTACAGAGGATCACTTCTGGTGCTGAAACGTCGTGCCCTATTTTGTGTCATAGAGAAATACTTTTGTTATTTCCTCTGTTTTTATGCGGTCATTAAGGGAAAAGTTCTGTTTATTAGAGTGGGGAGCTCAGGACTTGGTGGCATGCAGCATGCTGGATCTTTTTTTTTTTTTTTTCTTCAAATGGCAGATATCTGGAGATTGTCCCCATTTTATGGTCTTATAAGTTGCATGTAAATGTAGCAGTGCCTTGCCTTCAGTCTTAGAGAAAATGTGAGATCTAGCCATTTTATGTTTTATGTTTAGCCTCTTAAAGTGATATTCTTACCCTCCCTTCCCCCTTCATATGTTCTCTCCCTGGTCAAAAATGCTCTTTATCAATGGTGCACAGTGCCATCTGGGCGGGGCTTCATGGGTGTTGTGCCCCATCTCCCCTGTCTACATCGGCAAAATAGTGCCCGTCCCCTCAGTGATATCATCAGAATGGCCTGTCTAGAGGCCAGGATTCATGCTCTGTGGTGCAGGCTGGTCCGACAGCGCCATGTCTGCATCACAGAGGGCCCATTCAGATGATGTCACGAGGGGGCAAGGACTAAGGCACTCCAGCCAGCATTGATTATTCATGGAGCAGCGGTGAGGTCGCCAGAGTTGTGGCACAAACGCTGAGCCACAACTCCTCATTGACTCTTCACACAGTAGGAGACGTGAGATTGTGCATCACCAACTGCACAGACAAATTATCAAAAGTCACCGTGCTCACTAGGGTACTGCCAGCTACAGCACACTGTCAGCACCTCAGGTACGGCCCAAGATCTGACAGATTCCCTTAAATAGTTACAGAATGTCCCAGGAAGAGAACCTACTATCTCTGATACCAGTGTGTCCTCCATATCCACCACTCATATCTACATGACAAACACTTTTCATCAAGTCACTGATTGTTTCTCTTACCAAGCTTAAAGGGGTTGTCCACCAATTTTTTTATCTTTCAAATCAACTGGTGACAGACATTTGTAATTTACCTCTATTAAAAATTCTCTAGTCTTCCAGTACTTATCAGCTGCTGCGTGTCCTGCAAGAATTGGTGTATTCTTTCCAGTCTTGCACAGTGCTCTCTGCTGCCACCTCTGTCCATGTCAGGAACTGTCCAGATTTTGCAGCAGCAAATCCCCATAGAAAACCTCTCCTGCTCTGGACAGAGGTGGCAGCAGAGAGCACTGTGTCAGACTGGATAGAATACACCACTTCCTTCAGGACATAAAACAGCTGATAAGTACTGGAAGACTGGAGATTTTTAAATAAAAGTAAAGTACAAATCTATATAACTTTCTGACATCAGTTGCTTTGAAAGAAAAAAAACCTTTAAGTTTGATGCTAAAACTTACCCCATCTATATAGCCTTGAATATGTTCCCAGACGCTATTTATTTTCTAAAAGAGACATTGCACCTGGTATTGGTCCCTTTTATGCACCTGGCATTGGTCCCTTTTATGCACCTGGCATTGGTCCCTTTTATGCACCTGGTATTGGTCCCTTTTATGCACCTGGTATTGGTCCCGCTGTAACATGTGATCAAAATCAGAGAAGAAGAACGGAGTCTGGACTGCAAGAAAGGGAGTCATTCAGGATCAGTGAATATGGCAGTGGGGAGGGGGGCAGTCATGTGATCATTGATTATGGCAGTGGGGAGGGAGGCAGTCATGTGATCAGTGAGGAGGGGTGCAGTCATGTGATCAGTGAATACGGCAGTGGGGAGGGGCAGTCATGTGATCAGTGATTATGGGAGGGGTGCAGTAATGTGATCAGTGATTATGGCAATAGGGGGGGCAGTCATGTGATCAGTGAATATGGGAGGGGTGCAGTAATGTGATCAGTGAATATGGGAGGGGTGAAGTAATGTGATCAGTGAATATGGCAGTGGGGAGGGGGCAGTCATGTGATCAGTGATTATGGCCGTGGGGAGGGGGGCAGTCATGTGATCAGTGATTATGGCCGTGGGGAGGGGGGCAGTCATGTGATCAGTGAAAATGGGGAGGGGGGCAGTCATGTGATCAGTGAAAATGGCCGTGGGGAGGGGGGCAGTCATGTGATCAGTGATTATGGCCGTGGGGAGGGGGGCAGTCATGTGATCAGTGATTATGGCTGTGGGGAGGGGGGCAGTCATGTGATCAGTGATTATGGCCGCAGGGAGGGGACAATTTTCACGGTTTCTTTCAGTGCTTCTTTAATATGATTTGTCCAGAATTATCATCATCTAAAGTAATAATATGGGGCATTTAAGAGTTCATCGTACCCAGGGGCGGGCTGGGCCGGGAGGCAGGGTGGCATCTGCCCCCTGGGCCGGTCTTCCCCTGTACATTAGAGGGCCGCACTGAGGCTGCTTACCGCCCCAGCGCTCTCCTCTCTGCCACATAAAGAGGCTGCAGGGCCGGCCTGTGATGCTGCCGGGCTGGGGCTGAAGCTGCTTCCCCCAACCCCTCCCCCGTTAAGCCCCGCCTCCTGGTCCCATGTTTCTCCTGGCCCAGGACTTCCTGAAGGGGGAGAGGACAGCGGGGCGGCAGTGCAGCACAGCACAGCTTATTACACTAATTCAGTTACACTCACAGACTGTCGGCTGTGAGTATAACATAGGTGCCTTAGTTCTCCAGCTGCCCCCAGCAGGTCCAGAGCGGAGATTAGCAGTCTGCACATACAACTAATGTGCAGATTGCCGATCTCCCTGTATAACACAGTGTGGTGAGAAGGAAGGCTCTCACCTCCAGCTACACCTGCTTCCTGCCCATCCCCCCTCCTTCCTGCTCTGGGCTCAGCTGCTGGAAATGTCAGGTACCTTGGGTTGTAGATAGGAGGGAGGTCAGGACAGAGAGGATGGGGCTGTCTGCTGGGCTGAGGCAAACACATTAGCATTTGTCCTCCCAAACCCCTGTAGCTGCTGCCCTGTTCCCCCTATAGCTGCACCCTCTGCCACAGGCTGCTTTGCCCCTCTCCACCTGTAGCTGATATGTACCTCCTAAGGCTGCAGTGTGCACCCCCCCAGACTGCTGGGTTCTCCCCCATTCTGGCTGCTGTACCCCCACACACTTCAGGCTGTTCCCCATAGCATTAGGATTCCTAACTGTACTAGAAGACGTCCAGTTGTACTGCACATGTGTCTGTAACATGTATATATTTGCAATGTATGGCCAGGTTTACTCTATGCATTTTTTTTGCACTACGGCCATTGTTATAAAATACAGCTGTTGTCTTTACATAGAGTGAACCTGGCCTATGTAAGTAATATCCACACATGCACACACACACACACACACACACACACACACACACACACACACACACACACACACACACACACTTGTGTTGTTTCTTTCTTGTTGTTTTTTTGCTCCTGATCATTGAAGGAGAAAAATGAAGGGGGAAAAAAAACAAAAAAACAGATGCTGCAAAACTGCTCCATACAGAACGATACGCACCCATACAGTACAATACACATCCATACAGAACCATACAGTGCAATATACACCCATACAGTACAATACACATCCATACAGAACCATATGCATTCATACAGAACAATATACACCCATACAGAACAATATACACCCATACAGAACCATACAGTACAATATACACCCATACAGAACCATACAGTACCATATACACCCATACAGTACAATATACACATACAGAACCATACAGAACAATACACACTCATACAGAACCATACAGTACAATATACACCCATACAGTACAATATACACCCATACAGAGCCATACAGTACAATATACACCCATACAGTACAATATACACCCATACAGAGCCATACAGTACAATATACACCCATACAGTACAATATACACCCATACAGAACCATACAGTACCATATACACCCATACAGTACAATATACACATACAGAACCATACAGAACAATACACACTCATACAGAACCATACAGTACAATATACACCCATACAGTACAATATACACCCATACAGAACCATACAGTACAATATACACCCATACAGTACAATATACACCCATACAGTACAATATACACCCATACAGAACCATACAGTACAATATACACCCATACAGAACCATACAGTACAATATACACCCATACAGAGCAATATACACCCATACAGAACCATACAGTACAATATACACCCATACAGTACAATATACACCATACAGAACCATACAGTACAATACACACTCATACAGAACCATACAGTACAATACACACTCATACAGAACCATACAGTACAATATACACCCATACAGTACAATATAAACCCATACAGTACAATATACACCCATACAGTAGAATATACACCCATACAGAACCATACAGTACAATATACACCCATACAGAACCATACAGTACAATACACACCCATACAGAACTATAGAGTACAATACACACTCATACAGAACCATACAGTACAATACACACTCATACAGAACCATACAGTACAATATACAACCATACAGAGCAATATACACCCATACAGAACCATACAGTACAATATACACCCATACAGTACAATATACACCATACAGAGCCATACAGTACAATATACACCCATACAGAACCATACAGTACAATATACACCCATACAGTACAATATACACCATACAGAACCATACAGTACAATACACACCATACAGAACCATACAGTACAATATACACCATACAGAACCATACAGTACAATACACACTCATACAGAACCATACAGTACAATATACACACATACAGAACAATATACACCCATACAGAACCATACAGTACAATATACACCCATACAGTACAATATACACCATACAGAACCATACAGTACAATATACACCCATACAGAACCATACAGTACAATATACACCCATACAGTACAATATACACCATACAGAACCATACAGTACAATACACACCATACAGAACCATACAGTACAATATACACCATACAGAACCATACAGTACAATACACACTCATACAGAACCATACAGTACAATATACACCCATACAGTACAATATACACCATACAGAACCATACAGTACAATACACACCATACAGAACCATACAGTACAATATACACCATACAGAACCATACAGTACAATATACACCCATACAGAACCATACAGTACAATATACACCCATACAGTACAATATACACCATACAGAACCATACAGTACAATACACACCATACAGAACCATACAGTACAATATACACCATACAGAACCATACAGTACAATACACACTCATACAGAACCATACAGTACAATATACACCCATACAGTACAATATACACCATACAGAACCATACAGTACAATACACACCATACAGAACCATACAGTACAATATACACCCATACAGAACCATACAGTACAATACACACTCATACAGAACCATACAGTACAATACACACTCATACAGAACCATAGAGTACAATACACACTCATACAGAACCATACAGTACAATACACACTCATACAGAACCATACAGTACAATATACACCCATACAGTACAATACACACCATACAGAACCATACAGTACAATACACACCATACAGAACCATACAGTACAATATACACCATACAGAACCATACAGTACAATACACACTCATACAGAACCATACAGTACAATATACACCCATACAGTACAATATACACCATACAGAACCATACAGTACAATACACACCATACAGAACCATACAGTACAATATACACCATACAGAACCATACAGTACAATACACACTCATACAGAACCATAGAGTACAATACACACTCATACAGAACCATAGAGTATAATACACACTCATACAGAACCATACAGTACAATATACACCCATACAGTACAATATACACCATACAGAACCATACAGTACAATACACACCATACAGAACCATACAGTACAATATACACCATACAGAACCATACAGTACAATACACACTCATACAGAACCATAGAGTACAATACACACTCATACAGAACCATAGAGTACAATACACACTCATACAGAACCATACAGTACAATATACACCCATACAGTACAATACACACCATACAGAACCATACAGTACAATACACACCATACAGAACCATACAGTACAATATACACCATACAGAACCATACAGTACAATACACACTCATACAGAACCATACAGTACAATATACACCCATACAGTACAATATACACCATACAGAACCATACAGTACAATACACACCATACAGAACCATACAGTACAATATACACCATACAGAACCATACAGTACAATACACACTCATACAGAACCATAGAGTACAATACACACTCATACAGAACCATAGAGTACAATACACACTCATACAGAACCATACAGTACAATATACACCCATACAGTACAATATACACCATACAGAACCATACAGTACAATACACACCATACAGAACCATACAGTACAATATACACCATACAGAACCATACAGTACAATACACACTCATACAGAACCATAGAGTACAATACACACTCATACAGAACCATAGAGTACAATACACACTCATACAGAACCATACAGTACAATATACACCCATACAGTACAATACACAACCATACAGAACAATATACACCCATAGCAACATGTCCCCAAAGACTTCCATTATGTGACCGTCACAGTCATGTGGCACAGAGCTGAGGGAAAATACAGAGCATGGACCTCTCCCAGTTTGTTCTGATTGGTTGCTGTCTGAACATTCACACTCTGACCAATAAAAATGTTTTATATGTTTTTATGACATACAAAACATTTTTTTCTGGTGACATTGCCTATTTAAAGGAGAACTCCAGTGATAATATAATTTTAGACTTCCAGCAAAAGTGATAAAAACTATAGTGAAAATACAGAAACCCCAGTTACCCAGCATCTTGTATTGTAGTCAGTATGATGTGGTCACCCAGCTTTCTACCCATCCTATACTCAGTATAATGGAGGTCACCCAGCTTTCCTAGCATATTGTATTTAGTATGATGGAGGTCACCCAGCTTTCCCAGCATCTTATACTCAGAATGATGTGGTCACCCAGCTTTACTAGCATCTTATACTCAGTATAATATTGTCACCCAGCTTTCTCAGCATCTTATACTCAGTATGATGGAGGTAACCCAGCTTTACCAGCATCTTATACTCAGTATGATGGAGGTAACCCAGCTTTACCAGCATCTTATACTCAGTATGATGGAGGTAACCCAGCTTTACTAGCATCTTATACTCAGTATAATATCGTCACCCAGCTTTCTCAGCATCTTATACTTAGTATTATGGAGGTAACCCAGCTTTACCAGCATCTTATACTGAGTATGATGGAGGTCACCCAGCTTTACCAGCATCTTATACTCAGTATAATGTGGTCACCCAGCTTTCCCACCATCTTATACCCAGTATGATGTGGTCCCCCAGCTTTACCAGCATCTTATACTCAGTATAATATGGTCACCCAGCTTTCCCACCATCTTATACCCAGTATGATGGAGGTCATCCAGCTTTACCAGCATCTTATACTCAGTATGATGGAGGTAACCCAGCTTTACCAGCATCTTATACTCAGTATGATGGAGGTAACCCAGCTTTACCAGCATCTTATACTCAGTATAATGTGGTCACCCAGCTTTCCCACCATCTTATACCCAGTATGATGTGGTCACCCAGCTTTCCCACCATCTTATACCCAGTATGATGTGGTCCCCCAGCTTTACCAGCATCTTATACTCAGTATGATATGGTCACCCAGCTTTGCCAGCATCTTGTACACAGTATGATGGAGGTCACCCAGCTTTACCAGCATCTTATACTCAGTATGATGGAGGTCACCCAGCTTTACCAGCATCTTATACTCAGTATGATGGAGGTAACCCAGCTTTACCAGCATCTTATACTCAGTATAATGTGGTCACCCAGCTTTCCCACCATCTTATACCCAGTATGATGTGGTCACCCAGCTTTACCAGCATCTTATACTCAGTATAATATGGTCACCCAGCTTTCCCACCATCTTATACTCAGTATGATGGAGGTCACCCAGCTTTACCAGCATCTTATACTCAGTATGACGGAGGTCACCCAGCTTTACCAGCATCTTATACTCAGTATTATGGGGGTCACCCAGCTTTTCCAGTGTCTTATACTCAGTAAGATGGAGGTCGCCCAGCTTTCTACCCATCTTATACTCAGTATGATGGAGGTCACCCAGCTTCCCCACCATCTTATACTCAGTATGACAGAGGTCACCCAGCTTCCCCACCATCTTATACTCAGTATGACAGAGGTCACCCAGCTTTCCCAGCATCTTATACTCAGTATGATGGAGGTCACCCTGCTTTCCCACCATCTTATACTCAGTGCCTGGTAGCCTCAGGGAGCTGAACAGTAGCTCTATACTGTGCAGCGGAAAACCATATCAGAACAATTGTGCAAATTGGTTCCCTTTAAGGAGCACTCCAGCCCTTATTACCCTCCTCACATCAGTGCAGGGACGGTAGATGGCACTCCGGACCTGTACTTCTGCCAGCGGCGATGTTCCAACAGTTTGGATAACGTCTCCAGCCCCTCCAGTCATTTGTGACCAGGGAATTCCTACTGCTCTGTGTGAAGGGGACAGAAGTCACTTTCTCAATGTAAGTCTATGGGATGGTTTCGTGTCAGCGCTGAGTCCTCCCATAGACTTATACAGGAAAGAGATCTCTGACCCCTTCATAGCGAGCAGTAGGAATTCCCTGTTTACAAATGACTGGAAGGGCCGAATGTGTTATCCGAAGTGTCAGAGCATTGCCGCTGGAGGAAGTATTGGAGTGGGTGGCACCTACCTTCCCTGCACTGGTGTGGGGAGCGTAATAATAAGTGAGGGCCAGAGTGGTCCTTGAAAGATGGGCCGCTAGCCGGCTACTCATGGGCCAGTGCTGTGTGCTTGCCCCCCAGGCTAAAATTTGCCAGCCAGCCCCTGATCGTACCGTCCTTATAATGTTCAAACACAAATATTTGTGGTTTTCAGATTATTTGTGTATATAAATGTATTATTATTATTATTTTTTTTTTTTTAGCCCCTGTGACAAATAATCCCGTTGTCCCAAAAGCCTTGATTGCAGGACAGAACAAGCCACATCCCCAACATATTCCAGGCCATCTTCCTGAATTTCCAGATCCTCACACTTACATTAAGACTCCGGTAAGAACTGCAGAAAAATATCACGATATTCATTGTGTAAACGTTGTATATTAACCCCTTCATGACCAAAGAAACCAGGTTACTCCCAACAGGGGCCCGTGATTACTAGGTGCTTTGGGTCATCACTGTCTACAAATTATGTTCAAGCAGGTCCAGTGGTAAGTGGAAAAAGAAAATTTATTATAAAAAGCACAAAAAGATGCGTTTTGGGAGTATGTACCCCCTTCATCAGGTAGGACAAGTGCATGGTATACAGTAGTAGGGCAGAGGGCGGAAAGTAGTTGTTGATAGAGTTCACATGCGATCGCGGGCTGCAGCACAAGAGAGGTTAACATGCATCACTAGAGTGAACTGCCCAGATTCGCTATACAGCGGTCGCAATGTGCAAAATGGGTGGAGCCGCGGCCGGGCAACAATAGGAACTGGAGCTGTGGCCGGCAACAATAGGAACTGGAGCCGTGGACGGGCAACAATAGGAACTGGAGCCGTGGACGGGCAACAATAGGAACTGGAGCCGTGGACGGGCAACAATAGGAACTGGAGCCGTGGACGGGCAACAATAGGAACTGGAGCCGTGGACGGGCAACAATAGGAACTGGGGCTGGACAATCGTAGGAACTGCTAGACGCTGTGAATACAGTTGCTTTAACACCATAGCTCAAAAGGGGTGGAGTAGATGCCGAAGGCTAGAGAGGTGGTCCAAGGTAGCGGGGCATAGGATCGGCATCAGGTACAATAATGAACAGCTTTATGGTTAGCCAAGCATCAAGCACTCCGCCATACTGCCCCTAGGAAATAAACAAAAGTATGGTAAATGACAATATCATGTATAAATAGAAACATAGAAAAAATAAATCAATGTTCAAAATATGAGATAAATAGTATTTTGTGGACTATGCTAAAAAAGGAAATAGTATATATGTTTGGTTACAATGTCTGCATAAATTTAATTTGTGGATTTAGGGTGCGTTCACACCTACAGGATCTGCAGCAGATCTGCAGCAGATTTGATGCTGTGTTCAGTTATTTAAATGAAATCTGCTGCAGAAAATCAGCTGCAGATCCTGTAGGTGTGAACGCACCATTAAATAGAATACAATTATACATATAAATAAATGGATAAAATAACTGTACGTTCTCTATATATTTCTTTAATCCCTGTGGGACCAGAGTTTTAGGTTTAAATATCCAGTCGTTCTCTCTTCTCTCTCTGCCCACCTGCGGGGATCTGCTCTATAGGAACCATAGTAAAAGATGAGAAATTGCAATTATTACAGTTCAAGGCGTGGCGAGAAAAACTGGAGCAGAAAGCGACATTAGAGCGATGCTTAGTGACCCTATTTGTAAGGGTTTGCGTATACACAGGCACACACCAAGAGATAAAATTAGGAACTACATGAAAGGGGTTATTCATTGCGACAAAAACATGGACACTTTTCTCCCTCTCTTGTCTCCAGTTCAGGTGTGGTTTGCAAATAAGCGCCATTTACTTCAATGGAACTGAGTTTGAAACTCCACCCAATCTGGAGACAAGAGAGGGAAAAAGTGGCCATGTTTTTGTAGTGCTGGATAACCCTTAGTGAATAGTGAATTCCTCGCCGATAATCCTTGAAGAGACTTTTGAGGTTCTGTGTGCAATATTGATGCAGCATTTCCATGTATTAATGCCACACCTGTAGAAACCAGCATCTTCTCCTCTCTTGTGCTGCAGCCCACGATGGCGTGTGGACTCAGCTACTTTCCGCCCTTTGTTACTCACCTCACTGGACTGTGCTAACACATTGTTACTATACGGATGTTTACATATATTAATTAGTAAATCTGTACCCAGTACCTTCTCATATGTTGCCACTATTCCACAATGCCTTCTGACAATGCGTCTGTTTTGTTCTTGTGGCCCCGTCCCCACTCTAAGGCTTCCGGGTTTGGCAGGCTTTTTGGGCCTTTTCAAACCTGTGCGTTACTACTGTATACCATAAACTTGTCCTATCTGATGAAGGGGGTACATACTCCTGCAACCTATTATTTTTGTGCTTTTTATAATAAATTTTCTTTTTCCACTTACCACAGGACCTGCTTGAGCATAATTTGTAGACAGCGCTGACCCAGAGCACCACGTTTTTTGCTTTTTTTATTTTCACCAGGTCACAATGAAGCAGTGTTCTCCTCCTCGCCTTCTAAGAGCCGTAACACTTTATTTTTTGTACCTAGAGGGCGGGTTGGTGTCATGTATTGCGTCATAACATATAGTTTTTATTGGTGTCATATTGGTGTAAAAAGAAAATGTCACTTTTTATAAATATTTTACTGATATATAATTAAACAAACCATCAGTCCTTTTTCCTCCTTTTGTTTACGCTGTTCACTGTGCAGGAAAAATGTATGTTATATTTTAATAGATCGGACAATTTAAATATTTTTAAAACACAATTTTTTTATACACCTCCCCCGGAGGACTTATATATGCAACCATAAGATTTCATATACTGAGCAATGCTATGCAACTTCCTGAGGCAGACTCTATAAGAAGATCCCTGATCTGACAGGATGGAGGCAAGTATTCTTCCTGCGTCTGTCAGTGTAAGTGATCGGGACCCCCACATTCATGTTACGGGGGTCCCGATCAGTCAGTCACAGGTACTTCTCCTTTCACTGACTCCCTTTAACGGTGCAATCTCTGTCTTTTTAAGGGGTTAATGGCGGCTGTGTGATCGCAGCTGTCTGTCATTATCCCTGGCTCCTGGGACACTAATGTGTGCGGGGCTGATCACACTGAAGCGGCCTCACGCGCATTAAAACCCCTTTATGCCAGGAACGTAAATGCATGGGGCATCAGCAGTAGGAATGTATATAGCCGCATGGCTGACATGAAGGGGTTAAACAGCGTTTGCTGAGCGAGTAGAGACAACGCAAATCATGTGACCATAGGAGTCCCCAACCTTGTTGAAATGTCAGTGCATTTTTGATAAATTACTCTATATCAATAAAATGAATACATTTCTGTGCTTTTCAGTTTATGGTGGAATATTCCTTTAATTTTTTTTCTTTTTATATAAATAAGACTTGTCGTGAACCAGTTGCTGATTACCAAGTCTTGAGGGAAAAAGCAGCATCTCAGCGTAGAGATGTGGAGAGAGCACTTACTCGATTTATGGCTAAGACGGGCGAGACGCAGAGTCTTTTTAAGGATGATACAAGCACTTTTCCATGTAAGATAACTTTCTTTTTTCTTATTCCATTCTATAAGTACAGTCATTATTAAAGGGGTGGTTAGATTATGAAAACTATCTTTACCTGTCTAATAAATTACCTGTCTATATTGGTAGGTACACCTTTTACCACTTTTCTGTGTCAGTCTGTGCTTGCCAGCTGTCTGTTATGTTGTCTTAATTAGTCAATTATCCTGGTGTACTTTCTGTTCCTGTATACACTCTAGCCAGGAATTCAGCCAACTCATCCTCCCTCCCACTACACTTTCTGACTTTCCCAATCAGTTCTGTGCCAGGAAAAGATCTATGATCTGGATATAGAGCTGACTGCTATTTCTGTGCATTAGAATGTGCATTTCTGTGCATTAGAATGTCGCCCCTTGTAGGCAGGGAGGAGTTTTAACCCCTTCCCTTATGATTTGGCTTTTAGCGCAGTAACAGAGCTCAGTACGCAGACGTCGGACCGTCCGCACTGTCACTTAGCCACTGCAGGAGGCTGGGGCGCTCCCTAACTTGCCAGGAGTGATGAGACTTGTGCGAGCGCACAGGTCGCACACCACAAAGGCTGGCCCTGGATGGAAGCCTCTTTCCGCTCTGTCTTCTACTTATTAGTGCATTACATTTTAAAGGGGCACTGCTGCGAAAAGTTATTTAAAAAAAATCAACAGGGCTTGTGAACGCAAGCAGTTTTGCAATATATTTGGTTTATTTTTTTAACATTTTCTGTGTTTAAATGAATGTTATACATACAGCCACTAGGTGTCTCCCTTCACTGCGCGTGTGTACAGCTGCTGTGCATCCACATTCAATAGCAGAGAATTCTGGGAGTGCTCGCATAGTATGGTCGTCTCTCTTAGTAGTGTCGTAGGATCGTAGTGTGACAGCAGTTTTTGTCATTTTTTCAGGAAAAAAGTTTTTATTGTGCCAAAGGCATAATAATATAAATAAATATATATATATATATATATATATATATATATACATACACACACACACATACATACATACATACATACAAATGTGGTATCGCTGTAAGCGTAATGACCTAAAGAATATGTATTGTTATTTTTACTGCACGCTGAATAGCTTAAGGTGTAACTGTCATTTCAGGGTAAATTTTTTGAAAACATTAAATATCAAAAGTTCAAGCGATTTTAAGAAACTCTAATAGGTTTTATAAACCAAAAAAGTTTCCTTCTGGACTGAAAAAGCAATCTCCCAGCCTCCCCCCTCACTTCAGAAGAAGCAGGATTTCTGTGTGCATTATGTGGCTATGGAGAGGGGGGGGGCTGTTAGGAGTGACTGAGCACGGAGCAGTCCTGCACAGCACAACACCCTGCAATCTTCTCTCAGTAAGTTCATAGATAAGCACTGACCTTTCTGACCCCAGAATCCTGCGGTTTAGGTGCCCAGACAGTCTACAAACAGCTGACCTTCATGTCACCTCTTCCTGCTCCCTCCTCTCCCTCGGCCCCTCCCCCCTCCATAAGGATAGAATGGAGAGAGCAGAGCCCGTCTTCACTGGCTTCTCTGTAATGAAGACGTGTTTGCCTGATAATGCACAGATAAGAAGTCAGGGGGGAGGCTGGGAAATTGCTTCTTGAGTACAGAAGGAGGCTTTTTTGGCTGATAAAACCTATTACAGAGTTTCTTAAAATCGCTTATACTACTGATTTCTGCAATAAAAAAAATGACAGTTACGCCTTAAGCTTAATATTAAAAAAAAGATAATTTTTCATGATATTTTGAGGTTTTTCATGAAAAAAACAAGATAGTCACCAAATTTTGCCTCTATCATAAAGTATGGTATGTCCCAAAAAATCTTTCTCAGAATTGCTGGCATGCCTCAGCGAGCTGTAACCGTATAAAGTGAGACAGGTCCACAGAATGAGCCCAAACTGGGGTTACACCTCCAGTGATCTAATGTTTATCACCAGTCCAGTATATAGATGATCAGAGTGATAGAATACATGCTCTGTGTAACCATTGATTCTCATGTTATGTCGTCTTCTTGCCATATCCCCAGTGATTGCCGCCCGTCCACTCACCATTCCATATCTGAATGCCCTCCTCCCATCAGAGCTGGAACTTCAGCAGGTTGAAGAAACGGACTCGTCTGAGCAGGATGATCAGACTGATAATGAGAACCTCTCCATGCACCTTCAGGCGGTATGTGACAGTGGAGAATGCTGCCGATGACGACTGCATTATTTTTGGTGCAGTGATTTTTTTTTTTTTTTTTTACATTTTTTTTTATCATATTAGTGGGATAATGGACTATCTCCAATTGAGAAATATTATGTCCACACCTTAAAAAGCGGCCGTTCACTCCTGTGGGTTCTGGTTTTAGACTGATATATTAAAGGGGTTACCCTGCCTTAGAAAAACATGGCCACTTTCTCCAGCAACAACACTGCTCATGTCTCCAGGTCAAGTGCACTTTTCTATTAAACTCAATTCACTTTAATGGAACTGAGTTGCAAAACCTGCACCCAAACTGGAAACAAGAGTGGTGGTGTCTCTGGAAGAAAGTGGCCATGTTTTTCTAACCCTGGACAACCCCTTTAAATGTGAAGGCAATACATTGTAAGGTATTTTTTGGTGTAAAAATTCTTGAGTGCATGACCTATGAATAAATAGTGGCTGCAAATGAAGGAGGATGTGACATACACGTCACTATGCGTCCAACATTGTACACTGCACACCACTGCACCATTGGTGCACAGTGTATTCATACGAAGAATGCCTAGTGGCATGTATGGATGGAATCGCTGCCTGAGCTGTATGGACAGGACTGGGGAGGAAGGGGCAGGAAGGAAAAATATAAGGAATATTAAAGCAAATCTGTACCCACTGACCTATTTACTACTACCTACCTGACTATTAGCACTCCATAGATAAGGTGAAGTCCTTTCCAAAATGCTGCTGGTACCATCCTTAGGTAGAAAAATAATTAATTTAGTAGTTGTATCCTCAGCTAATCTGGTGGGTTGGAACACTCAGAGTGGAGCTACCGCCCCCAGAGCAACAGTGAGGCATGGCCATGGGTAGTCCTCCCTCCCCCCAGTGCCCCAAACTGCCCGATTATCCCAAGGCTATAACTCCTAAATACACAAAAACTGAACCGAGGATGAGCGTAAGAGACTTTGCTTCATCCTCCAGCAATCCCTGCACTATAGGGACATATCAGCAGGTCAGATTGGTCTAACCTGTGGATAGTTTCCCTTTACCTTCATCCTCAGCGCAGTTTCCACTAAATCTTAATTTTTATTAAATAGGCTGTTTTGTGCCCTGGGGCAGGACTTCACCCTCATTGCACTGATTCACCATATTAAATATTCATCTGGTGTTTTGAGCTTTCGGAGTGATGTCAAAGGAGAGTGCTGCCTCAATATTCATGAGAAGAGGCTGGACGGATCATTACTAGAGATGAGCGAACCTCGAGCATGCTCGAGACGATCCGAACCCGAACTGGAGCCTCAGTTACGAGTTTTTTTTAAACACGGGAATAGCCAGATATCCCTCCAGGGAAGGAAAGCCTGTTGCCAAGGGGTGCCTCCCAGTGGGGAGATCACCAAACCACCTTGATACGTAGCCCCTTAAGTCCCACTCGGTTGTGAGTATTGGAACATAAATAGGGAAATACCAGGGTGGCCCCTTTTGTGTCAAAGTCTAACTCTGTGGCGAGTATTTCAAGGGTTTACCAAAGGCAGGCATGCATCTACAGACAGCTGTTTCGTGGTGAGTACTCCATTTGATTTTTTTTTTCACTTATCTCCCTGAGCTCAGTGATTGCTGCGTTTTGTTGGTCGATTTTTCATTGCCCCTGTTAACCATAATCCTGCTTCACACTGACGAGGGGCAAATACCCCGAAACAGCTGTCTGTGGATGGATACCTGGCTTTGGTAAACCCTTGTCATGTCACAATACTCGCGTCAGAGTTAGACTTTGACGCAAAAGGGGCCACCCTGGCATTTCCCTATTTATGTTGAAATACTCAAAACTGAGTGGGACTAACATATCTGAGTGGTTTGGTGATCTCCCCCCTCGGCAACAGGTTTTCCTTCCCAGGAGGGATATCTGGCTATTACGTGTTTTGAGACTCGTAACTCAGGCTCCACGGACCCCTTTTTTGCTTACTGGTTGTCCCGATTAAGTAAGCGAAAATGTTACTAAGTTTAAGAGAAAATGTTGCTAAGTATAAAAAAATTACTTTCATTTTCAGCGTTCTGTGCGTCATGGGAACTTAACAGCAGGTTCCAGTCGTCTACTCTGTTGTTAGCTTCTCTTTAAAGTGACTCTGTACCCACAATCTGCCCCCCCCCAAACCGCTTGTACCTTTAGATAGCTGCTTTTAATCTGTCATGGGGTTCGTTCAGCAGGTGATGGAGTTATTTTCATAAAAAACAACTTTTAAACTGGCAGCCTCGTGGCCAACGGCTGTGGCTTACATTGTGTGTGCATTAGGCTGGCACAACCTCTCTGTCCCTCCTCCCAGCCCTCCTCATTATTAGGAATGCTCCAGACAGATTGCCTCCTATTCATCACCTGTGTCAGCCCGGCACATGGGCTGGATCGTTAAGGCATCTGTATAGTTTTCACTGCAGAGGAATAGGAAAAATGGTGGAGGAGGGATGGCGAGGTTGTGCCAGCCTAATGCACACACAATCTAAGCCACGGCCTAAGGGCATGGCACTGACAGTTTAAAAGTTGTTTTTTATGACATTAACTGCACCACCTGCTAAACGGACCACTGGATGAAACTTGGATTAAAAGCAGCTATCTGAAGGTACAAGCGGTTTGGGGGGGGGGGGGACGGATTGTGGGTACAGAGTCGCTTTAAATGAAATGAGCTGCAATGTAAATGAGTTTCTAAGCGAATGTATTAAAGTGGTCAACCCTTTTAAAGGGTTTGACGACTCTAACCTGCAAATGTGTCTCTACTGCACAGGAAACGCCCAGGAGGAAGTAAAGGCCCTATTCCACGGAGCGATTATCGTCCTGTGGAATAGGAGGCAATGATCATTGTTCATGTCGGCTGATCCTTGAAGTTGTTTGTCTTTCAACATGTTGAAAGACAAACAACTTATATAGCAGTGATCTGCTGCCGCTGCTCCGTAGGGTGGGAGCAGCGGCAGCAGACCGCTGCTATATCCTATGGGCTGCCCGGACGATTAGCGACCACACGTGCAGCCCCCCCCCCCCCAGCAGCTCCCCCGCCGTTCCCGGAGTCACCTGCTTGCTGTTGTCGTGTGTAATAGCGGCAGCAGTGAGCGGGGAACGAGAAGCAAATGAGCGCTGACAGTCCTCGTTTGCTCATCAGAGTCGGCCAGTGGAATACGGCTGTAACTTACGTGGCAGAAAGCTTTTTTTTCACTGTGAGCGTTCACTCACATCAGTTACCGTTTTAATGTTTCCATTTTCTTTCACTTTTCAGGATGATTCAGGTGCAGAAAAAGAAAATTCCTCAGTTCTGCAGCAGAATTCAATGAAAGGTGGTGAGGAGACGCTGATAGATAATCCTTACCTGCGACCTGTGAAAAAGCCGAAACTGAGACGTAAAAAGTGACAGAATCCCAAGTGAAAAAGGACGAAGGAGCCGGACTGTGTAACTGCTGAATGTCTGCGAGAGTGTGCTGTGCTGCTCTCACCACCTTGACCATTTGCAGTGTGGGTTACTCGTTCATTTGGATGTTTAAGGGACGACAGTACTATATTGGTGAAAACTGGGGGAAATCTCTTCTGTAAAGAGTAGGACACTGTCAGAAGAAGAAATGTATAACTGCAGACAAGCATGTTGTTTTCTTTGTATTTTTATATAAATATCTGTGCGCCAAGTTTTGCGCACAATATGGATTGTATTGCATTTCATAATAAAAAAGCAAACACACAATATTATTATAATGAAAAATTATTGCTCCCAATGTACATAGGCAAAACATTGCAAAGGAATGAAGGAAGTGTGTAGACGCTGCTGCTGCTGGCGGGATAGGCATGGGGTGGCCGAAGTGTGGGGGCTGCATTGTAAGATCATATCCCCAGTGTGCAGGTGGTCGGGGGTGTTGCTGGTTCCGATCAATTCAGCACACAGGCTGTGGGATAAGAGCTCAGCTGCTGCGTGTTTGAGCAGAGTCTCCTAGTTAACTGTGGATAGTAGGCCCCCGTGCTGAATATTCTTTAACCCTTTGAGGACCAAGCCCAAAATGACCCAGTGGACCGCGCCAATTTTTTATTTTAGTTTTTTCCTCCTCCCCTTCTAAGAGCTCTAGCACTTTAATTTTTCTATCTACAGGGCCATGTAAGGGCTTGTTGTTTGTTACAGGAATAGTTGTACTTTGCTATGGCATCTTTCATTCTACCATAACATGTATGATCGAACCCCAAAATGTTAATAATGAAGATATAAATTGTTGAAATTAGAAAAAAGAATGCAATATGATAACATTCCTGTGTCTACGTAATGCACTATATGGTAAAACTACATAATTCCATTATTCTATAGGTCAGCCCGAACACAACCATATGCAGGTTTACACAGATTCTGTTATTTATTTATTAAATCCTTTTTTTTTTTTTTTTTTTTTTTTTTTTTTTGCAATTAATTATTAATAAAATGCTCTATTGTGACTGTTTTAGTTTTTCACCTACGGGGCTGTATGTGGTGTAATTTTTTTGCACTATAATACCATATTTCTGTAGCTCGGACGTTTTGATCACTTTTTATAAATTTTTTTTATATATATAATGTAACAAAAAATCTGCAATCCTGGCGCTTTTTTCCCTATTTTCGTTAATGCCGTTTGGGATGACGATTGTTATATTTTAATAGATCGGACAATTAATACATGCTACGGTATATTATGTTTATTTCATTATTTTTATATTATGGGATAGGGGGGTGATATTAACTTTTATTTGGGGAAGGGCTTTGGGGTATTTTTAAAAACATTTTTCCTTTTGTTTTTTTTTTACACACTTTAAAGGACAACTCCCACAAAAAAATTTTTTCGCTCATTTAACACACATTACAAAGTTATATAACTTTGTAATGTGGTTAAATACCCGGCCTGGCCCCCTTCCCCCACTTTCGGACCCCCGACCCCCCACCCCGGAAGTTAAGGAATGTATACATTACCTATTACGATCGTCACGGTCCTCTTCTCCGGGGCGGCATCTGGTGACGACGACGTCAGAGCCGAGGGGCGGTCCGGGTCTTCTTCCTCCTCGGCGTCTTCATGCAAAGTGAATGGGGATGAAAAGGCTGCTGGTGCACATGCGCACCAGCAGCCTTTTCATTGGCTGGAGCGCATCACATGGCTTCCAGCTTGCTCAGCCCTGATTGGCTGAGCTTGCTGGAAGCCATGTGATGCGCTCCAGCCAATGAAAAGGCTGCCGGTGCGCAAGCGCACTGGCAGCCTTTTCCATCCCCTGGACCCGGAAGTTGGAGACATCGCTGGATGGCGGACGGCGGCGACGGAGAGGCGGACGGCGGGCGAATCGAGTGGCGATCGTCACCGGAGAGATGGTGAGTATGGTGTCTGTGTGTGTCTGTGTTTTTTTTTTTTTGGGGTCCCGCGGGAGTTGTCCTTTAAGTCCCAATACAATACTTAGATTGCATACAGTGATCATTGCCATGCCAAAGGCATAGCACTGATCAGTTTAATAGGCGCTCTGCTGACTGAGCCTGCCTGTGGCAGACTCAATGAGAAGAGCTCTGATCGGACCACACGGAGGAAGGTAAGAGACCTCCGGCGGTCTGTGAAAGCTGCTCGTAAGTGGTAAGTGACAGGAGCTGCTCTTGTCACTTACACTTAAATGGTGCAATTGTGCCACAATGTTTAAGGGGTTATTGACAGGTTGTGCGATTGCTGCAGCCTGTCATTAATGGTGAGGACTTGGCTACTGATTACAGCTGGCCCTCACCTGCTATAGTGTAGCGCGCTTCATAGCACCTTAGAGGTGCATGACGTACGGTTACGTCAAGTGTCATCTGATGGCAGACATCCATGACGTAACTGTACCTCATGGGTTGTCTAGGGGTCAATTTGTGGCAGCCATTTTGTCAATGACCTCATCAAGAGGGAGGCGGGTCTAAGCCCTGTTAAGCCAGCCTCCCTTTTTCAGATGACTCGGGTTGCTCAGCTCTGATTGGCTGACAGTTTTACAGAGTTAGAGATCACAGGAGACAAAGTGCATTATGGGAAAGCCCAAACTAGGAAGTAAAGAAAAAACGAAGACACCAACTGGAACTTCAGGGACCTGCAAAGAGTGGGAAATTCAAACGGAGACAGACTCCAGAGGGATGGTAACTGTAAAAACTATGTTTAGGATTGATTTTTTTTTTTTATTAGTGCTGGAGTACCCCTTTAACTGCATTAACATGAATGCCCTTCCCTGTGACATCACTGTTGGACTAATACTCTTAACCCCTTAAAGACCCATGATGGGTATACCGGTCATGCGGTCGTTAACGGCGATCAGAGAGGGCTCCCAGCATGAGCCCTCTCTGCAGCTCGCAGTCGCCGGTTGCTATGTGCAGCTAGGGGCCGCGTGCATTAGCTGCTGATCCCGTCTTGGCACTCCATGTATGTGGTCTGCAGCAGACCAGTATAATGGAGCAATGATCTGATGGATCATTGCTCTATTATATACACAGCATTGATCTCAAAATTGCTCATTTTTGTTTACATCAAATCCAGAAAAAATGTAATAAAAAGTGATCAAAAAGTCGCATATACGCAATTAAGGTACCGATAGAAAGAACAGATCATGGCGCAAAAAATGACACCTCAGTCGGCCCCAATAGACCAAAGAATAAAAGCGTTATAAGGCTATGTTCACACTACATAAAACTACGGCCGTTGTGAACAATGCCTTACTTTCAATGGGATCCCGGCCGGAGCGTACACACATCGTATGCGCTCTGGCCGGGATCCCATACGCCGCCGCAAATAACTGACATCACTGAATTCCGCCCGCAGAAAGACCTGTCAGTACACACAGTGAAGCGAGCGGCTCCGGCCGCTCACTTTACTGTGTGCTATGGGAAGCTCTGATGCGGGCGGGCGCCTGCATCAGAGCTCCGCGGCCGGAAAGATCATCCGGCCGGTACTTAAGTACCGACCAGGATGATCCGTGCAGAGAACGGCCATTCTGTGACCCGGGGTCACGGAACGGCCAGTCTCTTACGTTGTGTGATAGAGCGATTTTAGGGAACGTTTATTTTTTGTGAAAGGTTTTATTTTTTTTTATATAAAAGTTATGCATGTTACATATCGTTTTAATCGTACCGACCTGAGGAACATAAATAACATGTCAGTTTTTCCATTGGACTAAGTGTAAAAACGAAGCCCCCCCAAAAGAAAAAGAATTGCGTTTTTGTTTAAATTTCACCGCGCATATCATTTTTTTCTGGGTTTGCAGCATATTTTACGCACAAATTACGTCTGCCATTGCAAAGTAGGAATAGTGAAAAAAAATAGGGGCTCATGTGGGTTTCTAGGTGATAAAATGCAAGTATTATGGCCTTTAAAACACAATGAGGAAAAAAACGAAAACGAAAAATGGCACCGTCCTTAAAGGGTTGTCTCTGCTGCAATCTCATCATAACTATCAAGCATCTTTAGGTTGTGTTCACAAAAAAATGTTTCTTTTAAATCAACTGGTACCAGAGATTTGTATTTTACTTCTTTTAGAAAATCCCAAGTCTTCCAGTATTTATCAGCTGCTGGATGTCCTGCAGTAAGTGGCGTATTCCTTCCAGTCTGGAGAGTACCAGAGGTTTTGTATGGGGATTTGCTGCTGCTCTGGACAGTTCCTGACACGGACAAAGGTGGCAGCAGAGAGCACTGTGTCAGACTGGAAAGAATAAAGTGAACTTGTTTTTATTATTGCTGGACGATATACCGTAAAAATACTGATACTGTCTCTGGCCTCTGTTAACCAACCTCAACTTTGCCAGGATGGGATTTGCAGTATTTTTACTATATCGCTGTCTGAGCCCCGAGCGCTGCACAGGTGAGAGGTCTCCTATGTGCTGTCTGTGTAGGGACATCTGAGCGCCCCACCCCCCACCTGCCCTTCACGGTGTATGAGAGCAGCTCCCATCCACCCAGCACTCCGCCTCAGAGCTCACCCGCCACCCCCGTCCCTACCTGGCATGTCAGAGTGTCCTCATAAGTGACAGCTACAGCCCCCCTATAATGTGCCACCATGTGTCCCCATAACAGTGCCATCTACAGCCCCCATATAATGTGCCACCATGTGCCCTCATAAGTGACAGCTACAGCCCCCCTATAATGTGCCACCATGTGTCCCCATAACAGTGCCAGCTACAGCCAGTAGTGGATTATAATAGGGGCGTTTTGGGCGGCAGCCCGGGGCCCATGACCACCCAAAAAGACTTGTACTTTCAATGGTGTACTGTCTCCTGGCTACACTTCCGCCATGTTTTGCAAAAATCACAGTTTTTTTTTAATGGCAATTTTGCACAAATCAGGACATCATGACATTGTCTGTCCTGTACTATGAACGCCAGGCTAGTGTTGCCATAGTTACAGTGGGGTGGGGGGGGCCAGGCTTGGTGAACAGCCCGGGGCCTATGGTAAAGTTAATCTGCCCCTGACTACAGCCCCCTATAATGTGCCAGTCATAGTGTCCCCATAACAGTGCCAGCTACAGCCCCCTATAATGTGTCACCATGTGCCCTCATAAGTGACAGCTACAGACCCATACATCTTGTAGTGGCTGTATACCGGTGTGTACACGTCCTGTAGTGGCTGTATACCTGTGTATACACATCCTGTAGTGCAGTGATTTTCAACCTTTTTTGAGCCGCGGCACACTTTTTATACTTAAAAAATCCCGGGGCACACCACCAACCAAAATGGCACAAAATGACACTAAAACAGTACATATTATACATATAGTTAATAATATAGACTCTAAATGCATTTCTACTCACTCAGTGTGAAACTTGGCCCTGTTTTCTTCTACCCCCTGTGCTTCTCTCCTGTGCTTCTCTCCACCATACTTCTCCCCCCTGCTTCTCTCCTGTGCTTCTCTCCACCATACTTCTCCCCCCTGCTTCTCTCCCGTGCTTCTCTCCACCATACTTCTCCCCCTGCTTCTCTCCTGTGCTTCTCTCCCCCCTGCTTCTCTCCTGTGCTTCTCTCCCCCCTGCTTCTCTCCTGTGCTTCTCTCCCCCATGTTTCTCTTCTGTGCTTCTCTCCCCCATGTTTCTCTTCTGTGCTTTTCTCCCCCCCATGCTTCTCTCCTGTGCTTCTCTCCCCCATGCTTCTCTCCTGTGCTTCTCTCCACCATACTTCTCCCCCCTGCTTCTCTCCTGTGCTTCTCTCCCCCATGTTTCTCTCCTATGCTTCTCTCCCCCATGCTTATCTCCTGTGCTTCTCTCCACCAAACTTCTCTCCCCCCTGCTTCTCTCCACTGTTTCTCTCACCCATCCCCAGGTTTCTCTCCCCCCCTTCCTCCTCACCTCCTCCGAGAGGGTTGCCGCTGCTGTCCGCCTCACCTACTGGCCGCCCGTAGGGCCCGGACGTGCTCTTCCAATCAGCGGAGACCGGGAGCGTGGTGCGCTGCGGCAGGCCGTAGCGCACACGTTGATTGGATGCGTGCATCAGGGCCCGCCGCAGCACACCACGCAACCGCCCACTTTATAATCTGCCACTGATCGCTGCGCATTGCCGGGGAACAAAACAAAGGGGCACCATAGTTTTGGGAACTTTCCCCGCGGCACACCCGACCATGTGTCGTGGCACACTGGTTGAAAATCACTGCTGTAGTGTATACATAGTTGTATAATTGTATATACATGTCCTGTAGTACTTAGCTGTATACTTGTATATACATGTCCGGTAGTACTTCGCTGTATACCTGTATATACCCGTACTGTAGTTTGTACATAGCTGTATACCTGTATATACACGTCTTGTAGTGGCTGTATACTGGTGTAACAGGCCAGAGTATACCCCCAGCCCAGACCCGGGGTTAAAATTGCCTAGGCTAGATTATACCCCGGGTATATTTTGGCCTAGGCTATTTTATACCCCGGGATATATTTTGGCCTAGGCTATTTTATACCCCGGGATATATTTTGGCCTAGGCTATTTTATGCCCCGGGATATATTTTGGCCTAGGCTATTTTATACCCCGGGGTATATTTTGGCCTAGGCCAATTCATACCCCCCCAGGCCATTTTATACCCCCATGCAGGGCCGCTTTAACCAGAGGGCACATGGTGCACGTGCACCGGGCCCACTGGTTAAAGGGGCCCCCCCGAGCAGGCCGGCCGTTGCTATGTGCGACCAGTGCGGTCGCACAGGGCTCCGGCCACCAGCCTGTCAGGGGGGAGCGCCATGGATGGGTAATCTACTTACCCCTCCATGGCGCCCCCTGCAGGGCCCCCCCGTCCGCCGCTGCCCCCGTCCGCTGCTGCTGCGGCGCTTCAGCGCTGCAGCAGCAGCGACACTGACAGAGA
Organism: Dendropsophus ebraccatus; assembly: GCF_027789765.1. Classification (NCBI taxonomy): domain Eukaryota; kingdom Metazoa; phylum Chordata; class Amphibia; order Anura; family Hylidae; genus Dendropsophus; species Dendropsophus ebraccatus. Next base: position 7,351,919 of record NC_091464.1, on the reverse strand, counting down.
GAGAGCCATTGGCTCCCTCCCTGTCAGTCACTCACTCTTGTGGCCGCACTTCCTGCGGTCACAAGAGGCCGCGCTCTCCCTCTAGCGCCCGACGTCACTGGAGCGTCGGCGCGAGGGTGAGGGGAGTGCAGCCTCTTGTGACCGGAGGAAGTGCGGCCACAGGAGGGAAGAGAAGAGGAACGCGTGGACCCAGGTGAGTAACAGTGTTTGTTTTTTTCAATGTTATATGGGAGGGGGAGCTATATACTACGGGGGGGGGGGGGGGGGGGGCACAGGGGGCTATATACTATGGGGGAGCACAGGGGGCTATATACTATGGGGGAGAACAGGGGGCTATATACTATTGGGGAGAACGGGGGCTATATACTATTGGGGAGCACAGGGGAGCTATATACTATGGGGGAGCACAGGGGGCTATATACTATTGGGGAGCACAGGGGGCTATATACTATGGGGGAGAACGGGGGCTATATACTATGGGGGAGAACGGGGGCTATATACTATTGGGGAGCACAGGGGGGCTATATACTATGGGGGAGAACGGGGGCTATATACTATTGGGGAGCACAGGGGGCTATATACTATGGGGGAGCACAGGGGAGCTATATACTATGGGGGAGCACAGGGGAGCTATATACTATGGGGAGCACAGGGGGCTATATACTATGGGGGAGAACAGGGGGCTATATACTATGGGGGAGAACGGGGGCTATATACTATTGGGGAGCACAGGGGGGCTATATACTATGGGGGAGAACGGGGGCTATATACTATTGGGGAGCACAGGGGGGCTATATACTATGGGGGAGAACGGGGCTATATACTATTGGGGAGCACAGGGGGCTATATACTATGGGGGAGAACGGGGGCTATATACTATTGTGGAGCACAGGGGGCTATATACTATGGGGGAGCACAGGGGGCTATATACTATGGGGGAGCACAGGGGGCTATATACTATGGGGGAGCACAGGGGAGCTATATACTATGGGGGAGCACAGGGGGCTATACACTATGGGGGAGCACAGGGGAGCTATATACTATTGGGGAGCACAGGGGAGCTATATACTATTGGGAAGCACAGGGGGCTATATACTATTGGGGAGCACAGGGGAGTTATATACTATGGGGGAGCACAGGGGAGCTATATACTTTGGGGGAGCACAGGGGGCTATATACTATGGGGGAGCACAGGGGGCTATATACTATTGGGGAGCACAGGGGAGCTATATACTATGGGGGAGCACAGGGGAGCTATATACTTTGGGGGAGCACAGGGGGCTATATACTATGGGGGAGCACAGGGGAGCTATATACTATGGGGGAGCACAGGGGAGCTATATACTATGGGGAGCACAGGGGGCTATATACTACTGGGGAGCACAGGGGGCTATATACTATGGGGGAGCACAGGGGGCTATATACTATGGGGGAGCACAGGGGGTTATATACTATTGGGGAGCACAGGTTAGCTATATACTATTGGGGAGCACAGGGGCTATATACTATTGGGGAGCACAGGGGAGCTATATACTATTGGGGAGCACAGGGGTCTATATACTATGGGGGAGAGCACAGGGGGCTATATATTATGGAGAGCACAGGGGGGCTATATACTATTGAGGGGGAGCACAGGGGGGCTATATACTATTGGGGGAGAGCACAGGGGGGCTATATACTATTGTGGGAGAGCACAGGGGGGCTATATACTATTGGGGGAGAGCACAGGGGGCTATATACTATTGTGGGAGAGCACAGGGGGGCTATATACTATTGTGGGAGAGCACAGGGGGGCTATATACTATTGTGGGAGAGCATAGGGGGGCTATATACTATTGGGGGAGAGCACAGGGGGGCTATATACTATTGTGGGTGAGCACAGGGGGCTATATACTATTGGGGAGAGTGCACAGGGGGGCTATATACTAATGGGGGAGCGCACAGGAGGGCTGTATATAACTGGAGGAGCACATGAGGGTCTATATACTACAGGGACACCTTAAAACTATGGAGGCACAGAGGGGTGTAACTATGTAGGAGTACAGAGGGGTGTAACTACTGTATAGGGGTACAAGGGACCTAACTACTGTATGTGTTGGAGCCTAAAATATTTGTCTGGCAGATTCTGGAGAGAAGATTCACAGCCAGGAGAAGACTTCAAGGTGGCCCACGCTGGATGGAGAGAAAAAGAAAAGGTGACAGACTCTGATCGGAGAAGACGCCTCCGGTGAGTCACTGGATGTAACTTCACTCTGTTATAGGCTTGTACTGTTAGGGGTCATGATGTGGCGGTATTATGTAATGGTATCAATGGTGATATCTTTCTGTTTTGTTTAGTGCAGTTTTTATGTAATATGTAATCACTGAATGGTGGAAATAGTGTTATAAGGTAACTACTGTATGTATTGGGGCTCTTGATACAGTGTGGGGGCAAATTCAGTACATTATACAATGTGCAGAAAGGTAAGGGGGGGCCCACTCTTGAGGGCTGTGCACTGGGCCCACCAATGTATTAAAACGGCCCTGCCCCCATGAAATCAGCAGCAGTGAGTGATAGACACAAGAATTCCTTACTTTTTCACCATTTTATTGGGGATTCGACTTTGTCTGCTGAGATAAGTGAGAAGCTGCTGATGAAAATCTTAAAAGTCTAAATACATTGGGGCAGATTTATCATTGTGTTTGCACTATTGTTTTAGTTTTTGCTAATAAGGAGATTTGTGCAAAATATGTGCAAGATTTATTAAGGGTTTTGCGCTATTTTCCATCAGTTTCCGCCACCTGCTGTTTTTTCAATGTTTGCACTGGGAGGGGGCGGGGTTTTGTAGTAACTACTTTTATCATTAGATTTATCATGTGCAAATTTTCAGTTTTTGCGCAAAATCCTCCCCTAGCTTAGGTTTTTAGCAAAGCTGTGTTAGGCCGGGTTAGGTCTGTTTTTTTCCATCCACTTTTTGCAAAAAACGGATAAAAAATGGATTTGAGTGCCTCCGTTTTGATCCGTTTTTTCCATTGACTTCCATAATAAAAAAGGTTAAAAAAAGGGATCAAAATGCATCAGTTTTTTTAGTGTACACAAAAATATGGTCCACCATGTTTTTTTATGTACGCTAAAAAAAGATACGTTTTGATTCGTTTTAAATCGTTTTTTTTTTTTTTTTTTTTACAAAAATGGTTGAAAAAAAACAGACAGCAAAAAATGCTGTGTGAATCCAGCCTTAGACATAAAAGATGTATCAAGGCAATTGCGTCTAATAATTATTTTTGCGCAGCCCATACAAAGCACCGCCTGCTAAAAAAAAAAAAAAGTGTAGATGATAAATGCCCCGCACTTCAACCAGAAAAACTTGGCTGTTCATAATATAAGGAAATCATAACATCCTGAAACTTTAACTTTGCATTGGCCAATTATCGGGTGAATATGAATCAGTCACCTGATCAGCACATGACGTGTCCTACACCGATCAGCACATGACATGTAATAAACGGATCAGCACATGACGTGGCCTAAACCGATCAGCACATGACGTGTCCTTCACCGATCAGCACATGAGGTGTAATACACCGATCAGCACATGTTGTGTAATATACGGATCAGCACATGACGTATCCTACACCGATCAGCAAATGACGTGTCCCACACCGATCAGCACATGATGTGTAATACACCGATCAGCAAATGACGTGTCCCACACCGATCAGCACATGATGTGTAATACACCGATCAGCAAATGACGTGTCCCACACCGATCAGCACATGACGTGTAATACACCGATAAGCACATGACGTGTCCTACACCGATAAGCACATGACGTGTAATACACCAATCAGCACATGACGTGTCCTACACCGATCAGCACATGACGTGTCCTACACCGATCAGCACATGACATGTAATACACGGATCAGTACATGACGCATACCTCCCAACCGTCCCGGATCAAGCGGGACAGTCCCGATTTTTGGGTGATGTCCCGCTGTCCCGGACCGGCCCCCCTGTGTCCCGTCGCCCCCCCTCATGGCGTCACTGAAGCCATCTGACAGTGTCGGCGGCTCCTGCGGCTGCTGACAGTGTCAGATGGCTTCAGGGAGCAGACAGTCACATGCAGAGAGCTTCTGGAGCACACGGCCTCACACACAGGTCAGCTGCTGCCCTGGAAGCTCTCTGCTCCAGTCCCGCATGGTACCTGCCTTCCTCTTCTCTCCTCTTATCCCCTGTGTGCTGCCGCGGCTGCTGGTGACGTCGCAGGTCAGTGAAAGGTCAGAGAGAAGATGAAAGCAGGAGCCGCGGGGCTGGAGCTGTGAGCTGCGGGGGCAGGAGCTGTGTGTCAGGCTGCCTCCCTCCTGCTCTGTCCCTGACGACCTGTGACCACAGCAGCAGCTGGGAGAAGACAGACAGCTCTGTGACTAATCCCTGACTAGGTGAGTATATTTTTTATTATTTTCTATTAGGGATGGGTCTGCCTGGAAGGGGGGGGGGGGGGGTGGATACTAAACTAAGACCTATGATGGGGGGGGATACTACACTGGGACCTATGATGGGGGGATTACTACAGGGAGACCTATGATGGGGGGGGATTTCTACAGTGGGACCTATGATGAGAGGGGGGATTACTACACTGGGACCTATGATGGGGGGATTACTACACTGGGACCCATGATGAGAGGGGGGATTACTACAGTGGGACCTATGATGGGGGGATTACTACACTGGGACCTATGATGAGAGGGGGGATTACTAGACTGGGACCTATGGTGGTGGTGGTGGTGGGGGTACTACACTGGGACCTATGATGAGAGGGGGGATTACTACACTGGGACCTATGATGAGGGGGGGGATTACTACACTGGGACCTATGATGAGGTGGGGATTACTACACTGGGACCTATGATGGGGGGGGGGGGTTACTACACTGGGACCTATGATGGGGGGATTACTACAGTGGGACCTATGATGGGGGGATTACTACAGTGGGACCTATGATGGGGGGGGATTACTACAGTGGGACCTATGATGGGGGGATTACTACAGTGGGACCTATGATGAGAGGGGAGATTACTACACTGGGACCTATGATGAGAGGGGGGATTACTACACTGGGACCTATGATGAGAGGGGGGATTACTACACTGGGACCTATGATAAGAGAGGGGATTACTACAGTGGGACCTATGATGAGAGGGGGGATTACTACACTGGGACCTATGATGAGAGGGGGGATTACTACAGTGGGACCTATGATGAGAGGGGGGATTACTACACTGGGACCTATGATGAGAGGGGGATTACTACACTGGGATCTATGATGGGGGGGAATTACTTCAGTGGGACCTATGATGAGAGGGGGGATTACTACACTGGGACCTATGATGAGAGGGGGGATTACTACACTGGGACCTATGATGGGGAGGATTACTACAGGGGGACCTATGATGGGGGGATTACTACATGTGGGACCTATGATGAGAGGGGGGATAACTACACTGGGACCTATGATGAGAGGGGGGATTACTACACTGGGACCTATGATGGGGGGATTACTACAGTGGGACCTATGATGGGGAGGATTACTACAGGGGGACCTATGATGGGGGGATTACTACATGTGGGACCTATGATGAGAGGGGGGATAACTACACTGGGACCTATGATGAGAGGAGGGATTACTACACTGGGACCTATGATGAGAGGGGTGATTACTACACTGGGACCTATGATGAGAGGGGGGATTACTACACTGGGACCTATGATGGGGGGGATTACTACACTGGGACCTATGATGGGGGATTACTACAATGGGACCTATGATGGGGGGATTACTACAGTGGGACCTATGATGGGGGGATTACTACAGGGGGACCTACGATGGAGGATTACTACAGTAGGACCTATGTTGAGAGGGGGGATTACTACAGTGGGACCTATGATGGGGGGATTACAACAGGGGGACCTATGATTGGGGGGAATTCCTAAAGTGGGACCTATGATGAGAGGGGGGATTATTACAGTAGGACCTATGATGAGGGGGGGATACTACAGTGGGATTAACAAATGGGGGATTACTATGGGGGATTTACTATGGAGAGGGGGATTGCTACAGTGTGTGGGGGAGATGGGGGCTACTACAGTGTGTCCCATGGGGAGATGGGGGTTACTACAGTTGGATTAACTAGGGGGAGGGGGGGTACTACAGTTGGACCTATGGGGAGATGGGGGTTACTACAGTGTGTCCTATGGGGAGATGGGGGTTACTACAGTGTGTCCTATAGGGAGATGGGGGTTACTACAGTGTGTCCTATAGGGAGATGGGGGTTACTACAGTGGGATATGGAGGCACAGAGGGGTCTGTACCTACTGTGAAGCAGATGAGGATTATACTGGAGACAGGAGCCTAAAATGTTTGTCTCGCAGATGGCCGGAGAGAAGAACCACAAAAGTGATCAACAAGAGAAGACGTCCCCTGTGAGTGACTGAATGCCTGCAATATAATCACCTATAAGGTCAGCAGGTGTACAGCCTCATCTACTGCTATATGGTCACTGCTGAGGGAGAGAACTGCTCTGTGTATAGTGGATGTTATACAGTAATGGTATGGAGGAGATAAGTCACGATGCAGTAAAGATCTGGTGGTAATATTTGTTTCCTTTATAATGGTAATAGGTGATGCGGTTATGGAGGTGTGGCTACGGGGGCGTGGCTATAGGGGACGTAACACATTGCCGTGACTGTCCCTCTTTCCTCCCAGCAAAAGTTGGGAGGTATGAATGACATGTCCTAAACCGATCAGCACATGACTTGTTCTTCACCGATCAGCACATGACGTGTAATACACCGATCAGCACATGTGGTGTAATATACGGATCAGCACCTGACGTATCCTACACCGATGAGCAAATGACTTGCCCCACACCGATCAGCACATGACGTGTAATACACCGATAAGCACATGACGTGTCCTACACCGATAAGCACATGACGTGTAATACACCGATCAGCACATGACGTGTCATACGCCGATCAGCACATGACGTATCCTACACCGATCAGCACATGACGTATCCTACACCGATCAGCACATGACGTGTAATACACCGATCAGCACATGACGTCATACACGGATCAGCACATAACCTATCCTACACCGATCAGCACATGACGTGTCATACGCCGATCAGCACATGACGTGTAATACACCGATCAGCACATAACGTATCCTACACCGATCAGCAAATGACGTGTCCCACACCGATCAGCACATGACGTGTAATACACCGATCAGCACATGACGTCATACACGGATCAGCACATGACGTCATACACGGATCAGCACATGACGTGTAATACACCGATCAGCACATAACGTGTAATACACCGATTAGCACATGACGTGTAATACACCGATCAGCACATGACGTGTAATACACCGATCAGCACATGACGTGTAATACACCGATCAGCACATGACGTGTAATATACCGATCAGCACATGACGTGTAATACATGGATCAGCATATGATGTGACCTGGAAGCCCTGCAGAGATAGGAGACAGCGCACTTTTTAACAAAGTAGATGCAGTGTCCCCGAACAGCCATTCTCATGCTCACACTTTCATTATAAACAGTTCTGTTCTGGAAAGCTATGATCCACTGCAAACTGCGTGTATTGTGTCACCCCTGCAGTATTCAGGTCTGCCATTTCAGTCATTTATTGCATGTGTATTCAGGTATCAGTGTCAAAAGGTATTATGTCG